>NC_141555.1:44115517-44443954 GCF_021556685.1 Rattus norvegicus | reverse complement strand
CAAGAATGATGATTGTAATTACATGTTGTACTAGAAATTCGACCTGTGCGTGGTACATCTTTCTCTATAAGAATAGTGACTTTCTGATGGGCTGGAGAGTGAAAAAGTTAAATTTAGTCTTAACCAAACAAAAGGAAATTAAACTTTTTCCTGCTATAGCGTGTTTAATTAATTGAGGCAAAATAAATCTATTTATTTGATTTTGGGGAAATATAATTTAATAATATAATCCTAACTCCTGTTAAGTGAATAAATGTCAAATGTAGTTGGTAGCTGTCATAGTGTGTAAAATTGGCATCAGGATTTTAGCAATGAAATATTCTCTGCTTTATGCAAATGCATAGGAATAATGAACAAAATTATGTACCAAGCTTCATGCTTTAGGTAACTAATTGCATTTATTCAATTGTATCTAAGGTTATTTCATATTAACTAGGTCTAATGTACACAATAGTTATGATAAAATTATTAATTAAATATTAAAATATTTGGGTTATCAAGTATACATGCAAAATAAAATATATAAGAATAACCAAATTATTTGTGAAAAGAAAATGATGAAAATATTGTCTACATAAAAGCAGCCTGGAGCTATATGTCATCTTAAATTTTTATAGTGTGTTCTAGTGAGGTGTCCAAGCAGATAAAATTTCATGCCTTGAAAAACCAAGAAAGGGTTGGGGATTTAGCTCAGTGGTAGAGCGCTTGCCTAGCAAACGCAAGGCCCTGGGTTGGATACCCACCTCCGAAATAAGGAAAAAGAAAAGCAAAAAAAAAAAAAAAAAAAAAAAAAAAAAACTAAGAACCTAAATTTGATACCTACACTTATATGTTTGAATACTTCAATATCCACTACAACACATGCACACATAAAAGGTTACACAGAATATTAATAATGAGACTAATCAGAACTATAATAAGAAAGGAAAAAAAAAACAAAAGTCTAAGAACATTTTAAAGAAATAATGTATTGTATTGGCCTTAAATAGGAAATTCAACACATTTTCTTAGTACATTAATTACTCAAAGAAAAACTAAAAAGCTTTTACTTCATTCTATATGAAAGCAAAAACACATGAGATGGATTGTGTAAAGAAAGAGAGACCTGGAAACTGTAAAATTAATATAGTTAATTGCAGAGGAAAGAAACCGATATTTACCCTAGGTTCTATAAGTAATAATTTGAAAGAATTACTGCATAATATTAACATATTTAATCCAATGCATCTTACTATGATAAAGGAAAGAAAATTGGAAAAAATAATGCCTGAATGTAGTCTCAGCACCTAGAAGGTGGCAAGATGTCTCAAATTCAAAGATACCTTGAAATCCATGAGAAAATGATAGGTTGATTTTATTATGAAATAAGTATTGTAGTATTAGCTTAATAGTTAAGAGCACTTACTACTATTTAGAGCAAACACGTTCAGTTTCCAAGACCTATGAAGCCACTTGCAACCAGCTGTAAAAGCAGCTACAGGGGATCTGACATCTCCTGGTCTCCCCAAGTGCCTGTGTTCATGTGCACAAATCTATACATAGACGTTCACACATAACAGATCATTAAAATAAAAAATCATGAATGTATTTTCTGCACATATTATGAATACTAAGCATACTACATATCCAAACACAATTGATGTAAAGTAATAAGAATAGAGAAAATCGCAAATAGTATGAAGAGTAAATTAAGGATTAATGCTTACACCGTTCACTAAGCAAAAACACTAAATTTCACGATTGAATTGCAATGTATATGTTAAAAAGAAACTAGCATTTGAATTTATGAGTGAAACTATTTTAAAAATTAATTTATTTATTTACATTCCTGCCATTGTGCCTTTTCCCTCCCACAGTTCCTCATCCCATTCCACGTCTTCCTCCCTGACTCAAAGAGGATGCTCCCCATACCTTGCCAGGCACCATAAACCCTGGGGCCTCAAGTCTCTCAAGGATTAGGCCAGACCAGGCAGTCCTCTGCTATACATGTGTCAGGGCCTCAGATCACCTTTTTTGTCCTGCCTGATTGGTGGCTCAGAGTCTGGGAGATCTTAGCATTCCAGAGTAGTTGTGACTGCTTGTCTTCCTATAGAGGTTGGCCTCCTCTTCAACTTCTTCAATCCTTCCCCTAATTAAAGAACTGACAGAAGTCAGAGACTGATACCTTTTTAAAATATGTCTACCATTTAATTTTGAATGGTATAGTATGAGTTCTCATATAAAATTGTTAGCAATATATATTATTAGAGTCTTCTGAGATGGAAATTTGGCAGTATTTATACAAGTATTACATTACTTAACAGCCTTGACATCATTCCAACAATGTGTTTTGTAATTTACACAAAATATAATGTTAATAATCACCATTGAGTACAGTGCCTGAGTCAGTGTCCATGCTGATTTTCTGTAGCAAACTTTATTTAATGAAAATGAAAATAATCTGAACGGCACAACTAGATTATTATTTAAAGAAATGAGTATACTACCATTTATGAAATGCAATATATTCCATGATGAAATTCCGCATGCACATGTATTAAAGATATATTGTTAACTGAAAAACAAATGACAGAATAATGCATTATGTAATCAAACTTCAACAACAGAAGATTTACACATATTCTATAATTTTGGCAATGTTGAGTAAACCTGCTACAAGTGTAGGGGATGAAGGAGGATGAAAACTAGCAGTTCTGCGGTAATTTGAGCTACACAATGAGACCCAATTTTTAAAACAAATGGAGCAGAATTGAAAGAATATCTCCCAAATATTCTTGGTGGTTACATTTAGAAGTTTCAAGAAAGCAATTTATTCTTTGATAATTCCATACATGCATAACACATGTATGGAAGCCCTCTACACTCTAAACCTCATCCTCCCCAACCAACATAACCTCTTTGGACTAAACCCTCATATCGCGTGGATATCTTTATATTTTGCTTCATGACCCCCTGGGTATAACCTGAGCCTTTTTGGTGAACAAGGGCATGATGCTAAACATTTAAACACTAGTAAGACACCAGTGGCTACATCATCTTTTATTGTCCAGCACTGTCCTTAGTTACTGTGAATATGCAGGGTCAATATAATTTAGGGCCTGTTCAGATAGATGTAACTATTGCGACTTCCTGAGTCTCAAAACTGAATAATGCTCAGAAGACAACACCTCTCAGATCTCGTTACCTATTAATTAGCCCATGAAAGAAGCCAAGCCCTGAACATCACCTTATCTCTAAACTGGAAGTTATCTCCAATGGGTATTCATTTGAAAATAAAAACTTACTTTTCTCCAAGGGACTCTCACTGGGTACACAATTCAATTTTAAGGGTAGACTGCATAAAAAGCACTAAGGGTACTGAAAATTATCTTTGGAGAATCGTCTCATAATCCGTTAGGACATTTTCTTCACAATTTCTTTTCCTTTTTTAATTTGTTTAATCATCTATTAATGGTTACTCTGTATGATTTTGTATATATTGTTTCCTGGTTTTATGTTTCCTAAGAGTTCTCTAGTATGTTAATGGAAGCCTGGGTCCCTGTGTCTGTACCTGATTCTTTTGCCTTTTATTGGCTCTTTGCTATCTGCTTGTTTTGTTCTACTCCAGTTCATTAACATTTACTTTAATTTTGACCCTTGGATGATTTTTAGTTTTCTACTGAGAGTCAGAAAGAATGTAGATACAGGTGACAGGAGAGGTATAGAAGAAGGGGAGAAATAGAGGGAAGAGGAACCGTAATAAAATATATTGCATAAAAAAGTCTAATTTAAAGAAAAGAATTTTAAAAACATACTTTCTATGGCCTGTCCTTTCCCTTTTCTCAAAGTCCTAACTAGTTTCATATCAAAAGTTTTAATCACTTTCCAACTCTCAGAAAGTGATTTGTTTACAGCCAATCTGGAACTGCAACTATGTGGGTTAAGTTTCTGCACGCTTAAAGTAATGCAGTAGGAGAGTCTTTAAATGCTTTCAGAGACATCAATCATTGAGGTACACTGGGTATTTCACATGATGCATGTTACAAATTTTCAATGGGAAGATATACATTTTTGATACTTCAGTTTTCATGAAACACTTCAAGATCAAATTAAAAGTTGTATGGGATATAATCATGGAATAGGTATGTTCCTTTGAAATTTTAACAATTAACCAAATAATACTAAAATACCATTAATAAATCAGAATATATTGTATCCTTTCAGTATAAAGACCATGCTGCAGATAGACGTGTTTCTGTTTTTTTTTTGTTTTGTTTTGTTTTTTTTTTTTTTTGGGGGGGGGGAGTTGGGAACCGAACCCAGAGCCTTGTGCTTGCTAGGCAAGCACTCTACCACTGAGCTAAATCCCCAACCCAATATATTGTATCCTAAGCCCATGTCAACATGGCAATTAAGAAATAAAAGTAGATGTGTATCATTGGATAAAAGCTGTTTCTGGAGAGGCATTATTTTATTTCTGGGACAATTTCACTTCGTTGGTACGTGGGATAAATCAAAGTCTGTTAATGAAGGTCTTGCTGTAAAAGACCATTCTTTCAGTAAGGGACTCTCAAAACCTGTTGTAAAGAGCGCTAACATTTCACTCAATCATCTGAAGCAATTTTGGCAATGTCTTTATAACACTAAAATGACTGCACAGGAGTTAGTGTTCATCAATATCTCTGCTTCAAGCAGAATACTCATTTCATTGTTGGCATAACAAAATTTCAAAATCAGTTTCATGTAAATTAGATGATGATGGTGGTGGTGGTGGTGGTGGTGATGAAGATGATGAAGAAGAAGTCAAAAAAGAACTTTTGGGACAGAAAACAAAGTCTATCCTATTTTCAGTGTTTTTCCTATCTTTAGTGTATATAAGATCGACAGTGAAAAATAATCTATAGTAAGTTCTATGTTGAGAAGGAAGAGGTTTAAGCTCATCAATAGTCGACAAACCACCAGAAGAGAAAGCAAGTTTTGTCATGAGGAATTTATAATTATTCTACAAGTAATCATTATCATAACCATAGCAATGAATCAGTTCAATTTTGTAAGGCAGCAAACTGACTTTCAGTGTTTAACTAATATACATAAAGTTATCATGGACAGAGTGCAATCCATGGCTGTCAGTACCAAAGCCCATGGATTTTAGATCTTGGTGTCCTAGGATATTTAAAATGAATGACATAATGAAGGCAATGTACAACCCTGAATGTCTTGCCATATAAGTCACAAAGACGCCATCCTACATGTTGTGTATCAGGTTAGACCTTTTTTATTCACATGTATTCAGAGTTTCAAAGATTAAAATGGTTGAGGTTAAGAAGAGGACATTTTTCAAGCTGTATTTACCTCTCTAGTGTGCAGTTTGGTTTTGGTGGATCATTAAACAGTGTTTAATTTTATTTTATTTGTACAGGTGATAAAATTGAACTGTACAGATTAATGACCCTCAGTTGGATATTTCCATAATGAAGACACCATGCACTGAACTAGTGTAACTACCTTTTTCATTGACTTTCCTACAACTAAGCAAAAGTTAGGATACTCTATTCTATTTTTAGGGGTAAAAAGTGACTTGCAGAGGATACAAAAAATCTTAATAGATTTTCAGAATTTTTTTATTTTAGAATTTTTATTTTATTTTATTTATTCTTCATACATATATACAATGTACCTTGATCACACCTATCCTTAGCTTGGTTCTACTCTTTCCAAATACATTCTCTTTCCAGTTTCATGTTCTTTATATTTTCCATTAATCTTTTCTTTCTAATCCATTGGTTCACTGAGTACTGCCTACTGACATGTTCCCTAATCTTGTTGTCTTAATCATGTGCAGGACTTGTGCATACAAGTGTAGATGCACTGCGGCCATAGGTCCAATTACTGTGTCATGTCCAGATTGCTTTCTCTCTCTCCTCCCGTTCTTCCATCTCTTTTTCTTCAATGTTTCCCCAGCCTTATGCTCAGCATTCTTCTTCTAACGGTCTTAGCACTTGTACCCGTATCTGCAGTAATTGCTGCACAGTACACCTATACATTTGTCTGACCACAGCTCATGTAAGCTGTAATATATGGACAGAAACAGTAAGAATTGGAAGGCAGTTTGACAACATGGCTATTTAGCAAAACAGGAATAGTAGGATCTCCTCTCTGGCCATCGGAGCAATGGGAAAATTTGACCGTGTTTATACTATGACATCTGACTTTCCTTCTATAGAAGAGGCTTAAAATCAAACAAATAGTAGTCTCCTATTTTCATAAGATTTAGATATTTGTCTTCATAATTCTGTTTTTTCAATCGGGACAATGATAACTAGCTTTATCAATATACATGCCAATGTTGAAATTTTGCTCTTTTCATGCTTAAGTAAAGATCTAGTGTCAGTATATGTTATTCATCCCATTTTGTAACATGGATATTGTGAAAACTTAGAAGATAATTCATTTAATGAAGGTATCACAGGAATATACACATAGATTCCTTCAGGTACATATTTCATCAGTGGTACTATTGAAACACAAGTGATTTCAGGTTTTAATTTTTATATTGATTTCTATAATAGCTATATTAAAATTTAGTCCAAGAAACTGTATACTAAGTTTCTTTTTTCCAGCAACACAGTATAAGTATTGTCATTTGTGTTTAAACTTCACCAATGATTTGTGTGTTTAGTATTTTTCATGTACTTTTTGATAATTATTGTGAAATTATTTTAACCATTTATTCAAATATGTAACATATTTCTGGAGAATAAGACATATTGGGTCTTATGTTATGGATATGATCGCTTTGTCAGATAAAGATTTGGAAAAAAACATTCTTTTATCATGAGGTAAATTGCACCATCATTGCACTGATTCTTCTGCTAAGTAGTTTCAAGTGCTGTTCATATATATATATATATATATCTATGGGAATTTGATATTAGGAATATCTATGGGAAATTGAAGGAGAGGAAAATGTATGACCAAAACTATGTTATATGTTAAATATATGGAATCCTCTGTTCCTGTATTTGTTCATGACAAAAAGCATGTTATTAAACGGGAATTTACTTTTATGTTCCATAATATAGATCAATCCTCAACACTCAATCATATTTCAATTGCCTGCTGTCCTAGTGTATGATACATCTATGCCTGATTTCTGAAGAAAATTGCATTCCCAACCACTTATTTATGAACTATCCAAATAGAAGTCCACCAGTAGAGATTGGATTTAAGAGCACAGTAATAATTTAGAGTGAGACTGTAATCTAGAAGATTACTGTAAAAGAAATAGCAAATTTAGTAATTATGTTTCTTAATTTACATGCCTAACTTTGCCCTCTCTATTGCCCCTTCCTCCCAGAGTCTCTGACACAATCATCTTCTCTCCTAAGATGATGACATGCCTAGGTTGCTCAAACTCTGAAATATCAAGTCTCTTCAGGATTAGGCACATCCTCTCCAACTGCAGTCAGATAAGCTAACTTTGTTTGGGAACAGATTCCTCAGTCAGGCTACAACTTGACTACAACAGGACATCCCCCACTCAAGTTTTTGTGGAACCCACATGAAGATTGATCTACATGTCAGCTCCATATGCACTAGGGCTTAGGTCCAGGCTGTGAATGATTTTCGGTTGGGGTCTCAGTCTCTAAGAGCTCTCAGTGGTCTAGGTTCATTGACACTGTTGTCTGCCTGGTGCTTTCCCATGGGATGGGTCCCTATTTGCACTGGCAATTCACTCAGTCCCTGATTTTCTTTTAGACTTGACAAAATGTCTGTAGAAAGTTTTGTGAGTGTACTTGTTTCTTTATCCCTCCACTGGTGGTCCTTCCTGACTAAAGGAGTTGGCCTATTCATGTTCCATATCACCAATGTAAGTGACATCTTAGGTCACCCCATTGATTCATTGGTACGTTCCTTATCCTAGGTCTCTTTCTCTTCCTGGAGATTTCCCCTAACTCCTCATCTCCATAAGTTCAAGATTTCCATTACTTCTCTTGCCTATATCGCCATATCTTCTGTCCCTTCCCACACGTAAGCCACTCTCCACTCCCTTCCTTCTCCCATCCATTTCCTTCCCTCATTCTGCCTCCAAGACTATTTTATTCCC
The DNA here is from genome assembly GCF_021556685.1 of Rattus norvegicus. Classification (NCBI taxonomy): domain Eukaryota; kingdom Metazoa; phylum Chordata; class Mammalia; order Rodentia; family Muridae; genus Rattus; species Rattus norvegicus. Next base: position 44,435,868 of record NC_141555.1, on the reverse strand, counting down.
CATTCTAAGTGAGAGTCAAGCATCTGCACTTGGGCCTTTCTTCTTGTTTATCTTCTTTGGATCTATGAGCTTTGTGGAGTGTATCCTATAGTTTATGGATAATATTAACTTGTAATTGAGCAATTTCAACAACCCTGAAGAATTATATTTTTATAGTAGTATTCGACATTGAAATTTATAGTTCAGTATGAGTGAATGTCAGGAAGGGCAAAAATTAAGCAAAAGGCAACTTAAAACATAGATCAAATCACAAATTTTACCAGTTGATACTCTTATAATAATACTCTACTACCATAAGTAATTATTATCTTAAAGGTGATTTTTTAAATGATACCAAAATTTGGCAGGCAAGTGATGTTTCTACCAAATAATTATGGATAGTATGACTAAGATTAAATAAGTTAAATATATTGTTTTCATTTTCATATCACTTTCTGGCATTTTTCCTCAAACATGATGTATATTACATTAAATATTAAGGTATTAATTTTAAATTTTAATATTTATTTTAACCTAACCTATAAAGTAACTGGTTGCCTTATGTCATGTTTGTAAACATTCAACTTCATCCTTCTTTCCTCAGTACTTTTTCCCCACCACCACTATGTCCCTAACACTTGCACTATTCTGTCTGTGTTATTCTTACTTCTACATTCATACCCCACATGTTCAATAACTGCCAACCTATACTGTTTAAAACACTACTTTCTAATTCATGAGACACATTCCAGTTTAATGAACTCAAACCACTCACAGCTTCACATAAATACAAGTATATGAAAATGAGATTCTATTATCTACATAAGAAAGAACACATCGTATTTCCCTTTCTGAGTCTTTGTTACCTTACTCGGAATATTTTCTAGTTACATCTATTTTCCTGAAAACATCATAGTTTCGTTTTCCAAGGGGTGAATGAAATACCATTGTGTATATTGTGTTAGTCTTTCCTTTCTACCTATCAATGAACATTCCTTACTATTCTCAATAAAAAAGCAATAGATTTCCTTAGGAATAATGATGAGAAAGATCAGATACAGAAGTCAAGATTTATTACTTACAAACCATTAAAAAATTTTTCAAAGATAAAATAATAACATATTTGTGTTTATAGTAATTAGAGATGTGTATTTTCATAATTGTTATTGTATTCATAATACTGTATACTAATTAATAATGGAAAATATTTAATAATTTAAAGAATGTTTGTAAAATTGACAATCACTAAGTGATTTTTCCACTAAATTAATCTTTTTATAATATATATATATATATATATATATATATATATATATATATATATTTAATTTACTTTCAAAATAAAGCTCATTAAGAAGTTACTGGAATAAAATTCAGTAACACAACCAAAGACCTGTTATATAAATGAACAGCAGTTTAGGTGTTATTGAATACCTCTCCAGTTAAATTAAGAGACTTAGAAGGAGTTAGCATTTTAATAGAAATTCACATGTCAAACAAGATACAATAAAATCCTGAAACTCTAGCCAGATGGTTACTATGCATTCCTATCTGCAAAGGTTTCTTCACACACATGGTACATGAAGAGTATGTATATATGAGAAATATATAATCATATTATCATTGTAACTTTCTTCATAAATCCAAGCAGACATGTATCTATTTTGTGGCTTAAAAAGTATGTACAAAATACGGCTTTTGATAACACTAATATTTCAAAACTATCATGTAAACATGCTAAGACCTTAATACAAAGGACAGAGGTTTCAGAGCAACCATAATTTTTTTTTTTTATTAACTTGAGTATTTCTTATTTACATTTCAAGTGTCATTCCCTTTCCCGCTTTCCGGGAAAACACCTCCCTAATCCCTCCCGCTCCCCTTTTTTATGGGTGTTCCCCTCCCCATCCTCCCCCCATTGCCGCCCTCCCCCCAAAAATCTAGTTCCATGGGGGGTTCAGTCTTAGCAGGACCCAGGGCTTCCCCTTCCACTGGTGCTCTTACTACGATATTCATTGCTACCTAAGAGGTCAGAAACCAGGGTCTCTTAAGATGAAAAAGAAAAATTTTCTAGGTACACAGATATGCATAATGAAGTCCCCAGCTAACCAATACCAGAGGGGTAAAATTTATTGTCCTATATATTCCATAGAATACTCTCTCCCAGTCCGTTGTCCCTTAGCAGACTTTTTTCCTTATCTTTCTCTGTTTCTTATCTTCTCAGAGGAGGTTGTATTTCTACAAAATTTGTTCAAAACATCAGATCTGGACTTCAATAAAAAGAAGCTGTATACTTTAGAGGAAAACCAATTAAAGGTTCTCATTTTTTATTGTGCAACATTTTAGATTAGATTTTGTATGCTTAATATACATCTATACCTTAGTCATTACCTTTCAAGATTGACCTGAAATCCACCATTCTAAATTAACAATGTGAAATCCCTTTAGCTAATCACAGAAAAACTTTCAAACTGTATTTACATAGGTTTATTTAATAAAATTTCAGCTTGTAGTTTAAGGAGAATAGTGATGGAAAACATCTTTTCATACATTTTAAGTGCCTTCACATTATTTTAAAGCTAAAATATTGCATTAGACTCAAGATAAAATTATTAACATCTTACTAAAATAAAATGAGATTTTTTTTCTTTGTATACTACAGAAGTTGTAACTGAACTTTTTTCGAGACAGTGTTTCTTTTATATCCCTGGCAGTACTAGAACCCTATCTTTCCGTTTCTCTGTAGACCAAGCTGGCCTTGAACTTAGAGTTCTACTGCCTTCCTCTTCTTACCCAGTGCTAAGATAAAAGGCCTGTGCCAGCACACCCAGTGCTTTCTTCATCTTTAACAAGGTCTTATTTGATTATATTCCAAATCATATGAAGTCACTTCCCTAGAAATATCTAGAAGAAATCCAGTACCAACATCATATTTTGCACACCTAAATCCCTCATCCCGAGTTCCTGATTGATCTAGTAACCTAGCAAGCTCTCTGAGGGAACTGAAAACAACAAGTATTTGCTTTCATTACAGGAATAAAGAAAAGGCCGTCTCACTGCACAATCTCATGATATCATTGAAGAATTCTTCCAACATTACAAAGTGAAATCTCATAAGGAGCCCTGTATCTGAAGCCACAGGTCCTTATCTTGTGTTTGGTTTTGTACACTCTGACCACCATTTCATTATAACCAGGTTGAACCCAAAGGTATTCTCTGCCCCAAGGATCCATTTCTATCATATTGTCATATTCAGCCATATTCAGTTAAATTTAACCATCGACCACACCAAAGTGAGGATTTATAAAATACCCAACAGAAACCTGGGAAGAAATGCTACAAAAATAAATTCATGCCTAATAAATAAACAAAATATCTCTTACTTGTTGTAACACAGCGTCTATCCATTTTCATTGTTTTGATTGGTTCTGGATATATTCACAAGCCAAGAAAATTGTATTTAAGCCAGGAAATAACTTGTGAGATTTAGTTCTCTCTGTTTATTATATAGACTATGAATACTAAACTTAGATATCAGTTCTTAATAGAAAGCAATTTTACATGTTGTGTCATTTCACTGTTTCTCAGACTTTTTTGTATAATTGAAAAAGTAGAGCTAAAGCCTGTTATTTTATATTTTTCTCAATACATTTCAATTTCTACTCTAATCCTGAATGCTAAGTCCAACTGGGATCTGATTAAGTTTATTGGCCCCATACTTATTTTTCTTAAAATCATGAGGCAATAATTTTATATGCTAGAAAGTATACTTTTGGGAGGACAATTTACTGTAAATTTAGTTCATCCCTTTTCATTAATTTTGTCTGAATGACTTTATTATTTACTAAACTGTTTTAAATTTTTAGAAGTATTGTGTGGTTTTGTGTGTGTGTGTGTGAGTGTGCCTGTGTGTGGATAAATACCTACATATGTATATTTGATAATTCAAATATAATATGACAAGAGAAAGTTGCTTGAGTGTAATTGATAATTTATGGACACAGTGAATTTTTGTTTATGCTGTATATATAACCTTGAAAGTATGTACTGTATAATTTTTCAAAAGCAATGTTTAAATATGTATACTACATGAAGCATACTAATTGCAGTTTTAGCTATTTCCACACTAATTTTATCTCTTTAGATGTCTAGAAAGAAATACACGGAAGCATGAATCATCTCTTAACTCCAAATGTAGGTAGACTCAATGATATATCTTGCTTTTGCACATGATTGCTCACCTTTAGTTCATAAATTATATATTTAATTTGCTCTATTTATGTTAGAAAGTTGTGGCACATTGCTTTTGTAATGTGTGGCATATTGTATATATGTATTCGTTGATAACTTCCTTCTGTCAACAAACATTAAGAACAAATAATTTTTAAACATTATTACAAAATCTAAGATCATTCAGTTTCTTCCATAATCAAATAATAAAATGCATAAATATCAGAAGCATTTCCTTATTTTGACTATTAACAGAAGTATTTAATGTACCATTCCTATAAACATATTTTGATATTATCCATTAAAATATCTTCAAGGAGCAGTTTAAATATTAATGAAGGTAAGTATAATCAAATTGTTAGTATATTTGAATCACAAATGATGTCAGTATTTTACATAGCCAAATATGCATAAACATGTAATTTTAAAACTGGATTCCATAAACGTGAATTTATATATTTCCATTCAAAATCACATGGGCCTAACTTACACGCATTCTCACAATTACACTCTTCCACACACTAACATGCATACATTCTTGTAATTACATACTTACACAGATATTCTTACTTACATAAGCATAGGGAGCAAATGACCAAGCACCAGTGCAGAAAGATGAGCTCCAATCTTTATTACATAAAGAAAAAAATCACTTCGACCCTTTTAATGCTAAGTGAATTAAACCCAAGTGTGTAAGAGAAAAGCCTTGTTCCTTTTGATAAGAGTAAGCCTGCATTGCTATTAAGAAATGACCTGTTCTGTCACATGGTAAGGAGAAACCAGACTGCACCTTCCGCTCTTTCCAGCTTCTTCTGTTTTCCTCATCTCCTCTGCATTCTGCAGATTGCCCTCTTATGTTACTTATAGTATCTACATTATCCCTCTCTTCATTTCTTCTCAGCCCAGATATTTTTGGCTCTGTTCTACTAAGCTCCGTTCTCCTTAGCTCAAAGCTGACTTTTCAGCTCGGCCCCTCTCAAGCTCAGTCCATCTGTCTCTGTCCTTCCAGTTCAGTCCTTCTCTCTCAGTCCTTCTTTGTGTTTATTTCTTTCTCCTCAGCATTTAAACATATTTCAGAATACATGATCACATGTTACAAAGTTCATCTCTAGTTCATATGAAAGATCAAAGCATAAATTGAAATACAATTTACAACCGAGACTTTTTACATGAATATTTATCAGGAGTAATTATCTGGCTAAACATTCATCACCAGTGTCAGCTCTATAGGTTCACTGAAGGTCTAAAACCATAGTTGATAGAGAAGTTATTTACAGATAAACCTAGTCAATATCTTATCATCTGTCCTTGCACCTGTAACAAATCATTTCTTCTCTTTTTATGACTCTTGATAACTGTTTTACAACCTTGTTAATGGGTTCTGAATAGGAGAAAGTCTGTTTACTATCTCAGAAGAATTAACTGGTGACACCTGGTAAACTGGCAGAGTTCTCACTGCAATTTTGACTATAAAAAGAGACTTCTAGCAGTCCCACTATAAAAGAGCTTAATAACCATTGATATAATATTAGAAATTATTGTAGGATCATTATTAAGGGTAAAGAATTCATCTATTTGTCTGTATAGCATCACTACAGGACAGTACAACTTCGTAGCTCTGCAGAGATCTCCTCCAAAGGGGTGTGCTCTTACTCAATGATTGTTATATATTTCTAATAATAACAACAGTAATAGCATTTCAATAGCAGGAAAATTTCCCAAAATGTATCCCTTACAGCCTTGCTTAATAAGGGCAAACAAGTTGTGGACTATAAAATAATCCAAGGCTGTCCATCTGAGGATGACCACCTGCTAGTTATTAGCTTGTCCTCTTATGGCTCCTGACACTTTCCTCTCAGTCCCACATGGTACCTTCTCCAAAACTGACAATAACATCCATCACGAAACATGCCTCAACAGATACAAGAAGATTGAATTAATTCCATGCATCCTACAAGATCATTACAGACTAAAAATTGTCTACAATAACAACAAGAACAACCAAAGACCGACTTATACATGGTAGCTGAGGAATGATTTACTCGAGGAGAAGTTATTCAAATAGAAATAAAAAAAAAATTAAAGACATTCTTGAATTTAATGAAAATGAAGGCCTAACTTGAGAATACAAAAAAGCAATGCTAAGAGAAAAACTGATAGCTCTGAGACCCTCAACAAAGACACAGGAGCTATGATACACTAGCAGTTTGACAGAACACTTGAAATCTCAGAACTAATAAAATACAAATACACCAAGAGGACTAGACAATAGGAAATATTCAAACTCCGGACTGAAATCAACCAAGTAGAAACAAAAGGAATTATATAAAGAATCAAGAAAACCAGGAGCTGGTTCTTTAAAAAAATCCAGAAGACAGGTAAATCCTTAGTATTCAAATTAAAAATAACAAAATCATAAGTGAAATAGAGATATAACCATAGAAAATGAGAAAACTCAAAAAATTATCAGATCCTACTATAAAAGCCTATACTTAACAGAACTGGAAAGTAAGGATTAAATGGATAATTTTCTAGACAGATACAAGGTACCAAAGTTGAATCACGATCAGATAAGCCATCTAAATACTCCCATAACTCGTAAAGTAGTAGAAGCAGTCGTTAATTGTCTCCCAACAGAAAGATCCCTGGACCAGGAAGGTTTAGTACAGAATTCTCTCAGACATTCATAAAATACCTAATACCAATATTCTCCAAACTATTCCACAAATTAGAAATAGAAGGAACACTACACAATTCCTTCTCTGACGCCACAGTTATGCTTATAAGTAAAGCAAACAAAGACCCAACAAAGAAAGAGAATTTCAGATCATTTTTTTTTCATGAATTTCCCTGCAAAAATTCTCAGTAAATTTCTTGCATGCAAATTCCAAGAACACATCAAAACAATGATCCATCATGATCAAGTATGCTTCATCCCAAAGATACAGGAATGGATTAATATACAGAACCTAATAACCAATCAGTCTAATCCACTACAAAAACAAATCAATGAAAAAAAAACAAGCAATCATCTCATTAGATGCTGAGAAAACATTTTATAGAACCTAACCCTTCATGGTAAAACTCTTGGAAATATCAGAAATTCAAGTACCATACTGAAGAACAGTAAAAGCAATATACAGAAAACCAGTAGCTAACATCAAACTAAATGGAGAGAAACTTAACACAATCCCACTAAAATCAGAAACTAGACAAGGACACACACTCTCTCCCTACCTTTTCAATATAGTATTTGAAGTCCTAGCCAGAGTAATTAGACAACAAATGGAGGTAAAGAGATAAATATTGCAAAGGAAGTATTCAAAATGTCACTATATGCAGATTATGGGGTAGTATATTTAAGTGACCCCACAAATTCCACAAGTGAACTTCTAAGCCTGATAAACAACTTTGGCAGAGTGACAGAATATAATATTGATTCAAACAAATAAGTAGCTTTCCTCTACTCAAAAGAGAAATAGGCTGAGATAGAAATTACGGAAATGACACCCTTGACAATAATAAAGAAGCTTATAAAATAACTCAGATTCACTCTAACCAAGCAAGTGAAAGATATATATGACAAGAAAACAAGTCTCTGAAGAAAGAAATTGAAGATCTCAGAAATTAGAAAGAACTCCCATGTTCGTGTATTGGCAGGATTAATATTGTAAAAATGGCCATTTTACCAAAAGCAACCTATAGATTGAATGGATTCCCCATCAATATTCCAAATCAATTCTTCACAAACATAAAAGTGAAAGTTTTCAAATTTATTTGCAATAAAATAAATCACAGGATAGAGAAAATTATTCTGAAAAAAAAGCATTTTGGAGAAATCACCATCCCTGAGCTCAAGTTGTATTACAGAGCAATCGTGATGAAAAATTGTATTGTATTGGTATTGAGACAGGCAGGTAGATCAATGGAATAGAATTGAAGATGCAGAAAAGAACCCGCACAACTATGGCCACTTCATTATTGACAAAGGATCTAAAATCATTCAGTGGATAAAAATTGTGCTGTTTCAACTGAAGGACAGAATGTAGGAGAATGCAAATCAATACATTCCTATCTCCTTGTACACAGCTCAAGTAAAAGTGGATTAAAGACCTCCAAATAAAACCAGAGAAACTGAAACTAATTAAAGAAAAAGCAGGGAAAACCTTGAACACATTGGTACTGGGGAAAATTTCCTGAATAGAACACCAATTACTTTTGCTCTAAGATCAAGCATCGACAAATAGAACTTCATAAAATTTCAAAGTTAGTGTAAAGCAAAGACCACTGTATTTAGTTTCATACAGCAACATACAGATTGGAAAAAGATTTTACCAATCCTACATCTGATAGAGAGCCAATATCCAATATTTACAAAAAACTCAAGGAGAAGATTTATTCCAGAGAATCAAATAACACTATTTAATAGTGGGCTACAGTTCTAAACAAAAATTCTCAACTGATGAATATTGAACAGCTGAGAAGCACCTAAACTAATATTCAACATCCTTAGTCGTTGGGGAAAAGCAATTTAAAACAATCCTTAGATTCTACCTCATACCAGTCAGAATGGCTAAGATAAAAAATCAGTTGACAACAGACTCTGGCAATGGTGTGGAGAGAAAGGAACACTCTGTCACTGTTGATAGTGCAAGCTCTTAAAACCACTCTGGAAACCAGGCTGGAGGTTCTGCAGAGAATTGAACATAGTATTTACTACCTGAGGACCCAGCTGTACCATTCGATGGCACATACCCAAAACTTGCTCCAACCTACAACAAGGACACGTGCTCCACTATGGTCATAGCAGTCTTATTTATAAAAGAGAGAAGCTGGAAAGAACCCAGATGTCCCTCAAAATAGAAACAGATTCATATAATGTGGTACATTTACACAATGGTTTGATACTCAGCTGTTAAATGGAATGACTTCATGAAATTCATAGGCAAAAGGATGAAATCAGAAAATATCATCCTGAGTGAAATAACCCAATCACAAATAAAGGCACATAGCATGTACTCACTGGTAAAGGGGTACTCTCTAGAAGGTCCCAGGTACTAGGGATGCGACAGGTTCCCTGGACCCAACAGTGATGACATTAGCCAACATACACAACAGTGATATTGAACCTGAAGAAACCACCTGCAGTAGATAGACATAGCCCCCAGTGCAAGGATGGGACCAGTCACCCAGCTCTTATTAAAGCAGAGTTATCCCTGTCTAATGAAAAGGCAGGGGCAAAAATGGAGCAGAGGCTGGAGGAAAGGCCTTCCAGAGATCTGCAGACACCACACCGGACACTGTTGCTGTTGCTGAGATGTGCTTGCAAACAGGAGTCTGATATGCCTGTTCTCTGAGAGGCTTTGCCAGGAAAGCCAACCATTGAACTGAACCTAGAGATCCCAATGGACGAAGTAGGGGAAGGGATTTAGAATCTGAAGGGGATTGTAATTAGAGGTAGAACAATGATTTCAATTAACCAGACCCCTCAGAGTACCCCTGGCCCTAACCACCAACTATAGAATATACATTGTCTGGTACCCTACATATGTAGCAGAGAACAGCCTCAACTCACATCAGTGGAAAGGGAAGCACTTGGTCCTTTAGATGCTTGATGTCCTAGAGAAGAGCAATTCAGAAAACAGTGATTCTAGATGGGTGAGGCAAGAATGATTGGGAGAGTTGGGGAGGCACCCTCTTAGAAACAAAGAGGAGGAGTATGTGGTGGATGGAGTTTATTAACAGGATCTGGAAAGGGGTTAATATTTGAAATGAAAACAAATACAATGGTTAATAATAATAATAATAATAATAATAATAATAATAATAATAATAATAATAATAATTATAAAGGAGTGGTATTTTCCATACATTATTTTACTGCTCAGGTTAGCTTGGAACACTTATTGTTCCCTAGATGCATATTTCTTCCTACAGTTCCTGATTGCTTGTTTCTCTGAGGAGTGTAGCCTTAGATCTTTCTCTTCATTCAAAGAAGGCATAACACTTAACTCCTTTCTCCAAGCAAGGGTGATTGTAGATATGTCTGTAAAAGGCGGGAGGCATTTGCACAATCTAATTGGGGATCACCAAAAGAATTATTTAAAAGAAAAGTTTGTAATGCAAACAGTTGTATTCAATCAGCTTACCAGTATTGAAAGCATCCCAGGATTTCTAGCCTGGCAACTGTGTAAGATATCAAGAGACATTTAGAATTTCAATACATGTGACTAGAAAAAATACATTCCATTGTGTAGCATACTCAATATTTCAAAACTATCATATTGGAAAGAATATTAAGAGCTTCAGGACAAGAAAAAATAGTGATACATCTAGGCAGAAGCATCACAGTAACACCTGGAAGTCACATGGAATTCTAATATCAATCCCATGCATTCTATGCTCTATTCACATCCTCACATGTTCATTCCGTAACACAGTCAACCAGTGATTTTCTAGTCCCTGCAGTCTCTGAGGAGCAAGGGTCTGGATCAGCCTTTCCCATTTGCTTATGATGTTCCAAGACACATCACTGCACCACTGATGGCCTCCAGTTAGAGCGATTTATCCTGTTGTAATATTCGCTTGACCGCACAATGTCCTAAGCACCCCTTTCCCTTTCAATTCATGTTGCTCCTTCCAGAATCCCTTATCTCGGCCCCTGACAGAGAGCAGATAGCACTCTGGACTCAAAGGAAGAGAGTCGATAGGGTTCCTCCTCAATCAGAAAGCTTGGATGATCGCGCCGCTACTACAAATACTGACAAGTGAGGCAGCTCCTGACTAGTCCGTGCAGACCTCGCGACTGCAACGTGCAGACCTCGCTATTGCCCCACGCAGACCTCGTGACTGCCCCAGCAGACCTTGTCACTACCCCGTGCAGACATCGAGACTGCCCCTTGGAAACCTCGCAACTGCCCCATGCAGACCTTGCGACTTCCCCGTGGAGACTTCGCAAGTGCCCGGTGCAGACCTCGCAACTGGTCCGTGCAGACCTCGCTACTGCCCCGTGCTAACTCGAGGACAGCCCCTATCCAACTTTGTTTCCTGAGATCAAGGTTCACTCGAGATTCCCCTGCTTTTCTTTCTGGACTTGTCCACAGTTCTCGGGAGAGAGACCCATACTCAAAGGATACAGCTCAACTGATGTTCACCAAGACTCACCTCTGGGCAAGTACATTCACTGCCCCTTACGTGGTAGTAGCCCATTCACGATTTCTTGTTCAATTTTCTTAACGACTAAACAGCCAGATGTGTGGAGAGAGGCCAGCGAGCCTCATCCGGGACTTTACCCTCTGACCATGCACTGCCGATTTCCCAGCCTCCACAGCCTGGAAGCCCCTTCAGTGTCCCCCCAAGCAGATTATAACACCGGACTCCAATGGGGGAAGCACTTGAAGGGTTCCCAGCCTACGTCACCTGAGACCGCCTTCAGTGTCCCCGAACCAGATTACAACATCATTCCTCAATGGGGAAAGCACTTGAAGAGCAGAGACCCGAGCAAGTTTGCACCTCCAGGACTACTTACATGGACTCGGCACAAGTTCAGATGCCCAAAACCCTATGAAGACCAGAGATTCAAAAAACCTGATGCTCGTGTTACAGAAAACCTACAGAAACTCAAAGATCATATAAAGGCTTCAGTGAGTAAGAGGGCCCTAGACCCCAAGAGGAAACTGACTGAGAACAAGAAATGGACAGTTCCACTTCCTCTGAGGGTTCCTTGGGGCATGAGTAATCCACTGACCAAGGATAGCAGATCACTGAGTAACACACTGACCAGGGATACCAGAAGATCTGCTTTACATCCTGCTACTAGAAAAAGAGTGGCCTCATCTTTAGTGCCCATTCTTGGGAAGATGAAAAAAAAAAAAAAAAAAAAACGGGTTATGTCTACTGGGTTTGAAAAAATCTGGACTTTGACGAGTTGGTAGCCAGAGTGCCTGCAACATCTACAAACCACAGTACTGGAGAGAACAGTGAAAGTTTCACAGAAAACCACACTGTACCTGGGCCACCTTCTGCTGACTCTTCTACTGACAAACTGGGCCAGGTAATATTCACACACATTCCAGGTTCCCAACATCATTCCCTATCTAGACATGGAGAACTTGGATCTCCCATTTTTCCCCAAGATGTTCCTATCCACCCAGGACTTTCCGGAAATAACCAAATGTTTCCAATATTCAATAGGGTTTTTCGACATTTGTCCAGTTGTCCAAAATTCTTCCCATTGATCCTTAACGGAAAATCATATGTTCTCCTCTTCCAGAAGGAGTGTTTTTTTTTCTTCTATTTTCATTAACTTGCAAATTTATTATTTACATTTCAAATGTTATTCCCTTTCTAGGTTATAGGTTTACATTTTCCTAGCTCTTCCCACTCAGCTTCTATAGGGGTGTTCCTAACCCGATCCACCCCCATATTACTTTCCTTCACTGGGGTTTTAGTCTTGGGAGGACCAAAGTCTTCCCCTTCCACTGGTGCCACTACTAGGCATTCAGTGATACCAATGATTTTGGAGTCCCGGGTTAGTTCATGTATAGTCTTTGGGTAGTAGCATGTAACCACTAATGAAGACAAGACAATTCTCTAGATTTAGAGAGATGGAGTATGTAAAGGTTTCCACTGTGTCACAAGAGACTCTCCTGGAAAAGGCACTCTTGAAACTGGTCAATATAAGGAAAGCTGTTCAGCAGGTAGGACATGGAGGTTCTCAGTGACATCATCATCATTAGGTCCTTCCCAAAAAATATCTTGTAACCTGGAGAGCCCTAGCTCCTTCTGTGAGGTCAGAAGTGTTGTTGTGACACCACCTGCTTCTCAGATATTCCTTCAGTACATCTAGGGTTTGTAACTGGCCTTTAATTCAGAGTAAACAGCCATTTTTTAGGGAGAGCAAAGAGGATGAAAGGATCCAAGAAGAGGAGAAGGAAGCTGCCCTTCTGTCATGGTATAAAAAAGGAAGAAATACATGGTCCACTGGAGAGCTCAGTGAATCCTGGGTAGGTGTTTAGTGTGTTCCCTGAACAGACAGCATTGATCTGACCCTTCCACATATGGGAATCAAGAGCTGTGAGCCTCTCAGAAGCATCTGGACTTCCCTGTTCTTATGGTTCCTGGAAGTCAGAGAGTTTATATCATTAATTTCTTTATTCCCAAAGCCAAGGGTTGGGAAGGGCACAGTTGATTTCCTGAGAGCTCATGGACTTTTCTCTTTTTGAAAAGAAGAAAAAGGTCCTAAGGAAAAAGGGAGAGACAGGAATTGTGTCCCTAGCTCAGAGAAAACTCCTCCATGGTTTGGATACCTATATTGCAGTTTGTGTCTGACACTGATATCTGGGAGAGAGAAGTGCTTCTAGTTGAGATTTCATCATCTGTCTTCACTAGTATTACTCTGATTACCATTCCCTTACAGTAATCCTTTAGATTTCAATAGGTGAGATTAGGTAGCAGTTTCTTTTACTTTTTCCATTTTTTTTATTTTTTGGCAAAATTCATTGCTTATTTAATTGGATATTTCTATATTTACATTTCAAATGTTATTTTCTTTCCCAGTCTCCTGTCAATATGAGCCCTAACTGACCCCTCTCCCCTTCTTCTATAACCTCCCATACTGCACCTTGACATTCCCTTGAACTGGGAGTCAAACCTGGAAAGACCAAGGGCTTCTCCTTCTATTGGTGCCCAACAGGATCATCCTCTGTTACATATGCAGTTGGAGCCATAATTCTGTCCATGCACAAAATATTGGGTTAGTACCAGAAATCTCTGCTTCTTTGGCATTGTTTTTCTTATGTAGTTGAAAGCCCCTTCAGTTCTGTTTGGAGCGACACTCTTGATGCCCTCCACTGTTGATGATATTATTATGGTTAGAATTTACTATCACTATTTTCATGGAAAATCCCCACCAAGCTGCAAAATAGTAATACACATTTGGTGGTAAAGAAAAAATAATACTATTTTAAAGTTGTCCTGCTGACTAATAATATGACAAACCTGTGACATTTCTGATACTTTGTGAACATCACCTTATTACCTGACCACACCAGTATTGTATGTTGGTCCTGGGTAAATGTTTCTTACTTTTCCCTGCCCTCTGTTACCCCTGTTATGGTATAAATTCAGCCTTGGAGGAAAATAAAATTGCCGCCCTGGTCAGACTCCTGTCTTAACGTCATTCTTTGTCCCAAGAACCCTTGTCCCAATTCTATTCCAGGCACCCTCTGATCTCTCACTTACAAAAGGCACCCAAGTTGCGGCTCTTTGAAGGTGTCCTGGAGGAGAAAGTCTTTCCCTATTAATAGGCTGGTCTGTCTTCTTTGTTTGTGGAAGACTTTGCTCCTTCTTGGACCTTTGGCTCCCACCCCTAACCCCCTCCCAGAGCTATTGCTGAGTGATGGGACAAGCATTCTACTCTCAACTTTTGTGACAGGACACAGAGAGTCATTCAGGACACAAAGAATAGGGCTATGGGGTCTTAAAGCACTTTGGTGCATCACAGGGACTGTGCTCCCTCCAGACCACAATTGGTTAAGAGATCAGAGGTAAGCTTGAGCAAGTCTGTGTTTTGTGTTCTGTGTTACTTTCTGTTTTGTCTCTGTGTCATGCTTCGCCTTTGTTTTATGCTGACTTGTGTTGTATGCCCCTGCTGTCTGAAGGGTTTGAGTCCCAACTGGAGAAGTTTTAGAGTCCACTTGGTGGTCACTATTGGTCCTGTAAGGGGCTTATGGCTGTGACAGGTCGACTTGCTTGTTGTCACAGGCCATAGGCCCTAGAGGATGCTCTAGGAGGAGAAAGGAATATAGAGGACACTCTAGAGTCACATTGGGAGGTGGGATCAGATGTTCTGCCTCATCCCAGAAACAGCTAAGGTTAAGCTGCATTTTGGGCCAGGTATTGAAGGTAATGGGCATCTGTGGAATTCACTTATAGAATGCTTTTTCTTGGTCTTGTTTGTCTACTTTTTTTCTTTGGTATTGTCGAGTGTCTTTTTTGGCTGTTGTTTCATTTTTGGACTTGGACTGATGATAGTGTTTGAAATCATGGAACTGTTTGCTTTCTTTCTCAAGAAGTTTTACTTGGTATACTTGGTGCTTAACTTGGAAATAATTTGCTTGAGAGAAATTGTTTTCTGCCAGGGAACCTGCCTTATCTGCTGGCCCTATTGCAAGTGAGGAGTTGGTCTTCAGCATTAAGTCACCTTCCTTGTTAGTCATCATTGACATAGACAGTGCCTCTGATCCTATTCCTGCAGCAGTCAGTTCTTGCCCCTGTGGTCAAAATGCCCCAGGTTGAGAATCAGGGTAGTCCCGAAAATAGTTTCAGAAAGAGTCTGTAGCAGACTGCGAGGAACTTCTTTGTGCCAGACAGAAAAGGCTTTACTCTAGGATGACAAGAAGAGCACCGGCTCTTCAGCTTACTCCAACTGGAGGCTGTGGCCACGGTCAGGATCAATGTTTTCTTTTTCATGGCCCTCTAACTCAGTGAGGCGGCTTGGTGAACGGCTACCACTGCAGTCCTTGGAGGGCTATACTTCTATTAAAGATCAGTACTCCAATGTTAGTAATCTATTTATTGGTTGTAAGAGTCCGGAAACCCAACACAATTGTGACCACTGCCTCAGGAATGGTAGCCGAAAGCGTCCTTAAAACCAATTGCCTGTAACTATAGCTTACTCTATGATATCTGAGGCTTCAATCGGATAACACCCCCTGGGCAAGCCCCCCTTCAATTCTCAAATGCTATTTTCTCCTGGTCTTTTGGCACAAGGTCATCTAGCGTGTATGACAGCCTGGAAGAAACTTCCCCCTTAAAGTAGACGAACCATACAATTATTTTATCAGCCACTTGGCATCTAGCACTCAGTTCTTAACCATCTCTCTATCCTTTTGTTATTAATTCTTACTGGAAGCCTAGTGTCCTTCAGAGGCTGGGTCTCTTGAGAGGCAGAGCCACTGAGCTGACTCTAAGGAGCTGAGCTGAGCTCAGGACAATCAAAGTCCCGAGATACAGCCAGTAACAAACCAGCTGCCACTCTGCTCTCATTTTTGTTTCACAGGCACAAAGCTTGTGCCTGATTATGGGCTGGCCTTTTTGCCCCAAGAAAGCTGGCCCATTTAGCTGTATGACTGAATGCTATTTGTCACCTATCTGGTTGTTCCATGTGCTCTCACCATGTCACCCCCTAGCATTCTTGCCTGGCACCTTACCGCTGTTCTTAAGAATTTTATCAC
The DNA here is from genome assembly GCF_021556685.1 of Rattus norvegicus. Lineage (NCBI taxonomy): Eukaryota > Metazoa > Chordata > Mammalia > Rodentia > Muridae > Rattus > Rattus norvegicus. Next base: position 44,419,423 of record NC_141555.1, on the reverse strand, counting down.
CCAAGACACTGTGTAATTTGACTTAAAATATATCCCATCCTGCTAATATGGATGTCCCAGATTCACATTCTGAAGGTACTAATTTTAAAACAAGGGATGGTACATTCCCCTAAATATTAAATTGATATACTTGGGGTCTTAGAACGTTTCAATCAGAGGTTGATACAGAGATTATAATTACTTTAAAATTGTTAAAAGATACAGTGCATTCTTACTGACCTGCTTTTGGGCAAAAAGATCCAAAGAAGGAGCCCAGCGAGGCACTTAACATGGCGTAAGGTACACGCGACTTCATCTACAGCCTGCATTCCACTCAAAGGACCTGCTTCCTCAAAGAACTGCATCGCTTCAAGAAGAATGAGAAACCTAACACCCACTCCAGGACAGCTAAATTATGTATTCTTCAAAAATGCAATACCATTCATAGGATTTGACTTTTTGGATAATGCAATTATGATTGTTGCAGGAACCCAAATTGTATTGTCTATTTGATTTATTTTGAGACTTTAAAAAATGTCAATCAGCATGCTATTTTTCCTTCTATGTTTCAACACATTATTTATTTTTCAGTTAATGATGCTGTACATTAATTATTTGGGGTTTGCTTATTCCTTATTGGACATGCATGGGATACCTATTTATCTCCTTGTCTTTTGCTTATATATTTTGGCCCTTGGACATTTAATCATTTATCATCCTTGTTAAGTAACAGGGAGATAATATAACAACAAAACCTATTCACTTATATTATCATAGGCTAACTATCGACGATGCTTTGATGAGGGTCAAGTTCACCTACAAATCTCCATCCCAGTCCAGGGAAGGACATTTTTGTTCCTCAGTCAAATGAGGCCATCATTCTTTTTTGCCTACTGTCCTGATGCCTTTGCTGAAAAACCAAAAAATTCTCACCCCTGCGTGCAGAGCTGGACAGTCATTGATGGATAGAGAATGATATATTCATGAATAAATGGCCTAAGACAGGAGGGCCGACATTAGCTGCTGCCTTATCCCATGATGGGCCCTGGCTACAAGATTCTCTTTGCCATGTGACAAATAACACCCCAAGTTAGACAGACGCAGTTTCCAAGGGGTGCATTCCAGTACATGCATGGGCACTGATCACTATTACATTTGAATATATGTAAATTGGAGATGTTGGTTGCAATTCCCTTGAAGCCCTCCATTGTAGATGTTATTATTATGATTAGTATTAAGTATGACTGGGTTCATGGAAAATCCCCAGTCAGCTGCAGAAGACTAATACAAATCTGGTGGTCAAGAAAATAAAAATATGGTAATGTTGTCCTGCTGATTAATAATATGACAAACCTGTAAACTCTGTACCATCCTTTCAACATCAATCCGTGACCAAACAAATCATGTGTTTTGCCCTGCGTAAATGTTTCTTAGTTCCACCTCCCTCTGTTAACCCTCTTATGGTATAAATTCAGCCTTGGAGAAAAATAAAATTGACGCCTTTTTCAGACTCTTGTCTTGGCATCCTTCTTTGGTCCTTTGTCCCACATTCTCTTCCAGGTACCCTCAGAACCCTCACTTACACAGCATTTGTAATCCCTTCTCAAAATCTACCAACAACATATCAGTTGTCAGTAAACTAGTTTGCCACTAGCATTCACTTCTGTATTTGATATGCTCTAGCTGTCTCTCTTAGGAAGGAGCTATATACGGTACCTGGCAGAATACACTTCATAGCTTCATCACTCATATGTAGTTTTGAATATATATATATATATTCAAATATATATATATTTGGTGTCTCCTACAGCAATGAGGTTAGGTAGAATTTTAGCATGGATTGTGCGCAACTAGCTAAAGAATGTAGAATCCACAAATGACAATGGCAAATAATCTCACTCCTGTTCTTAGGAACCTATTGAGGTTGATGTTTAACTGGACCTCAAGCCATTCCTCTCACTGCCCATCCTCCTAAGTATGATGTATGGCCTGAAGAAATAATCATGGTGGGAATACAGGTAGGTAGATATGAGAGAACTGATACTTAATTGGAAATAGAACCACATTCTATAGTCAATGTTGTCCTTTGTTTTATTGATATCTGCTATTTTTTGGATAAAATAAGCATTTGGGAGTTTATCATTCGAAGTAGGTAGACAATATTTACATTGTTATATTCATTCTATTGCTAGACCCACATTGTTGCCAAAATCAATGAAAAAAAATGGAATTGGAAAACAGATTATTTGATAACACATTCTGGAATATATATATATATATATATATATATATATATATATATATATATATATATATATATATATATATTCCAGAATATATACACACACATAAATATATATATATATATATATATATATTCCAGAATATATATACGTATATAATATATATATATATATATATATATATATATATATATATATATAAATTCCCCAATCAAGGAATGTTCAAATAGAAAATGAAATACAATATACACTCAATTAAAGGTCTGTAGGGTAAATACAGGTTTTTGGGAAACAAAGAAAACCTAGGAAACTGAACTGTATATCACAGGAATGGACCTGGTAATAGAATTATGATCCAGAAGAATCTCCTCCATCCTATGTTCCTAGATGTTTTCTACTCATGCCAAGCCCCTGAATAACTTTCTCCATTCAGACCATGTAAACACTAATACAGGAAAGAGAAGTATCTAGACTTGGAGAGATGAAGTTTGTAATACGTACAGGTTTCTACTGTGTCATAGGAGACACACCTGCAAATCACATTCTTGAATCTATTCAATGTACCTCTCCAATATTCCTTCAGTACATATAGGGTTTACTAATTGGCTGCTAATTCAGTGTAAAGGGCCATTTAGGAGGGAGGACAAAGAGGATGAAGAAATCAGAGGTGTGGAAAAGAAAGCTGGCCTTCTGTCTTGGTATAAAAAAAGGAAGATATGCATGGATTATGGGAAATCTCAGTCCTTGGTAGGAGTTGAGTATATTCACTTGAGACACAGACATGACCTTAGCCCTCCACATACGGGATTCAGGTGCTGGAGCCTCTCAGAAGCATCCTGACTTCCCTGCTTCTAATGGTTCCTGGAAGTCAGAGAGTTTATATAATTAATATCTTTATCCAAAAGGCCAGGTGTTGTGAAGGACACTGTTCTTTTCCTTAGAACTCATCGTTTTTATTCTTTCTGCCCAGAAGAAAATGGTCCTAAGGAAGAAGTAAAAAACATGTATTGTATCCTCAGCTCAGAGGAAATTACTCAATTATTTGGATACTTATAGAGCAGTATGTTCTGATACTGGTATTTGAGAGAGAGAATTGCTCCAAATTTGGACTTCATCACCTCAGACTTTCCACTAGTATTATTCTGACTATAATTCCCTGATAGGGACCATTTGGATTACTGAGCCAATAGGTCTGATTAGCTGCTCATTTTCTTTTCTTTTCTTTCTTTAATTTTTTTTTATTTTTTTTAGCAAATTTTATAGCATTTTTAAATGGGTATTTCTATATTTACATTTCAAATGTTATTTTCTTTCCCAGTTTCTTGTCCATAAGATTCCTAACTGGTCTTCTTACCCTTCTTCTATAACGCCTTTACTGAGCCTTGACATTCCCTTGAACTAGCAATAAAAACTAGGGAGAACCAAGGGCTTATCCTATCACTGATGCCCAAAATCACCATACTCTGCCACATATGCAGTTGGAGCCATAAGTGTGTCTATAAACAGTCTTTGAATATTGGTTTAGTACCAGAAAGATCAGGTTAGTTGAACTTGTTTTTCTTATTTGGTTGAAAGTCCATTCAGTTCTTGAAATACTTTCTCAACATCTACAAACAAGGGGTCTTTTTTCAGTTATCTGGTTTGCCACTAGCAATCACTTCTGTATTTGACATGCTCTGGCTGTCTCTCTAATGAAAGATCTATAACTGTTTATTGGCAGTATGCACATTTTAGCTTCATCAATCTTATCCAGTTTTGGTGCCTGATTTTATATATATATATATATATATATATATATATATATATATATATATATATATATATATAAAATGGCTCCTACAACTATGAATTTTAGTGGAATATTTACATGGATTCTGTGCAATTAGGTCAAGAATATAGGATCCACAAATGACAATGCCAAATAGATTCCTTCCTGTTCTTATGAACCTGCTGAAGTTGAGGTTTCACTGGACTTCAAGCAATACATTTTGCTGCACATCCCCCTGAAACTGACGTTTGGACTGAAAAACTCTCATGTCTTGCCCTGGGAATACAGGAAGATATTAGAGAAAAGATATGTAATAGAACTATAGAACTGCATTCTATAGTCATTGTTGTCTTTGCTTAACTGATGTCTGTTAATCTTTGGATATTATAATGATTTGGGAGTTGATCATTTGAAGTAGTACACAATATTTCCACTGTTATATTCACGCTATAGCTGGGTCAAGTTTGTTTACCAAATTTATTGCAAAAAATGGAATTCGAAAAATGAAATTTTTGAATACTCATGCAGGAATATATAGAATGTCCCCTGTCAATGAATGTACAATCAAAAAATGTAACAAAATATCCAGTAAATTAAAGGTCTGTAGGGAAAATATTGGCACATGGGAAACTGAGAAAACCTAGGGATTTGAATTGTATTTCACAGGATTGGACGTGGGAATGAAATTAATCTCCAGAAGAATCTCCTTCACTCCTTGTTCCTAGATATTTTCTACCCATGCTAAGCCCTTGCCTAACTTTCTCCATTCAGAGCATGTGACCACTAATGAAGCAGAGAGATCTCTAGCTTTAGAGAGATGTAGCATGTGAAGTTTTACCCTGTGTCAAAGGGGACACTACTGGAAAGGGCACACTTGAAACTGGTCAATGTAAGGAAAGCTGTTTAGTAGGTAGGCCATGGCAGTTCTCAGTGACATCATCATTAGGCCCTCCATGAAAAATCCCTTGTATCCTGGAGAGCCCTAGCTTCTTCTGTGACGTAACAAGTGTTGCTTCGTCAGCAATTGTCTCTCAGATATTCCTTCCATATATCTATGGTTTACTAATTGGCCTCTAATTCAGAGTAAAGAGCCATTTGGGAGGGTGAACAAACAGGATTAAGAGATCAGAGATGGGGAGAAGGAAGCTGGTCTTTTGTCTTGGTATAAAAGAAAAAAGAAACATGTGGTTCTTGGGAAAGCACCCTGGGAAGATGGCTTTAGTTTTTTTGATCTCTGGTTTAACTGTGATCTTGGAGAAGTTGCTGAACATTCTAAAGACCTTTGGGCAGATGGTAAAGTTTCTAGATACCCCTTTTTTATTTCATTGGTCCTGGGGATTGTACGGCTGATGGTAAATGTTTCCCAGGAAGACTGCTAAGCCAGATTGATTTTTGGATGCTTTAGAAGACATGGAATATTTCTGATATACTTGGGCTGATGGCACAAGGTCTAAAAGATATTTTTCGATGTGGACTTTCCCTCAGACCTTTGAAAATATAAAAAAAGCTTTTGTAATTTTGAAGTCTAATTTGCACAATGACAAATCACTTTGAGCATGGACAACACTTACTGGAGCCCTAGAGCAGTGTGAAGAAATTCCCTGAAACCCTGGGCAGACGGTGAACATGCATTTTGGTAGAAAAGTGAGTTTCTTGAGCACCTTGGGACAATATGGAATGTCCAGTATGCCCTTGTAAGGATTGGCAACTTTCCAAAATTCCTTCGTCATTTTTGGAAAATTCAAAGGGCCTATGGACAGATGGAGAATGTGTGGGACTCACCTGAGGAGTAGTTGTATCTTTTGGTGTCTCTTTGTTTCCAGAAGATGACACAATATCCCAATTCACAACTGTCTTCCTCAGAGGAGAAAGTTCTCAAGACTCCATCCGAAGGATCAAATCTTAACACTGTGTTTCTAGAGACTGGATGCTTATGGTCCACTATGGTAGAGGGATAATGCAATCTATTTCTTCCCAGTGTGCACATGTGATATAAATCTACTTGTGTAGACAGGGATAGTTGTAAAGCATGCTGTTCAGGTGCAGTAGATCCTCAGACATCCTTCTCAGATGAGGAAGGTCTTAATGTATCATGTATATGTGTAGAAATCCTGACTGTGTCATCAGAATGGTGGTTAGGTATTAGAGCTACCTCTGAAGATGTGACTTCTTCTAGAGCATCATGGACATATGTGAAAGATCTGGGAGCCTCATGAGCAGATAAGGATGTTTCTACACATCGTTGTGTAATTGTGGAAGTTCCAAGAAAATTTTCTTCTGCGGGAGAAATGGAATCAGACTTTCATATAGAAGTGTCAGGTTCCCTAGCCTGCTTGATAGGCAAAACGGCTTCGAAGGCACCTTCAGGAGATAAGGTAAAATCCAGAGCCTTAGAAGTATTTTGCAGATGTTCTGGGTCTGCTTGTGGGTATAAAGAAGGACTGGATACCCTTTGGGAATATTTGGAAGAGTCTGTAGCGTCTTTTGTGTTTGTGGATGTTGGCTGAGCTTGAGGAGATTAAGAAGTTCGTATAGACACCTGTGAAGTTAGCAGAGGTCATATCCATTCTTTTGCACAAATGCAATCCAAGCAATCCCTTTCCTCAGCTGTTGAGGATGGTACAGACACTGGTATTTCGTTATCATGTTCCCCCACTCCTGGTTCATATATGGTTGAATCCATAACCTTCTCTACAGATGGAATATGTCCTAGAACATCTTTTGTACATGTGTCACATCGGCAAGCCATTTCTACATATGTGGCTGTGGGTAGAACTCCTTTTGTAGATGTTTCTTCTCTCACAGTCTCTTTAAGAGATAGAGTACTACTCAGAGAATTCTGCTAAGTTTTGGGAAATGCTAGCATCTCTGCTGTATATGTGGAAAAATTTGGAGCCTCTCCTTACAGGACAGAATGACCTAGAGTCCCTTGAGGAGGTAGGGGATGTTGTATCTTCTCTGCACTTTGTATAAATATGGAGTCTGCATGGCTCATTGACTATGTGTTGTGATCAACTTGGTTCTTTTGGGCCTGATGACAAGTCAGGAGGGACCTTTTCGGTGGTAGAGGATATTTGAATAATTCTCTGTTGTATAGTGACATTGTAAGTACTGGGGGAGATGGTGAGGGTGCTAGATCATATTTTTTATATGCTGAAGGCACAAGAGTTCCTTTGGTGGACTTAGAATTTTCTACCACATCTTGCTTGGGTATGGAACACTGAAGAGCCCCTTCTGAAATTGTCAATGGTCCTTGATCTAATGTTGTACATGCAGAAAGTTTTGTCTCTGCTTGGGCTGGTATGTGCGTTATGAGTTTCACTTTGGGATTTGTGACTGCATTTTGTCACTCTGGACCATAAGTGATGATTTAATCTCATTTTTAATAGTGGAGGGCTTTTAAGTTCCTCTTGGTTTAATAGGGAAGTTCTGAAACCCCCTTTTTCAGCAGAATCAGGATTAAAATTCGCTTTACCCTAAGCAGATTGCATTAGGCACTTTGATGTAGATTGGGGACATCTTTGACTGTCTTTCGGATTGGACATAGCTCTCTGCCCTGCTTTGGCAGTTATCAACGGTATGAAAGACTCCGGTGGAGAGGGGGCATGTATTAATCCATTTGTGGAATATGAATAATCACTGAGATTACCTTTAAGAGAAGTAGTTTTGCAGCCCTCTTTTTCTGATGGGGCCTGTTGTACCTCCCCTTGACCAGAGGGGTCTTGTCCATCACACTTTGGAGGAGAATTGGAATGATTAGAGACCTACAGGATAGGGAATGAACATTTGAAACTCCTCTGGAATCTCTGTGTGACAGAGAGCTGATCACCCAGAAGAGTGGCAATACTGGGACCTCAGGGAAAGAGAGACTGCCACTTCTGTCCACCTGTGCCGACATCCCTAGCCCAAGAGGAAACTGCACAGTGCCTCTGGATACATGAATATAGTAGGAGTCAAGGTACAGGAGCCCTGCAGTCCAAACTGCATCTTTATCTGGTTTAGTCCAAAATGCATCCTACACCCAAATCTCATGGGATTGGAAGACTTAGAGCATCAGAGGGGTGGAAACCCCTGAAAACCACCTAGCTCCAACTGGGCCTCCTGTGCATAGGGACCTAGGAGCAGTAGGGGTAGGACATTTCTGCTTGTGGCTCTCATAGAGAGCTGAAAGTCAGCTGTGGAATGACTACTGGCCTGAGACCAGTGGTAAATCCAACTTTTCTGCTCTAAGTGACCTGACTGGTGTACTCAGAACAAGCAAAGGCAGAACTCTTCTGGGACCAGGCACTTCCAGTTTCTAGCTTTCTCCTGAAACTCGTCATCCCGGCCCAGAGCTCCTGCTCCTAGACGCTGTGAGAGAGAGCTGATTATCCAGTATTGTGCACAATACTGAGCCTACAAGGAAAAGAGGCTCCCATGTCTTCCCACTGTTACCCACATCTCTGGCCCCAGACAAAAGAGCATAGTGCCACTGGACCCAGGAATATAGAGGAGTAAAACTGTAGGAGCACCATGTCCCAGACTGTGCCTGGATCTGAAATGAACTGGATGAATAACTCACTGCACACAAATCCAGAGGGTGGGGGAACTATACTTTCAGAGGAGCGGACACTCCTGGGAAACCAGAGGATACTATGCTATCCCCAAATTCCTGTCTCAAGAGGGAAACACCTTGTGCCTTCTGTGCCCCCACCCGCACAGAAGGACCTAGGAGAAGTATGTGAATTTCCTTCTGGTTCCTGCCCACAGGGAGAGCTGAAAGCCAGTGGACAGGAGAAACTACTCGGCTGAGAGCAGAATACTCTGTTCCCATAACTGGCTAAAAGAAATCAGGAAAACAGGTTTACAGCCGTCGTGACACAGGAGCATACAGGACTGTCAAGCCACTGTCATAAAGAGCAAGACAAGCTAACTCTAGAGACAACCTGATGGCTAGAGGCAAGAACAGGAACTCAAACAACAGTAATCTAGACTACTTAGGCTCATTCAGAGCCCAAATCTCCCACAAAAGCAAACACTGGATATCCAAACACACCAGAGAAGCAAGATCTAGATTTAAGATCACATTTTATCATAACCATGGGGGATGTTAAGAAGTTCATAAACAACTTCCGTAAGAAAATACAGGACAGTAAAAAAATACAGAAGTAAACAGGTAGAATCCCATAAAGAGGGAACAAAAAGGTACCTTAAGAACTACTGGGAAAACAACAAAACAGGAGAAGGAAATGAACAAAACCGTCCCGGAATTAAAAATGGAAATAGAAACAATAAAGAAACACAGAAGAAGACAACCCTGAAGATGGAAAACCTAGGACAGAGACCAGGAGTCACAGATGTTAGAATCACCAACAGTATAAAAGAGATAGCACACATAATCTAATGAGCAGAAGATTCCATAGAAAACATTGACACAACTGTCAAAGATAATGTAAAACCGAAAAAAACTCCTAGCCCAAAACATACAGGAAATCCAGGACACAATGAGAAGATAAAACCTAAAGATAACAGGATGGAAGAGAGTGAAGACTGCCAACATCAAGGGACAGTAATATCTTCAACAAAATTATAAAAGAAAACTTCCATAATCTAAAGGAAGAGATGTCCATAAACGTACACAAAGCCAACCGAACTCGAACTCCAAATAGACTGGAATGGAAAAGGAAATAATCCAATCACATAAAAGTCAAAACACCAAATTCACAAAAGAAATATAAATATTAAAAGCAGTAAAGGGAAAGGTTAAATAACATATAAAGGCAAAGCTGTCAGAATTCCACCAGAATTCTCACCAGAGACTATGAAACCCAGAAGATCTTGGACAGATGTCATACAAACACTAAGAGAACATAAAGGCCAGCCCAGGTTACTGTATCTAGCAAAACTCTCAATTAACATAGCTGGAGAAACCAAGATATTCCATGACAAAACCAAATTTACACAATATATTTTTACATATCGAGTAAGACAAAGGAAACTAACTGGTAAACCCCAATACAAGGAGTCAGGTAAAATCATAGATAAAGCAAGAAATTAATCTTTTCACAACAAAACAAAGAGAAGCACACAAACGTAAACTAACCTTCAATATGAAAATAAGAGAAAGGTACCATCACTAATCCTTAATATCTCTCAACTTCAATGGACACAATTTTCCACTAAAAATACACAGATTGACAAACTTGATATGTAATGAGGACCCAGCGTTTTGAACTACAGGAAACACACTTCAGAGACAAAGACAGACACTACCTTAGAGTAAAAGGCTGGATAAATACTTTCCAAGCAAATTGTCTGAAGAAGCAAGCTGGAGTAGCGATTCTAATATCATATAAAATCTACTTTCAACCAAAAGTCATTAAAAATCATAAGGAAGGACACTTCATATTCATCAAAGGAAAAATCCACCAAGATGAACTCTAAATCATAAATATCTATGCTCCAAATACAAAGGCACCTACATACATAAAAGAAACCTTACTAAAGCTCAAAGAACATATGGCACCGCAAATAATAATAGCAGGAGATTTCAACGCCCTACTCTCATCATTAGACCGATCAGGGAAACAGAAATTAAACAGAGACATAGACAGATTAACAGAAGTTATAAACCAAATGGACTTAACAGATATTTTAGAACATTCTATCATAAAACAAAAGGATATAACTTCTCACCACTTCATGGCACTTTCTCTAAAATTGATCATATAATCAATCAAAAACCAGGCCTAAAAGAATATGGAAAGATAATAATAATCCAATGAATCCTACCAGACTCCATGGGCTAAAACTGTTCTTCAATAACAATTAGGAAAGAACACCCACATATACATGGAAGTTGAACAATGCTCTACTCCATGATAACTTGGTCAAGGAAGAAATGAAGAAAGAAATTAAAGACTTCTTAGAATTTCATGAAAATTAAGGTACAATATACCCAAACTTTTGGGACTAATATAAGCTATACTAAAAGGAAAGCTCATATCTCTGAGTGGCTGCATATAGAAACAGGGGAGAGCATACAGCAGCAGCTTGACAGCACACCTAAAACTCTAGAACAAAAAGAAGCAAATATTCACAGGTGTAGTAGAAGGCAGGAAATAATCAAACTTAGAGCTGAAATCAACCAAGTAGAAAAAAAGGGGACGATACAAAGAATGAAGAGAACCAAATGCTGGTTCTTTGAGAAAATCAACAGGATACATTAACCCATAGCCAGACTAACCAGAGGGCACACAGAGTGTTTCCAAAATAACAAAATCATAAACGGAAAGGGAGAAATAACAGCAGAATCAGAGCAAATTATAAAATTTATCGGGGGTTGAGAATTTAGCTCAATGGTAGAGCACTTCTGTAGCAAGCACAAGGACCTGGGTTCGGTCCCCAGCTCTGAAAAAATAATTTAAAAAAAAGTTATCAGATTGTCTTACAAATGCCCATATTCAAGAAAACTTGAAAATATGGAGAAAAAGGACAATTTTCTCGACAAATGCCAGGTACCAAAGCTAAATCAGGAACAGAAAAACCGTTTAAACAACCAATAACTGTTAAGAAATACAAGCAATCATTAAAAGCCTCCCAACATAAAAGGAGTCCAAGATCAGATGGGTTTAGTTCAGAAATCTATCCAATATTCATAGAACATTTCATACCAATACTGTCCAAACTATACAACAAATTTGAAACAGGTGGAGCACTACCGAATTCCTTTTATGAAGCCACAATTACTCTTATACATAAACCACACAAAGACCCAACAAAAAAGAAAACTTCAGAGCAATTTTCGTTATGAATATTGGTGCAAAAATACTCGATAAAGTCTTGCAAACTGAGTCCAAGAACACATCAAAAAATCATCCATCATGATCATGTAGGTTTTATCCCAGGCATGCAGGGATGGTTTTGTATATAGAAACCATCAACATAATCCACTATATAATCACACTCAAAGATAAAAACCCAATGATCCTTTCATTACCTGCTGAGAAAACATTTGAAAAAATTTAAAACTACTTCATGATAAAAGTCCTGGAAATTATAGGAACATAAGGACCGTTCCTAATCATATACAGCAAACCAGTAGCTAACATTAAATTAAATGGAGAGAAACATGAAGCAATCCCACTAAAATCAGGGACATGACAAGGCTGTCCACTCTCTCACAATTTATACAATGTAGTTCACGATGTCTTAGCCAGAGGAAGCAAACAACAAAAGGAGGTCAAAGGTATATAGACTGGCAAGGAAGAAGTAAAAATAGCACTGTTTGTAGATGATATGATAGTATACTTAGTGACCTCAAAAGTTTCACAAGATAATTCCTGAGCCTGATAAACAATTTTAGCAAAGTGGCTGGGTATAAAAGTAACTCTACACAAAAGCTAAACTAGCAGAGCAAGAAACTAGGCATATGACAACCTTCACAATAGCCTCAAATAATATAAATATCTCAAGGTGACTTTATCCAAGCAAGTAAAAGATATGAGCATATGAGCATAACCACAAGTCTCTGCAGAAAGTGAAGGAGATTTCAGAAGATGGAAAGATCTCCCATGCTCATGAACTGGCAGGAATAACATAGTAAAAATGGCCATTATACCAAAAGCAACCTACAAATTAATTCCAATCCCCATCAAAATTCCAATCCAATTCTTCGTAGAGTTAGACAGTACAATTCATTATTTCATCTGGAATAACAAAAAACACAGAATAGCTAAAACTATCATCAACAGTAAAAAGACTTCCTTGGGAATCACTATCCCTGAACTCTAGTATTACAGAGCAACAGTGATAAAAACTGTATGGCATTGAGACAGAGCCAGGCAAATCAACCAGTAGAATAGAATTGAAGACCCAGAACTTAACCCATACTCCCATGGTCACTTAATTTTTGAGAAAGAGCCAAAACCATCCAATGGAAAAAAAGATAGCATTTTCAGCAAGTGGTGCTGGTTCAACTGGAGGTCAGTATGTAGAAGAAGGCAAATTGGCCCACTCTTACTGCCCTGTAAAAAGCTAAAGTCCAACTGGATCAAGGACCTCCACTTCAAACCAGATAAACTCAAACTAACAGAAGAAAAAGTGGGGAAGCATCTGGAACACATGGGCACTTTAGAAAATTTCCTGAACAAAACACCAAAGGCTCATGTTCTAAGATCAAGAATCAACAAATGCCATCTCATAAAACCGCAAAGCTTCTGTAAGGCAGAGGACACTGTTCTTAGGACAAAATGGCAACCAACAGATAGAAAAAAGATCTTTACCAATCCTACAACAGATAGAAGGGTAATATCCAAAATATGCAAAGAAAACAAGAAGTTAGACTGCAGGAGACAAATAACCCTATTGAAAAATGGGGTTCAGAGCAAAACAAAGAATTCACAGCTGAAGAATATCGAATGTCAGTGAAACACCTAAAGAAATATTCAACATCTTTACACACAAGGGAAATGCAAATCAAAACAACACTGAGATTTCACCTCAAACCAGTTAGAATGGCTACGATCAAAAACTCAGGTGACAGAAGATGCTGGCGAGGATGTGGAGAAATAGGAACACTCCTCCATTGTTGGTGGGAGTGCAGACTCGTCCAACCATTCTTGAAATCAGTCTGGATGTTCCTCAGAAAATTGGACATTGAACTACCTAAGAACCCAGCTATACCTCTCTCGGGCATATACCCAAAAGATGTACCTTCATATAACAAAGACACATGCTCCACTATTTTCATAGCAGCCTTATTTATAATAGCCAGAAGCTAAGAACCGAGATGCCTTCAACAGAGAAATGGATACAGAAAATGTGGTACATCTACACAATGGAATATTACTCAGCTGTCAAAAACAATGTCTTTATGAAATTCATAGGCAAATGAATGGAACTGGAAATATCATCCTGAGTGAGGTAATCCAATCACAGAATCACATACATGGTATGCACTCATTGATAAGTGCTATTGGCTCAAATTCTCGAATTACCCTAGATGCACAGAACCAAAATGTGAATGCTTCACTCCTTCTTTAAAAGGGGATCAAGAATACCCTTGTCAGGGAATAGGGAAGCAAATTGTAGAACAGAGGCCGAAGGAACACCCACTCAGAGCCTGCCCCACATGGGGCCCATACATATACAGCCAGCAAACTAGGTAAAAAGGATGAATCAATGAAATGCAGGCTGATAGGAACAAATGTAGATCTCTCCTGAGAGACACAGCCAGAATATAGCAAATATTTAGGCAAATGTCAGCAGCAAACCACTGTACTGAGAATGCGACCCCTGCTAAAGGAATCAGAGCAAGGCCTGAAAGAGTTAATGGGCTTGAGACCCCATGTGAACAAAAATGCCAACCAAACCTAGGTTCAACCGACTAAGCCACTACCCAAGCCTATACATGAACTGACCTGAACTCCAAATTCACAGGTATCAATGAATGCCTATTAGGGGCACCAGTGGAAGGGGAAGTCTTTGTTCTCCCAAGAATGAACCCCCAGTGAATGGCATTTTTGGGAGAAGGGCAGTAATGTGTGGGTGGATCGGGAGAGGAAAAACCCCTATAGAAGGGGAGAGGGAGGGGCTAGGAAAATGTTAATGGGGAAACTTGGAAGGGGAATAAAATTTGAAATGGAAATAAGAAATACTCAATTTAATAAAGATGGAAGAAAAAAAGATACTCCCTCTGGAAGAGGAGAATGTATGATTTTCCTTTCAGGGTCTGTGGGAGGAATTTTGGACACCTGGGCAAATGTGGAATAACCCTATAGAACATTGGAACCATTTGATTATTTCCGGAAAGTCCTGGGTGGGTAGGAACATCTTGGGGAAAAATGGGAGATCCAAGTTCTCCATGTCTACATAGGGAAGGATGTTGGGAACCTGGAATGTGTGGGGAAAGTACCTGTCCCAATTTGTCAGTATAAGAGTCAGCAAAAGGTGGCCCAGGCACAGTGTGATATTCTTTGAGTCTTTCACTATTCTCTCCAGTATTGTGTTTTGTAGATGTTACAGGCACTCTGGCTACCAACTCGTCCTAGTCCACATGTTCCTCAATCCCAGTAGACATAACCCGCTTTTCTTTTCTTTACTTTTTTTTTTTTTCATCTTCCCAAGAACCAAGAATGGGAACTTAGATGAGGCCACTCTTTTTCGGGTAGCAGGATGTAAAGCAGATCTTCTGATATTCCTAGTCAGTGGGTTTCTCAGTGATCTGCTATCCTTGGTCAGTGTATTACTCATGCCCTCAGAAACCCTCAGAGTAAGTGGAACTGTCCATTTCTTCTTCTCTGTGAGTTCCCTTCTGGAGTCTAGGTCCCTCTTATTGACTGAAGCCTTTATATGATCTTTGGGTTTCTGCAGGTTTTCTGTAACACGAGCATCAGGTTTTTTGAATCTCTGATCTTCATAGGGTTTTGGGCATCTGAACTTGTCCCGAGCCCTTCTAAGTAGTCCGGGAGGTGCAAAGTAGCTTGGGTCTCTGGTGTTCAATTGCTTCCCCCACTGGGGTAGGAAGTTATAATCCACTTGGGGGACACTGAAGGTCTTCCAGGCTGTGGAGGCTGGGAACCCTTAAAATGCTTCCCCCATTGGAGTCCGGTGTTATAATCATCTTGGGGGACACTGAATGGGCTTCCAGGCTGTGGAGGCTGGGAATCCTTCAACTGATTCCACTGTTGCACTCAGGTGTTGTTGTCATCTTGGGGGACACTGAAGGGTTCCCAGGCCGTGGAGGCTGAGAAATCGTTGGTGCATGGTCAGAGGGTGAAGTCCGGGATGAGGGTCGCTGGCCTCTCTCCTCACATCTGGTCGGTTAGTCTTTAAGGAAATTGAACAAGAAATGTCGAATGGGCTACTACCATGTGAAGGGGCAGTGAATGTACTTGCCAGTGGTGAGTCATGGTAAGCATCAGTTGAGCTGTATCCTTTGAGTATGTCTCTCTATCTTCCGAGAACTGTGGACAAGTCCGGAAGGCAAAGCAGGGAAATCTCGAGTGACCATTGATCTCAGGAAACATCCAAAGCTCGAGAGGAGCTGTCCTCGAGTTTGCACAGGGAAGTAGCGAGGTCTGCATGGGGCAGTAGCGAGTTCTGCAAGGGGCAGTCGCGAGGTCTGCACCAGGCAGTCAGGAGCTGCTTCACTTGTCATTTCTGCTTGTAGTTGCGGGGCGATCATCCAAGCTTTCTGAATGAGGAGGAACCCTGTCGAATCTCTTCCTTTGTGTCCAGAGTGCTATCTGCTATTGTGCCCACTGTCAGGGGCCAAGACAAGGGATTCGGGAAGGAGCAACATGAATGGAAA
This sequence comes from Rattus norvegicus, assembly GCF_021556685.1. Lineage (NCBI taxonomy): Eukaryota > Metazoa > Chordata > Mammalia > Rodentia > Muridae > Rattus > Rattus norvegicus. Next base: position 44,403,141 of record NC_141555.1, on the reverse strand, counting down.
GGGCAAGGGGTGCTTAGGACACTGTGCCGTCAAGCGACACTTACAACACGGTAGATCCCTCTAACCAGAGGCCATCTGTGGTGCAGTGATGTGTCTTGGAGCCTCATAACCGAATGGGAAAGGTTGATCCAGACCCTTGATCCTCAGAGACTGCAGGGACTAGAAAATCACTGGTGGATTTTTTTAGGGAATGAACATGTGATAGGATTTGTATAGAGCATTGAATGCATGGGATTGATATTAGAATTCCATTTGAGTTCCAGATATTACTGTGATGCTTCTGCCTTGATGTATCACTATTTTTTCTTGTCCCAAAGCTCTTAATATTCTTTCCGTGATGATATTTTTGAAATATTGAGTATGCTACACAATGGAAAGTATTTTCTCTAATCACATATATTGAAATTCTAAATATGTCTTGATATCGTATGCAGTTGCCTTTATTATTACTATTATTAACAATTGTATTTCTTTGCATTTCAAATATTGCCCCCTTTCCGGTCCGCCTCTATAATCCCCACCACCACATACTCTTCCTCTTTGTCTCTAAGAGCGTGCGTCCCCAACACCCCCAGTCGTTCTTACCTCACCCCTCTAGATTCGCTCTTCTCTGGGACATCAAGCTACTAAGGACCAACTGCTTCCCCTTCCACTGATGTGAGATGAGGCAATTCTCTGCTACATTTGTAGGGTACCAGAACATGTATATTCAATGGTTGGTGGTTAGGTCCATGGGTTCCCTGAGGGGTCTGGTTAATTGATATCGTTGTTCTATCTCTAATAACAATCCCCTTCATCCCCTTCAGCCCTTCCCCTACATCTTCCATTGGGATCTCTAGGTTCAGTTCAATGGTTAGCTGTGAATATCTGCATCTGTCTCAGTCAGGTGTTGGCAAAGCCTCTCAGAGGACAGGCATATCAGACTCCTGTTTGCAAGCACATATCAGCAGCAGCAACAGTGTCCAGGTTGGTGTCTGCAGATCTCTGGATGGCCTTTCTTTCAGCCTCTGCCCCACTTTCCCCTCTGCATTTCCATTAGACAGGATAACTCTGAATATATTTGAGATGGGTGAGTGGTCCCATCCTTACACTGGGGGCCATGTCTATCTACTGGAGGTGGTGTCTTCAGGTTAATTTCAGTGTTATTGTTGATGTTGGCCAATGTCATCAGTATTGGGTCCAGGGAACCTGTCGCATTCCTAGTATCTGGTTTATCCTAGAGGTTACCCCCATCCTCAACTGTTCCTTCTCTCTATACTAATTTTCCTGGTCCTCTGTTTTTTTCCCTGTTTCTTCCAACATCTTATCCTGATCTCCTATTTTTCTATTTCACTCCCCTCTCTCACACAGGGTGATTCCTCCATCTGACTCCCATGAAAATTTTCTTCCCCCTTCTAATTGTTAATGAAGCAATCCCCCTTTGTCCTTTCTTGTTAAGATTCAGAGTGCATATGAGTTTATGGTGGATATTATGAGCTCTTGGGCTAATATTCACTTACTAGTGAGGGCATGCTATGTGCATTTATTTGTGTTTTTGTTATGTCACTCAGGATTATATTTTCTAGTTTCATCCATTTCCGTATGAATTTCATGAAGTCATTCTTTTTAATAGCTGCATACCACACCATTGTGTAAATGTACCACATTATATCAATCTGTTCCTCTTTTGAGGGACATCTGGGTTCTTTCCAGCTTCTGTCTGTTATAAATAAGGCTACTCTGAACATAGTGGAGCATGTGTCCTTGTTGTAGGTTGGAGCAAGTTTTGGGTATATGCCATCCAATGGTACAGCTGGATCCTCAGGTAGTAAATACTATGTTCAATTTTCTGAAGAAGCTCCAGCCTGGATTCCAGGGTGATTTTAAGAGCTTGTAATTTCCACAGTGAAAGAGTGTTCCTTTCTCTCCACATCCTTGACAGAGACTGTTGTCACCTAACTTTTTTGACTTAGCCATTCTGACTGGTATGAGGTAGAATTTCAGGATTGTTTTGATTTGCATTTCCCCAATGAGTAAGGATGTTGAACATTTTTAGGTGCTTCTCATCCATTCAATATTCATCAGTTGAGAATTTTTGTTTAGAACTGTAGCCCAGTATTAAATAGGGTTATTTGATTCTCCGGAGGATAGCTTATTGAGTTTTTTTGTATATATTGGATATTAGCACTCCATCGGATATAGGATTGGTAAAGATCTTTTCCCAATCTGTTAGTTGCTGTATGGAAGTAATAACAGTGTTCTTTGTCTTAGATAAACTTTGAAATTTTATGAAGTTTCATTTTTCAATTTTTGATCTTAGAACAAAAGCCTTTGGTGTTCTATTGAGGAAATTTTCCCCAGTACCAATCTGTTTGAGGCTTTCCCCTGCTTTTCATCAATTAGTTTCAGTGTATCTGGTTTTATTTGGAGTTCTTTAAACCAGTTTTACTTGAGCTTTGTACAAGGAGATAAGAATGGATTGATTTGCATTCTTCTACCTTCTGCCCTTCAGTTGAAACAGCACAATTTTTAAAAAATGCTATCTTTTTTTTCCACTGTATGGTTTTAGATCCTTTGTTAATTATCAAGTGGCCATAGCTGTGTGGGTTCATTTTTGGGTCTTACATTCTATTCCATTCTTATACCTGACTGTCTCAATACCAATACAATACAGTTTTTCCTCACCATTGCTCTGTAATACAACTTGAGCTCAGGGATAGCGATTTCCCCAAATGATTTTATTTTTAAGAATAGTTTTCTCTATCCTGGGATTTTTTTTATTCAATATAAATTTGCAAACTGCCAATTTTTTTTTCTTTTTTTTTTAATTTTATTTTTTTCTTTATTCATTTATTTGGTTTATTTAGTGTTTGAGTTTTCTTTTTTCTTTTTTTTTATTAACTTGAGTATTTCTTATATACATTTCGAGTGTTATTCCCTTTCCCGGTTTCCGGGCAAACATCCCCCTCCCCCCTCCCCTTCCTTATGGGTGTTCCCCTCCCAACCGTCCCCCCATTGCCGCCCTCCCCCCATAGACTAGTTCACTGGGGGTTCAGTCTTAGCAGGACCCAGGGCTTCCCCTTCCACTGGTGCTCTTACTAGGATATTCATTGCTACCTATGGGGTCAGAGTCCAGGGTCAGTCCATGTATAGTCTTTAGGTAGTGGCTTAGTCCCTGGAAGCTCTGATTGCTTGGCATTGTTGTACTTTTGGGGTCTCAAGCCCCTTCAAGCTCTTCCAGTTCTTTCTCTGATTCCTTCAATAGGGGACCTATTCTCAGTTCAGTGGTTTGCTGCTGGCATTCGCCTCTGTATTTGCTGTATTCTGGCTGTGTCTCTCAGGAGAGATCTACATCCGGCTCCTGTCGGTCTGCACTTCTTTGCTTCATCCATCTTGTCTAATTGGGTGGCTGTATATGTATGGGCCACATGTGGGGCAGGCTCTAAATGGGTGTTCCTTCAGTCTCTGTTTTAATCTTTGCCTCTCCCTTCCCTGCCAAGGGTATTCTTTTTCCTCATTTAAAGAAGGAGTGAAGCATTCACATTTTGATCATCTGTCTTGAGTTTCGTTTGTTCTAGGGATCTAGGGTAATTCAAGCATTTGGGCTAATAGCCACTTATCAATGAGTGCATACCGTGTATGTCTTTCTGTGATTGGGTTAGCTCACTTAGGATGATATTTTCCAGTTCCAACCATTTGCCTACGAATTTCATAAACTCGTTGTTTTTGATACCTGAGTAATATTCCATTGTGTAGATGTACCACATTTTCTGTATCCATTCCTCTATTGAAGGGCATCTGGGTTCTTTCCAGTTTCTGGCTATTATAAATAAGGCTGCTATGAACATAGTGGAGCACGTGTCTCTTTTATATGTTGAGGCATCTTTTGGGTATATGCCCAAGAGAGGTATAGCTGGATCCTCAGGCAGTTCAATGTCCAATTTTCTGAGGAACCTCCAGACTGATTTCCAGAATGGTTTTACCAGTCTGCAAACCCACCAACAATGGAGGAGTGTTCCTCTTTCTCCACATCCTCGCCAGCATCTGCTGTCACCTGAGTTTTTGATCTTAGCCATTCTCACTGGTGTGAGGTGAAATCTCAGGGTTGTTTTGATTTGCATTTCCCTTATGACTAAAGATGTTGAACATTTCTTTAGGTGTTTCTCAGCCATTCGGCATTCCTCAGCTGTGAATTCTTTGTTTAGCTCTGAACCCCATTTTTTAATAGGGTTATTTGTTTCCCTGCGGTCTAACTTCTTGAGTTCTTTGTATATTTTGGATATAAGGCCTCTATCTGTTGTAGGATTGGTAAAGATCTTTTCCCAATCTGTTGGTTGCCGTTTTGTCCTAACCACAGTGTCCTTTGCCTTACAGAAGCTTTGCAGTTTTATGAGATCCCATTTGTCGATTCTTGATCTTAGAGCATAAGCCATTGGTGTTTTGTTCAGGAAATTTTTTCCAGTGCCCATGTGTTCCAGATGCTTCCCTAGTTTTTCTTCTATTAGTTTGAGTGTGTCTGCTTTGATGTGGAGGTCCTTGATCCAATTGGACTTAAGCTTTGTACAGCAAACTGCCATTTTTATGTCTGTGAAGAAATCAGTTCTAATGTTGATGGAGATTGCATTGAATCTGTAGGTTGCTTTTGGCAAGATGGCCATTTTTACAATATTAAACCTGCCAATACATGAACATGGGAGATCTTTCTAATTTCTGAGATCTTCTTCAATTTATTTTTTTCAGACAGTTGTGTTCTTGTCATGTATATATTTCATTTGCTTGGTTAGAGTCACACAGAGGTATTTTATAAGCTTTTTCACTATTGTCAAGGGTGTCATTTCTGTAATTTCTTTCTCAGCCTATTTCTCTTTTGAGCAGAGGCAGGATACTGATTTGTTTGAATCAATTTTAAACTCTTCCACTCTGCTATAGCTGTTTATCTGCTTAGAAATTCACTGGTGGAAATTGTCGGGTCACAACATCTGCATATAGTGACATTTTGAAAATTTCCTTTGCAATATGTATCCCTTTACATCCATTTGTTTTCTGTTTATTCTGGCTAGGGCTTTGAATACTATATTGAAAAGGTAGGGAGAGAGTGGTTATCATTGTCTAGTTCCTGATTGTAGTGGGATTGCATTAAGTTTTTCTCCATTTAGTTTGATATTGGCCTCTGGTTTGCTGTATATTGCTTTTATTGAGTTCAGTATGGTCCTTGAATTTCTGATCTTTCCAAGACTTGTAACATGAAGGGCTACATTCTGTAAAATGCTTTCTCAGCATCTAATGAAATGATTGCTTGTTTTGTTTTCTTTGAATTTGTTTTTATAGTGGGATTAGTTTGATTAGTGATCAGGTTCTGTATATTGAACCATCCCTGTATCTCTGGGATGAAGCCTACTTGATCATGATGGATCATTGTTTTCATGTGTTCTTGGATTTGACTTGCAAGGAATTTACTGAGAATTTTTGCAGGGATATTCATGAATAAATTTGTTCTGAAATTCTCTTTCTTTTTTGGGTCTTTGTTTGCTTTAGTTGTAAGCATAATTGTGGCATCAGAGAAGGAATTGCGTAGTGTTCCTTCTATTTCAAGTTTGTGGAATAGTTTGGAGAATATTGGTATTAGGTATTCTATGAAGGTCTGAGAGAATTCTGTACTAATCCTTTCTGGTCCTGGGATCTTTTGGTTGGGAGACATTTAATGACTGCTTCTACTACTTTACAAGTTATGGGAGAAATTAGGTGGTTTATCTGATTCTGATTCAACTTTGGTACCTTATATCTCTCTAGAAATTTATCCATTGAATCCTTACATTCCCAATTGTTAAGTATAGGCTTTTATAGAAGGATCTGATAATTTTTTGAGTTTCCTCACTTTCTTTGGTTATATCTCTATTTCATTTCTGATTTTGTTATTTTTAATTTGAATATAAGGGATTTACCTATTTCTGGATTTTTCGAAGAGCCAGCTCCTGGTTTTGTTGATTCTTTATATAATTCCTTTCATTTCTACTTGGTTGATTTCAGTCCTGAGTTTGATTATTTCCTGCTGTCTAGTCTTTGGATTTTTATTGGTTCTGAGATTTCAGGTGTTCTATCAAACTGCTAGTGTATCATAGCTTCTGTTTGTTTGTGGAGGCTCTCAGAGCTATGAGTTTTCCTCTTGCGTTGCTTTTTTGTGTTCCCAAGTTATGCCTTCATTTTCATTAAAATCTGAAATGTCTTTAATTTTTTTTCTTTATTTCTTCCTTGAACAAGTTCTCATCGAGTAAATCATTCTTCAGCTACCATGTATATGTGGGACTATGGTTGTTTTTGTTGTTATTGAATACCATTCTTAGTCTGTAGTGATCTCATAGGATGCATGGGATTAATTCAAACTTCTTGTATCTCTTGAGGCCTGTTTTATGATGGATCAGATTGTCAGTTTTTGAGAAGGTACCATGTAAGACTGAGAAGAAAGTGTCAGGACCCATAACAGGACAGGCTAATAACTAGCAGGTGATCATCCTGAGATACACAGCTTCGGATTATTTTATAATCTACAACTGGTTCTCCCTTATTAAGCAAAGTTGTAAGGGATTCATTTTGGGAAAGTTTACGCTATTAAATGCTATTCTTGTTGTTATTATTAGACATATATAACAATCATTGAGTAATAGCACACCCCTTTGGAGCAGATCTCTGCAGTCATACGAAGTTTTACTGTCCCGTAGTGATACTATACAGGCAAATAGATGAATTCTTTAGTCTTAATAATGATTCTACAATAATTCCTAAAATTATATCAATGGTTATTAATCTCTATTATAGTGGGACTGCTATAAGTCTCTTTATTTTTTTTTTCTTTTTCTTTTTTTCAGAGCTGGGACTGAACCCAGGGCCTTTCGCTCACTAGGCAAGTGCTCTACCACTGAGCTAAACCCCGAACCCGTATAAGTCCCTTTCTAATAGTCAAAATTGCAGTGACAATTCTGCCGGTGTCCCTGGTGTCAACAGTTAATTTTTCTGAGATAGTAAACAGACTTTCTCCTACTAAGAACACATTCCATGATGTTGCAATACAGTTATCAAGAGTCATAAAAAGAAAACAAACGATTTGTTGCAGGTGCAAGGACAGTTAATATAAGATATTAACTGGGTTTATCTATATATAACATCACTATCAACTATGGTTTTGGATCTTCAGTGAGCCTGTGGAGCTGACACAGGTGATGAATGTTTCGCCAGATAATTACTCTTGATGGATATTGATGTAAAAATTCTCGGTTGTAAATTATGTTTCAATTTATGCTTGATCTTTCATATGAACTTGTGATGAACATTGTAATATGGGATCATATATTCTTAAAGATGTTTAAGTTCTGAGGAGAAAGAGAAGTCACACAGAAGGACTGAGAGAGAAGGACTGAACTGGAAGGACAGAGACAGGTGGACTGACCTGGAGATGGACAGAGCTGAAAAGTCAGCTTTGAGTTAAGGAGAACTGAGCTTAGTAGAACTGAGCCAAAAATATCTGGGCTGAGAAGAAATGTAGAGAGGAATAATGTAGATACTATAAGTAACATAAGAGGGCAATCTACAGAATGCAGAGGAGAAGAGGAAAAGAGAAGAAGCTGGAAAGAACAGAAGGTGCAGGCAGGTTTCTCCTTACCATGGGACAGAACAGGTCATTTCTTAATAGCAATGCATGCTTACTCTTATCAAAAGGAACAAGGCTTTTCTCTTACACACTAGGGTTTAATTCACTTAGCACTAAAAGGGTCGAAGTGATTTTTTTCTTTATGTTATAAAGATTGGACCTCATCATTCTGCACTGGTGCTTGGTCTCTTGCTCCCTATGCATATGAAAGTAAGGATGTCTGTTTAAATATGTAATTACAAGAATGAATGCATATGTGTGTGTGTAAGAGTATAATTGTGAGAATGCGTGTAAGTTGGACCCAGCTGATTTTGAGTGGAAATATATAAATGCACGTTTATGGAATTCAGGTGTAAAATTACATGTTTATGCATATTTGGCTATGTAAAATACTGACATCATTTGTGATTCAAATATACTAACAATATGTCTATACTTACCTTCATTAATATTTAAACTACTCATTGAAGAAATTTTAATGGATATATCAAAATTTGTTTATAGGAATGGTACATCAAATATTTCTGTTAATAGTCAAAATCAGGAAATTCTTTCTATATTTATGCATTTTGGTATTTGAATATGGAAGAAACTGAATGATCTTAGATTTTGTAATAATGTTTATAAATCATTTATTCTTAATGTTTGTTGAAAGAAGGAAGTTATCAATGAATACATATATACAATGTGCCACACATTACAAAAGCAATGTGCCACACCTTTGTAACATAAATAGAGCAAATTAAATATATAATTTATGAACTAAAGGTGAGCAATCATGTAAAAAAGCAAAATATATCATAGAGTCTACCTACATTTGGAGTTAAGAGATGATTCATGCTTCCGTGTATTTCTTTCTAGACATCTAAAGAGATAAAATTAGTGTGGAAAAGGCTAAAACTGCAATTAGTGTGCTTCATGTAGTATACATATTTAAACAATGCTTTTGAAAAAATATACAGTACATATTTTCAAGGTTACATATACAGCATATACAAAAATTCAGTGTCCATAAATTATCAATAACTACTTTCTCTGGTCTTATTATATTTGAATTGTCAAAGATATACATGTATGTATGTATGTATACTCAAACAGGCATACTCACATAAAACAAACAAACACACACAATACTTCTAAAAATTTAAAACAAATTTGTAAATAATTGTCTTTCAGACAAAACTAATGAAAAAGGATGAACTAAATTTCCAGTGTAATGTACTCTCAAAAGTGTACTTTCTAGCATATAAAACTTTACCTTATAATTTTAAAAAAATCGTACGGGGCCAATATATGTAATCAGATCCCATTTGGACTTATTACTCAGAGTTAAAGTAGAAATTGAAATGAAGTGGGAAAAATATTAAATTACAAGATTTAGCTATACACTTTCAATTATACAAAAAAATCTGAGAAACAGTGAAATGACACAACATGTAAAATTGCTTTCTATTAAGCATTGATATCTAAGTTTAGTCTTCGTAGTCTATATAAAAAAGAGAACTAAATCTCAAAAGTTTTTTCCGGGCTTAAATACAATTTTCTTGGCTTGTGAATATACCCAGAACCAATCAATACAATGAAAATGGATAGATGTTGTGTTACAACAAATAAAACACATTTTGATTATTTATTCAGTATAAATTTTTTTTTGTAGCATTTCTTCCTATGTTTCTGTTGGATATTATATAAATCCTCACTTTGGTGTGGTCAGTGCTTAAATTTAACTGAACATGACTGAATATGTCAATATAGTAGAAATGAATTCTTGGGGCAGAGAATACCTTTGGGTTAAACCTGGTTATAATGAAATGGTGGTGACAATGAGCACAACTAAATAGAAGGAAAGAAACTGTGGCTTCAGGTACAGGAGTCAATATAAGATTTCACTTTGTAGTGTTGGAAGAATTGTTCCGTGATATCATGAGATTGTGCAGTGAACAGGCCTTTTCTTTATTCCTGTAATGAAAGCAAAAATTTGTGGCTTTCAGTTCCTTCAGAGAGCTTGCTACGTGTGTAGATCAATCAGCAACTCGGGACGAGGGATTTAGGTGTGCAAAATATATTTTTGATACTGAATTTCTTCTAGGTACTTTAGGGAGCTAACTTCATAAGATTTGGAATATAATCAGACAAGAGTTTGTTAAATATGTAGAAAAGTACGGAGTGTGGTGGCACAAGCCTTTAATCTTAGCACTGGGTAGCAGAAGCAGGCAGAACTCTAAGTTCAAGGCCAGCTTGGTCTACAGAGAGAGAGAGAGAGAGAGAGAGAGAGAGAGAGAGAGAGAGAGAGAGAGAGAGAGAGAGAATAGGTGAAAGAGATAGTGAGTTCTGGTACTGCCAGGGATATAAAAGAAACAGTGTCAAAAAAATTTTCAAGAATAAGTTCTGTATTATACAGAGAAAATTCTCATTTTATTTTAGTAAGATGTTAACAATTCTTTCTTGATTCTAATGAAATCTCTTAGCTATAAAATAATGTGAAGGCAACGAAAATGTAAGAAAAGATGTTTTACATCACTATTCCCCTTAAACTCTAAGTTGAATTTTTACTAAATAATCCTATGTAAATACACTTTGAAGGCTTTTCTGTGATTAGCTAAAGGGCTTTTACATTGTGAAGGCAACGAAAATGTAAGAAAAGATGTTTTACATCACTATTCCCCTTAAACTATAAGTTGAATTTTTACTAAATAATCCTATGTAAATACACTTTGAAGGCTTTTCTGTGATTAGCTAAAGGGCATTTACATTGTGAATTAAGAATGATGGATTTCATGCCAATCTTGAATTGTCATCACTAAGATGTAGAAGCATATTAAGCATACAAAATCATACATAAAATTTTGCACAATAAAAAATGAGAACCTTTAATTGGTTTTCCTCTAATGTCAACACATTCTTTTTGTTGGAGTGAAGATTGGATGATTTGAACTAATTTTATGAGAAATACCTCCTGCTTTCAGAAGATAAGTAACAGAGAAAGATGAGGAAAAACATATGCTAAGGAACAATGAAGTGGGATAGAGTATTCTATGTAATACATAGAACAATAAATTTGACCCATCTGTTACTGGTAAGGTGGGGACTTCATTACGCACATCTATGTACTTAAAAATGTTTTATTTTCCTTCTTAATTTTGTATGGTTGCTATGAAAACTATGGGTTTTGTGTTAAGATCTTTGCATATTTAATGATAGTTTTGAAATATTAGTGTTGTAATCAAAAGCCGTGCTTTGTACATACTTTTTAAGCAACAAAAAAGAGAAGTGTCTGCTTGGGTTTTATGAAGAAAGTTACTATGTTAAACATGAATTAATTTTTCTGACATATACATTATCTTCATGTACCATGCTTGTTGATGAAACCTTAGCACATAGGAATGAATAGTAACCATCTTAGTATAGTTTCAGGATTTTATTGTATCTTGTTTGCCATGTGCCTTTCTATTAAAATGCTATCACTTTTCTAAGTCTCTTAATTTAACTGGAGAGGTTTGCAATATCTCCTATTCTGTTGGTTATTCATATAATTCGTCTTTGGTGTTGTTATTGAATTTTATGACTAACTTCTTAATATTCTTTATTTTGAAGGTAAAAAAAAAATATATATATATATATACATATACATATATATGTAAAATAGTTTATAAAAAGATTACAGTTTTATTGGAAATATAACTTAGTGATGAACAATTTTATAAGTATTCTCTAAATTATTGAATATTCTACATTTTATTAGTATAAAAATATTATAAATACCACATCCTTAATTAACTTTAACACACACTGCTCCAGTTAATATAAACACAAATATGTTCGTCATATTTATCTTTGAAATTTTCTTAGTTTCTTAGTTTCTTAGTTTCTTAGTTTCTTGACTTTTCTATCTGAGCTTTCTCATCGTTTTTCAAAAATAAATCTATTGCTCTTTTATTGAGAATCATAATGAATATTCATTGATACATAGATATATAATAATGTGACAATATACACAATGGTACTTCATTCTCCCTAGGAAAACTAAACCGAGTAAGGTAACAAAGACTTAGAAAGGCAAATACCATGTGTTCTTTTTCAAAGAGATCAAAGAATCTCCTTTTAATATACTTGTATTTATGTGAAGCTGTGGGTGGTTTGAGTTCATTTAACTGGTATACGTCACAGAGATTAGAGAGTAGGGTTTTAAACAGTGTGGTATGGAAGATATTGAGCATGTGGGATATGAATCTAGAAGTAAGAATAATGAAGAGAGACTAGTATAAGTGGTGAGGGACATAGGGCAGGCGGAAACAAAGAACTGAGGAAGCGAGGATGAGGGTGATTGTCTACAAACATAAGATATGGCAACCTGTTACTTTATAGGTTAGGTTAAAATAAATATTAAAATTTAAAACTAATACCATAATGTTCAATGCTATAAACATCATGTTTGAGGAAAAATGCCAGGAAGTGATATCAGAATGAAAACAATATATTTATCTTATTTGATCTTACTCATATTATCCATAATTACTTGTTAAAAACATCATTTGTCTGCCAAATTTATGGTACCACTTAAAAATTGCCTGTGATATAATAATTCCTTATGATAGTAGAGAATTTTTATTATTAGGTCAATTTTTAAAATCTGTGATTTGATCTTGTTTTAAGTTTCTTTTTACTTAAATTTGGTCCTCATGCCATTCACTCATACTAAATTATAATTTTCAATTTTAACATACTACTGTAAAATATGATCAAGAGGGTTGTTGAAATTGCTCAATTATAAGTAATATTATCCATAAACTACAGGACATCCTCCACAAAGCTTAAAGGTACAAAGAAGATAAACAAGAAGAATGGCCAAAGTGCATAAGATTGACTCTCACTTAGAATGGGGAATAAAATAGTCTAGGAGGCCGATTGAGGAAAGGAACTAGATGAGAGATGGAAGGAAGAGGAGAATGGATCCTGTGTGTGAAGGGACAGGAGATAGGACCCGATAGTCATGAGAAAGAAAGGAAATCTTGAACTTTAAGAGATGAGGAGGTGGGAGAAACCTCCAGGAAGAGAAAGAGACCTGGTATAATGGAGGTACCCACGAATCAATGGGGTGACCTAAGCTGTGACTTACATTGGTGATATGAAACATTAAGAGGCCAAATCCCATTGACTGGAAAGACCAGCAATGGAGGGATAAAGACACAAATACATCCACAAAACCTTCTTCACAAAAATTTTCAAGCCTAAAAGAAAATCTGAACCGCATTCTAAAGTCCATATTGTCCTTTGCTTTACTGATGGCTGGTAATTTTTGCTTAAATTAAGGATTTGAGAGATTATCATTTGAAGTAGGTATACAATATTTATACTGTTATATTCATGCTTTAGCTGGGCCAACTTTGTTGCCAATATCATTGCAAAAATTAAAATTGGAAAACAGAATATTTGAGTACACATTCAGTAATATATATAAAGTCTCCTTTCAAAGAATGTACAATAAAAAATGTAATACAATATTCATTCACCTAAATGTCTGGAAGGAAAATATTGGACTTTGGGAAACAGAGAAAACCTAGGAACTTGAACTGTATGTCACAGGAATGGAACTGGGAGTGGAATTATTATCCAGAATAATCTCCTTCACCCCATGTTCCTAGATCTTTATACCCATGCCAAGCCCCTGACCAACATTCTCTATTCCGAACATGTACGTACTAATGAAGCAAAGAGAAGTCTCCAGCATTAGAGATATATAGTATTTAAAGGTTTCCAGTGTGTCACAAGAGACACTCTTGGAAAGGGAACCTTCAAATCTGGTCAATGTAAAGAAAGCTGTTCAACAGTTAGATCATGGCAGTTCTCAGTGACATCATCATTAGGTCCTCCCTGAAATATCTCTTGTATCCTGAAGAGCTCTAGCTTTTCTGTGATGTCACAAGTGTCATGGTGACAGCAACTGCCTCTTGGATATTCTTTGAGGACCTCTAGGGTTAACTCATTGACCTCTTATTCTGGCTAAACAGCCATTTGTTAGGGAGATAAAAGAGAAGGAAGCTGGCCTTCTCTCTTTGTATAAAAAAAGGAAGAAATAAATGGTCCATGGGAAAGCTCAGTGAGTCTTGGGTAGGCGTTGAGTGTTGTATCTGAAGAGATAGCCTTGATCTGAGCCTTACACACATGGGAATCCAGAGCTGGGATTCTCTCATTATCATCTGGACTTCCCTGCTTGATATGGTTTCTGGAATTCAGAGAGTTTATATAATCATTTTCTTCATTCCAAAAGTCAGTTGGTGGGAAGGGCACAGTTGTTCTAGTGGGAGCTCATGGCTTTCACTCTTTTTGCCCTGAAGAAAAAGGTCCGAAGAAACAAAGGATAGACAAGTATTGTCTCCTCAGCTCAGTGTAAACGCCTCCATGCTTTGGATACCTATAGTGCAGTTTGTGTCTGACACTGATATTTGGGAGAGAAGAGCTTCTAGTTGAGACTTCATCATCTCAGTCTTTCCACTAGTATTACTCTGATTACCATTTCCTGATAGTTACCCTTTAGATTTCTGAGTCAATATGTGTAATTAGCTGACAGATGTCTTTTCTTTAATTTATTTCATTTTTTTTTAATTTTTAGCAAATTTTATTGCTTTTTTTAATGGATATTTCTATATTTGAATTTCAAATTTGATTTTCTTTCCCAGTTTCATGTCCATAAGACCCGTAACTAGTCCCCCTAACATTCTTCTATAACCTACCTTAGTGAACCTTGATATTACCTTGAACTGAGAGTTAAACCTAGGTTGGACCAGGAACTTCTCCTTCCATTGGTTCCCAACAAGGCCATCCACTGCTACATATGCAGTTGGACACATAGGTCTGTCCAAGTACAGTCTTTGAATATTGGTTTAGTACCAGAAAGCTCTGGTTCACTGGCATTGTTGTTCTTATGGAATTGAAATCCCCTTAAGCTCTTGTAATTCTTTCTCAAAAACTACCAACAAGAGATCCATTTTTGGTTCACTGGTTTGCCAGTAGCATTCTCTTCTGTATTTGACTTGCTCAAGCTGTGTCTCTCAGGAAAGATGTACATCTGGTTCCAACTATACATTTGGTGGCTCCTACAGCTATGAGGTTAGGTGGAATTTTCACATGGATTATGTACACCTAGGTCAAGAATGTAGAATCCACAAATGGCAATTCCAAACACCTCCCTCTTGTTCTTATGAACCTATTGAAGTTGAAGTTTCCCTTGACATCAAGCCATTCATCTCCCTGCACATCCTCCTGAATTTTATGTTTGTCCTGAAGTAACAACCATGGTAAAACCTCGAAAACCTTCACGTCTGGCCCTAGAGGAACAGGAAGTTAGATATTAAAGAACTGATGTCTAATGAGACTACTGAACCATATTCTATATTTCATGTTTTCCTTAGCTTTTCTGATGTCTCGAAATTTTTGGATAAACTAAGGATTTGGAAGTTCATCATTGGAAGTAGGTACATAATATTTACATTTTTATATTCAACGTTAGGTGGGACCCTCGGGTTGCCAAAATCATTGCAAAAAAACATGAAATTGGAAAACAGAATTTTTCACTTCACATTCAGGAATATATAAAGTCACCTATCAAGGAATGTACAATGAGAAACTGTAATGAAATATGAATTCAATTAAAGGATTGTAGGGAAAATGCTGGCCTTTGGGAAACAGAGATAACCTAGGATATTGAACTGTATGTCACAGTAATGGACCTGGTAATAAAATTATTATCCAGAGGAATCTCTTCCACTCCATGTTCCGAGATCTTTTCTACCCATGCAAAGCTCCTGATTATCTTTTCCTTTCAGAGCATGTAACCACTAAGGAAATAAAGAGAAGTTTCTAGCTTTAAAGACATGTAGTATGAAAAGGTTTCCATTGTTTCACAGGAGACAAACCTTGCAAGGGCACCCTCGAATCTGGTCATTGAAAGGAAAACACTTTAGCAGGTAGGCCATGGCAATTCTCAGTGACATCACCATTAGGCCTATCTAAAAAAATCTGTTGTATCCTGGAGATCCCTAGTTTCTTCTGTGATGAAACAAGTGTTGTCCTGACAGAAGTTGCCTTTCCAGTAGTCCTTCAGTACCTCTAGGGTTTACTATTTGGCCTCTAATTCAGCATAAACAGCCTTTGGGAAGGAGAAAAAAGAGGATGAAGTGATCAAAGATGGGAAGAAGGAAGCTGGCCTTCTGCTTTGTTATAAAAAAAAAGAAATATGTGGTCCATGGGAAATCTCAGTCATTTCTGGGTAGTGGTTGAGAAGGTTTGCTGAAAAGATAGTATTGATTGGAGCCTTCCAAATATGGTAATCAGGAGATGGGAGCCTCTCAGATGCATCTGGACTTCCCTGCTAGTTATGGTTCCTGGAAGTCGGAGAATTTATATCATTCATGTCTTTTTTCCAAAGCCAAGTGTTGGGAAGGGCACAGTTTTCTTTAAAGCTGATGGTTTTGGTCCTAAGGAAGAAGGGAAAGACAAGTATTGTGTCCTCAGCTCAGAGTAAATTACTCCGTGCTTTGGATTCCTAGAGTGCAGATTGTGTCTGACACTGATATCTGGGAGAGAAAATTGCTTCTATTTGAGATTTCACCATCTTCGTCTTTGAACTAGTATTACTCTGACTATCATTCCCTGACAGTGACCCTTTAGATTTCTGAGTCAAAGGGTGTAATTAATTGGCAGTTTCTTTTCTTTTATTTCTTTCATTTTTTTCTTTTTTAGCAAAATATATAGCTTTTTTAAATTTGATATTTCTATATTTACATTACAAATGTTATTCCTTTTTCAATTTCCTGTCTCTAAGATCCCTAACCAGTCCACCTCCCATTCTACTATAATCCCCTTACTACCCCTTTGCATTCCCATGAACTGTGAATCAAATATAGGGAGGACCAAGAGCTTCTACTTCTGTTGATTCCCAAGAAGGCCATCTGGTACTAAATATGCAGTGGGAGCCATAGGTATGTCCATGTACATTCGTTGAATATTGGTCTAGTACTAGAAAGCTCTGGTTCATTGACATTGTTTTTCTTATGGATTTGCAAACCCCTTTACCTCTTGTAATCCTTTCTCAAAAGTTATCAACAAGAGTTCCATTTACAAGTAACTGGTTTGCCACAAGCATTCACTTATGTAATTGACATATTCTAGCTGTGTTTCTCAGGAAATGTCTATATCCTCTTCCTGGCAGAATGCACTTCTTAACTTCAACAATCTTATCTTATTTTGGTGGCAGATCTATCTATCTATCTATCTATCTATCTATCTATCTATCTATCTATCTATCTATCATATATATATTGGCTCCTATGTGAGGTTAGATGGAATTTACCATTGATTCTGCGCATCTAGAACAAGAATGTAGAATCTACAGATGCAAAGGTCCCTCCTGTCCTTATGAACTTATTGAAATTGAGGTTTCAGTTGAACTCAAAACATTTCTTTCCCTGCCCATCCACCTAAGTCTTATGTTTGGCCTGAAAAAAGAATCATTGTAAAATATCCAAAAACCTCAAGTGTGGCCATGGGAACACAAGAAGGAAGATATTGCAGAAATGATATCAAATGGGAATAGAGAAACGAATTGTATAGTACATGTTGTCTTTGATTTACTGATGTATGATAATTTTTGGATAAAATAAGAATTTGGAGTTTATCATTTGAAGTAGGTACAAAATATTTACACTGTTCTCTGCACTCTATACTTCGGCCCTCTTTTTTGCCAAAATCATTACAAAAATGCAATTGTAAAAGAGAATTTTTGAGTACACTTTCAGGAATGAATACAAAGTGCCCTATCTAGGAATGAAGAATTAGAAAATGAAATACAATATTCACTCAATTAAAGGTCGGTATGGAAAATAATGGCCTTTGGGAAACAGAGAAAAACTAGGAAATTGAACTGTATGTCACAGGAATGGACCAGGGAGCAAAATTATTATCAAGAAGAATCTCCTCCACTCCATCTTTCTAGATCTTTTCTACCCATGCCAAGTCCCGATTAATTTTGTCCATTCAGACCATGTAAATACTAATGCAGCAAAGAGAAGTCTCTAGCGTTAGAGAGATGGAGTACAAAAGGTTTCCACTGTGTCATAGGAGACTCTCCTAGAAAGGGCACCGTCAAATCTGGTCAATGTAAGGAAATCTGTTTAGCAGGTAGTCCATGGCAGTTCTCAGTGACATCATCCTTAGTACCCCCGTAATATATCTCTTGTATCCTTGAGAGCCCTATCTTCTTCTATGTTGTCACAAGTGTTGTCCTGACAGCAACTGCCTCTCAGATATTCATTCCATATATCTATGGTTTACTAATTGGCCTATAATTCAGTGTAAAGAGCCATTTGGGAGGGAGGACAAATAGGATGAAGATATCAGAGATGGGGAGATGAAAGCTGACCTTCTGTCTTGGTACAAAAAAGGTCCTTGGGAAAGCTCTCTGAGTCCTTAGTAGGTGTTGAGTTGTTTCATGAAGAGATTGTCTTGATCTGAGCCGTCTACAAATGGGAATTAGAAGCTGGGGTCCTCTCAGAAGCATCTGGACTTCCTGCTCTTACAGTTCCTGGAAATCAGAGAGTTTATATCATTAATTTCTTTATCCCAAAACCCAAGTTTGGGAAGGTCACAGTTGTTTTCCTGACAGCTCATGGCTTTTATTCTTTTTGCCCAGAAGAAAAATGTCCTAAGGAAGAAGTGAAAGACAAGTACTATGTCCTCATCTCAGGGTAAACTCCTCCACGCTTTGGATTCCTATAGTTCAGTTTGTGTCTGACACTGATATCTGGGAGAGAGAAGTGCTTCTAGTCGACTCTTAATCATATCAGTCTTTTCACCATTATTATTCTGATTACCATTCCCTGACAGTTACTCATTATATTTCTGAATTAATAGGTGAGAATGGCTAGCAGTTTCTTTTTTCATTTCTTCCATTTTTTTTAGTAAATTTTTGCTTATTTTATTGGCTATTTCTATATTTACATTTCAAATGCTATTTTCTTTCCAAATTTCCTCTCCATAAGGTTGTAACTGGACCGACTCCCCTTCTTTTACAACCCTCCTTACTGCACCTTGACCTTTCCTTGAACTGGGAACCAAACATGAGAAGGACCAAGGGCTTCTACATCCATTGGTGCCCAAGGAATCCATCCTCTGCCACATATGCTGTTGGAGCCATAGGACTTTCCATGGACAGATTTTGAATATTGGTTTAGTGTCAGAAAGCTCTGGTTTGTTGGAATAGTTGTTTTTATGGGGTTGAAAGTCCCTTCAGCTCTTGTAATCCTTTCTAAATATCTACCAAGAAGAGACATGCTTTCTGTTCACCAGTTTACCACTAACATTCACTTCTGTATTTAACATGCTCTAACTATGACTCTCTGGAAAGATCTTTCTCCAGTTCTTGGCAGCATGCACCTCTTAGCTTCATCAATCTTATGTAATTTTGGTGTCTCCTACACCTATGAGGTTTGGTGGAATTTTAACATGGATTATGCACAACTGGGTCAAGAATGTAGAATCCACAAATGACAATGCCAAATAGATGCCATTCTCTACTTATGAAACTATTGAAGTTAAGTTTTCCCTGGACCTCAAGACATTCCTCTCACTGTCCATCCTCCTGAACCTTATGTTTGGCCTGAACAAAGAATCAGGTTAAAAAACCCTCAACCCTCATGTCAGAACCTTGGAAATAAGGAAGGGAGATATTAGAGAACTGATTATCTTTTGGGACTACAGAACCACATTCTAGAGTTGATATTGTCCTTTGCTTTACTGATGTCTGTGATTATTGGATAAAATAAGGATTTGGGAGTTTATCATTTGAAGTAGGTACACAATATTTACACTGTTATATTCACTTTATCATTGGGCCAAAATCATTGCAAAAAATGGAATTTTAAAACAGAATTTTTGAGTAAACATTCAGGAATATTTATAAAGTTCCCTATCAAGGAATGTACAATAAGAAATTGAAACACAATATTCATTCAATTAAAGGTCTGTAGGGAGAATACTGGCCTTTGGGAAACAGAGAAAACCTACAAAATTTTTATGTATTTCACAGGAATGAACCTGGGAAAAAATTATTATCTAGAAGAATCTCCTGCACTCCATTTTCTTAAATCGTTTATACACATGCCAAACCCATAGCTAACTTTCCCCATTCAAAGCATGTAACCACTCATGAAGAAAAGAGATTTCAACAGTTTTAGAATGATGGACTATGTAAAGGTTTCCACTGTGTCACAGGAGACGTACCTGGAAAGGGCACTCAAAATCTGGTCAATGTAGGGAAATCTGTTTAGCAGGTAGGACATGGCAGTTCACAGTGACATCATGATTTGGCCCTACTGCAAGTATCTCTTGTAACCTGGACTCCCTAGCTGCTTCTGTGACATCACAAGTGTTGTTGTGGCTGCAACTGCCTCTCTGATATTCTTGCAGTACCTCTAGGGTTTAATAATTGACCTCTAATTCACGGTAAACAGCCATATGGGAGGGAGAACAAAGAGGATAAAGATTTCAGTGATGTGGAGAAGGAAGCTGGCCTTCTATCTTTGTATAAAAAAAGGAAGATGTACATCATCCTTGGGATAGCTCAGAGTCCTTAGTAGGGATTGAGTGGGATCTCTGAAGAGTTAGGCTTGATGTGAATCTTCCACATATGGGAATCAGGAGCTGGGAGCCTTTCAGAAGCATCTGGACTTACCTGTTCATATCATTCCTGGAAGTCAAAGAGTGTATATCATTATTTTTTTTTATTCCAAAGCCAAGTGATGGGCAGGACACAGTTGTTTTGCTGAGATCTCATAGCCTTATTCTTTTTGTCAAGAAGAAAATGGTCCTAAGGAAGAATGGAAAGACAAGTATTGAGTCCTCGCCTCAGAGTAAATTCCACCATGCTCTGGATGCCTATAGTGCAGTTTTTGTCTGATACTGATATCTGGGAGAGAGAAGTGTTTCTAGTTGAGTCTTCATCATCTCAGTCTTTCCATTAGTATTACTCTGACTATCATTCCATGAAAATGACTTTTACATTTCTGAGTCAATAGCTGTGAATACTTCGCAGTGTTCTTTTCTTAAATTTCTTTATTTCTTTTTATTTTTTTAGCAAATTTTATTCCTGTTTTAATTGGGTATTTCTATATTTACATTTGAAATGTTATTTCCTTTCCCTATTACCTGCACATATGATCCCTAACCGGCCCCACTCCTCTTTTTCTATAACTCCCCTACTGTCCGTTTTCAATTCACTGATTTGCCTCTAGAATTCACTTCTTTATTTGATATGCTCTAGCTGTGTCTCACAGGAAAGATCTCTATACAGTCCCTGGCACAATGCACTTCTTAGCTCCATCAATCTTATCTAGTTTTGGTGACTGATGTGGATATATTTTTGCCACATGTACGGCCTGCTCTGAATGGGATTTCCTCAGTCTCTGCTCGAAATTCATAGATATTATTGTGTCCACCTTTTGAAAAGGATTAAAGCATGCACATTTTGTGTATCATTTTATTGAGCTTCCAGTTGTCTGTGACCTGCATCTTTGGTAATTTTAGCTTTTGTGCCAATATCCACTTTTGGTGTTTTCATAAAATGTGTGATTTCATACCATTTTGTGATTGGGTAACCTCAATCATTATGATATTTTCTAGATCATCCCATTTGTCTTTGGCTTTCTTGAGATAATTGGTTTTAAGAGTTGAGTAGTACACAATTGTTTAGATGTACTACATTTTCTGTATTCATTCCTCTGATGAATGCCATTACGGATTATTCTAGCTCTTGGGTATTATACATAAGGCAGCTCCCAGAAATGAACCCACACACCTATGGGCACTTTACTTTTGACAAAGGAGCCAAAACCATTCAATGGAAAAAAGAGCATTTTCAGGAAATGGTGCTGGTTCAACTGGAGGTCAGCATGTAGAAGAGTGCAAACCGTTCCATGCTTATCACCGTGTGCAAAGCTTAAGTCCAAGTGGATTAAGGACCTCCAAATCAAACCAGATACAGTCAAACTAATAGAAGAAAAACTAGGCCAGCATCTCAAACACATGGGCACTGGAAAAAATTTCCTGAACAAAACACCAATGGTTTATGCTCTAAGATCAAGAATTGACAAATGGGGTCTCATAAAACTGCAAAGCTTCTGGAAGGGAAAGGACACTGTGGTTAGGATAAAACGGCAACCAAGAGATTGGGAAAAGATATTTACCAATCCAACAACAGATAGAGGGCTTATATTCAAAAGATGCAAAAAACCCAAGAAGTTAGACAAATAACCCTATTAAAAATGGGGTTCAGAACTAAACAAAGAATTCACAGCTGAGGAATGCCAAATGGCTGAGAAACACCTAAAGAAATGTTCAACATCTTAAGTCATAAGGGAAATGCAAATCCAAACAACCCTGAGATTTCACCTCAAACCAGTGAGAATGGCTAAGATCAAAAACTCAGGTAAAATAAATGCTGGCGAGGATGTGGAGAAAGAGGAACACTCCTCCACTATTGGTGGGAGTGCAAACTGGTACAACCATTCTGGAAATCAGTCTGGAGATTCCTAGGAAAATTTCACATTGAACTACCTGAGGATCCAGCTGTACCACTCTTCGGCATATACCCAAAAGATGCCCCAACATATAAAAAAGACACATGCTCCACTATGTTCATCACCCCCTTATTTATAATAGCCAGAAGCTGGACAGAACCCAGATGCCCTTCAACAGAGGAATGGATACAGAAAATGTGGTACATTTACTCAATGGAATATTACTCAGATGTCAAAAACAATGCCTTTATGAAATTCATAGACAAATGGTTGGAGCTTGAAAACATCATCCTGAGTGAGGTAACCCAATCACATAAAAACACACATGGCATGCACATGATAAGTGGCTATTAGCACAACTGCTTGAATTACCCTAGATGCATAGAACACATGAAACGCAAGATGGATGATCAAAATGCGAATGCTACACTCCTTCTTTAAAAGGTGAATAAGAATACCCTTGGCAGGGAATAGAGAGGAAAAGATTAAAACAGACACAGAAGGAACACCCATTCAGAGCCTGCCCTACATGTGGCCCTTACATATACAGCTACCCAATTATACAAGATGGATGAAGCAAAGAAGTGCAGGCCGACAGGAGGCGGATGCAGATCTCTCCTGAGATACACAGCCAGAATACAGCAAATACAGAGTCTAAGGCCAGTAGCAAACCACTGAACTGATAACAGGACCCCCGTTGAAGGAATCAGAAAAAGAACTGGAAAGCTTGAAGGGGCTCAACATCTCATATGAACAAAAATGCCAACCAAGCTGAGCTTCCAGGGACTAAGCCACTACCTAAAGACTATACATGGACTGACCCTGGACTCTCATTTCATAGCTAGCATTGAATATCCTAGTAAGATCACCAGTGTAAGGGGAAGTCCTGGGTCCTGCTAAGACTGAACCCCCAGTGAATATGATTGTTGTGGGGAGGGCGGCAATGGGGTGAGGATGGAGAGTGGAACACCCATATAGAAGGGGAGGGGAGGAGTTAGGTGAATGTTGGCCCGAAAACCAGGAAAGGGAATAACACTGGAAATGTAAATAAGAAATACTCAAGTTAATAAAAAAAAAGAAAAGAAAAGAAATGGCATGCTAAAAAAAAAGAAGTTAAAAACATATATGATATTTTTAAAAAGGCATTTTTTTTTCCATCCACTCTATGTTGGGAAGCAGAATAAGCAGGTTTTTCTTTGTTTTTATTTTGATAACTGTCACTGAATCTCCTTTGTCAAATAAATAAGTTTATTTTTCTTCTGCTTGCATCCTGTCTGACCTTCCGATTGCTTTTAGCAACAGACCTCAGAACAGATGAAGCTAACGGGGGTAGAGACATTACAGTTATTGTCCTGCTTTGTACCCGAGGCTGTCAGAAAGTGTTCAGTAGTTTAAGGTGCTAAGTCCTGGAATGGCTTGTTGTATAACATATAGCTTTAAGTCTTGTTAGGATAAAAGTCTTCAAGAGCTTGGTAGGACTTACTTCTAAAGTATATACTAATAAGTATTAATAAAAATAGTAAAAATAGTAATAAACAATAATAAGAATAGGTGACTGGGATTTTTAATGAAAGGAATAATGGCAATTTTATTGACCAAACTTTTAAGATAGAAAAGGTTTCTTAAACATTCTGCAAAGGAAGACAAAATTCTCAAAGGAGCATGCTGAATGTGGTAGTTTAATGTCTTTTCCTAGCAAGAATTCATAGGCAAATAAAAGCTAAGGAAAGAACTGTTGAGTGTGATTTTATGCAGAAAAGGAGTAAACCTGCATGTTTTTCACATGGAAGGATGGGCTGTGTCATATGCCATCATTGCTTATACATGGGAAGTATAGCCTCAGCTTTCAAATGTAGTTGTGTGACTTGATATGGATGGTAAATGCTGAAGGATGTGATAGGTTGTTGAGTCCAGGACAATGATGTAAGGGATAACACAGGGGTCATGCATTTTTTTTCCTTCTTGTCTCACTCTTCTGTTGTTACAATTGCCATGAATGATCTCATCATTCAGGGGACTGGAGTGAACAAAATGATTTTGAGGAGCATGGGAGCAGATTCTTCAAAGATCATGTAGAATATGAAAGCTGAATGCTGATATCTAATGCTATTAGATTTGTGAATTTGCTTCTTTGTTGTCATTGTAGACAACATAAACAATGTGGATGTACCAAAAGTGAAATAATAATGGAACGTTTATATGTTAATATTATGAATATTTCGTATCATTTATTTTCTCCCCCTCCATCACTTTTTACAATAAACTAAATGTACTCAAAAAAAAAAAAAAAAAAAAAGAAGGCCATAAGTGGTAAGCAGAAGAGTAAATCTGAATAATAATAAAGTCTGTTAAAACAAACATGAAAAGGGCTAGAAGCGAGCAAGCAACCCATGGAGAAAGACCAATATACCTCTTGAAAATAAAGTGAACATTGGAAAATAAGTGCTGTAATTGGAAGTAAAAGGTACAGAAAGTCCTACAGTTAGGACAGTGATGGCACCCAGGCTACTGTACTCCAAGAATCTATAGTAAAACTTAAAATTGTGACAAAGCAATTGATTTCATAATGGTCACTGGATCTACATATTCAGTCTTCAATAATGTACTGTGACAATTACCTGATCAAAAGGTACCATTCACGGTAGCAAAAGGAAAACTTCCTTAATGTCTCTGAAGCAGCAAACATGCCATTGACATAGGCAAGGGGATAATAACTCACCTGTTATTAATCATGTCTCATTGCCCCCCTTCTTCCTGTTTCCTTCTGGCAAGAGGCCTCTTGCATAAACAGAAAGCAACCATCATCTTTTTGAAAAATTAGACACAGTTCGACTTACATATACTAACAAAGTTAACCTTTTTTCTGTTTACCAAAAGAATATCTTCTTTGTGAAAGTCCTGAACCGTATTAAAAAGATAGTTGGACTAAAACTCACACTTGTAGTTTCAGATTAGTAGTGAAGAATCCTAGGTATATTGGGAGAATCTATCTTCCCATACCTGTCCCTAAAACATAATCCCATAATTATTCAACTAACCAGATCATTTGTGCATATGTAGATTAAATAATGCACACTCTGGAAGCAAAGGGAGAGATACAGTCTATATTACCAACTGAAAGAGATGGGCATCCTGATATCCTCACAGTCTCACTGGAGTTGTTGTCATTACTTGAGAAGAAACTGGGCTATTTATCATATGAACTATCCAAGATATGAGGGACTGGCAATAGAGGGTAGAGACTACCAACCCCATAGTTCCGATCTCATATACACTCAGAAGTCTGAATCTCCAGTAAAGTATGTAGATTTTCTTGTTCTTGGAAGATGTATTCTTCAGGTGCTTTTTGCAAAGGAGATAAAATTAACATTTGAATGACCATTTCAGAATGAGTTAAAGTGGGCAAATACCTTAGACCCTATTCTTTCATGGATTTCAAAATTCTTCAGTCCTGTCTGTTGATGGCCTCAGAAGTTTCACAGGTTGACACCCTTACAACAGAGAGATAACCTCCTCCTCTCTCCTGAAGCTCAAAATAATTGAACAAGGGACACTGAGGCACTGGTCCAAGAGTTATAATCACTTAGCTAGCAAGGGTGAGCTAGGAATGTTCACATTTCTATATTAGGAGGACAACAATATTGGCAAAAATCTGGGGGAGGCAAAAGGAACCTGTATCATAGAATGGTTGATGTAATCCCACTGTTCTCAACTCCGGAGGTACTAGACAGGTTTGAGAGATTATTTGTGTGTGTGGGTATTGCTCTGCCTGGATACCAGGGTTTTGGAGAAACAGCAAATCCTAGATACCCCAGAACACATGGGGATACTAGAACCTAATCTGCGTGGAGACAGATGGTATGGAGTTTGATACTTGATAGTTCATTGTGGTTTAACTCCTAGAATTTCAAGGTTCCTCAGAATGTTTCCATCTTTTTTTTTTCACGAAACACATGAAAAGACACTGCATGAAGGATTTACATGAACATTTTAGGGCCGTGAAAACACCTTGTGTGCATCTCTCTAAACAACTGGACCTTGTAGCCTCAGGAATGATCACTTGTCTAAAGGCTATATTAGCTGCCCCTCTTCTGTGAAAGAAGCAAGGTAGTTAATTCTGTGTCAGCATTTTATACTCCTATCAGACAAGAGAGTTGAAGCCTTTCTACAAGGAACACCACAATCTGGCTTCTATTATTTTTCTCATCTATATTAACTTGATTATTTCTTATTTACATTTCGATTGCTATTCCCCTTCCTGGTTTCCGGGCTAACATCCCCCAACCCCTCCCCCTCCCTTTCTATATTTGTGTTCCCCTTGCCAACCTACCCCCAATTACCACCCTCCCCCCAACAATAACATTCACTGGGGGTTCAGTCTTGGCAGGATCAAGGGCTTTCCCTTCCACTGGTGCTCTTACTAGGCTATTCATTGTCCCTATGAGTTTGAAGCCAGGGTCAGTCCAAGTATAGTCTTTAGGTATTGGCTTAGTCCCTGGGAGCTCTAGTTGTTTGGCATTGTTGTTCATATGGGGTCTTGAGCCCATTCCAGCTCTTTCAGTGCTTTTTCTGATTCCTTCAACTGGGGCCCCGTTTTCAGTTCAGTGGTTTGCTGCTGGCAGTCATCTATGCATTTCCTGTATTCTGGCTGTGTCTCTCAGGAGAGATCTATATCCAGTTCCTGTCAGTCTGCACTTCTTTGCTGCTTCATCCATCTTATCTAGTTTGGTGGCTGTATATATATGGGCCACATGTGGGGCAGGCACTGAATGGGTGTTCCTTCTGCCCCTGTTTTAAAATTTGCCTCCCTATTTTCTCCCAAGTGTATTCATGAGACCCTGGCTTCTATATGTCCCTGTTGCACACTTACAGATACTATTCCTGCACCATCCTGGAGTGTAGTTAAGAAGACCCACTTGACATAAATCCTGTTACCCTGTTGTGTGGTGTAGACCCACAGATGCTCATCACTGACTGTCCAAGGTAACAACAATGGTCCAATTTATCTAGACAGACCTAATGGATTACTGCAAAACCCCATCCCAAGAAAGACACTAATGCAATAGTCAGCACAGTTGGTAGTATTTTCATTAAACATTGAGCAAGGTATCGAGTAGCTTCAATAGTTACTGTTATTGAAATTATTTCACGGAAGCCTTAGGGCCAGGTACCTAGGCCCAGAGAAGAGAACTGATTTATCACTCTGACTCAGGATGTCAAATAAGGAAAGGGGAAACCTGTCATCTTGTACATCCACAGACATTATGCTTTGGATACTCCACATGTCTTTTTTAAAATACAGAGACAAAATTGTCCTTTTTGCTGAGTAAAGGACATTAAGAATTTAGAGAAGGTCTTGGCTCTCCAAGAGAATATTTGGATTCCCCTATGATCTGCTAGGCTTACTACTATGGACATCAAAGAGATGTCTGCCTTGTGACTAAAGGTAACAAGATCACTGACCTGGATTCCCAACAAGTGTCCCTAAAACCCATCATCATACTGACCTGCTACCTGAGACTTCACAGTATAAATAAGATGTGAGCATGCAAAAGAATCAAATGGCTACCTTGAATCACAGGTTGGTAGTGAACAGGAGAAGGAAAGATCATTCTTTCAGAAACAATTGGCAGTTTTCTGGTAATTCAGCTTGACCAGGCTACCTGTCTTGGGTCCACAGAACTCTATGAATTGCCAGTAACAATGTATATTATAACTACCTACATTGAACGGCATGGCAGGATATGTCAAAGACAGACGTCAGGTTTATATTGTACATTAAATAATCTAGAACATTACAAAATTAATGTATATCATACATTAATATATATTCCCCTATCATATAAAAATGTAATTTAAATTAATGAATTAAGACATAAAACCCAACTTTAACTTCATTGCATATTAACATGAATATTCTCAAATACATTAAAATAATGATTTATGGACATATTTGTGTTATCAGACATACACCATAAAAGTCATAAACCTTTCTCTTCAATAATACTATTACCTACCCCAATTGGTTTCTATTTCTACCATTCTCTGCAAAATCAACAACCTGCCCACTAGTCCCCCTCTTCTCGCTCAGGGCCCATACAACATGGGGGTGAATAACGTGAAACTTTACCAGGCATCTGGTTCTTAATTCAGGGCCATTTACTGCTTTACCATCCATACATTCTCCTGAATAAGACATCTCTATGGTAACGGGTCTAATTAATGAATGATCATCACAACTGCGATGTCATACATTTAGTATTTTTTTTTCGGCTGCCTTCAGTCAACATACCTGCTCAAGATGTTTTGCAGGTAGGCCATGGCAGGTCTCAGTGACATCATCATTAGGACCTCCTGGAAAAATCTCTTGTATCCTGGAGGGCTCTAGCTTCTTCTGTGATGTTACAGGTGTTGTCGTGAAAGCAACTGCCTCTCAGCTATTCATTCATTACCTCTAGGGTTTACTAAATGGCCTTTGATTCAGAGCAAACAGCCATTTGGGAGGGAGAAGAAAGAGGATGAAGATATCAGAGATGGGGAGAAGAAGCTGGCCTTACCTTGGTATAAAAAAAATGAAGAAATATCTTGTCCATGGTAAAGCTCAGTGAATCTTGTGTAGGGTTTAGTTGGTTTGATGAAAAGATAACATTGATCAGAGCCTTCCTCATATGGGAATCAGGAGCTGGGAGCCTCTCAGCAGCTGGACTTCCCTGCTTGTTATGGTTCCTGGATGTCAGAGAGTTTATAACATTAACTTGTTTATCCCAAATCTGAGTGTTGGGAAGGGTACAATAGTTTTCTTGAGAACTCATGGCTTTTGTTCTTTTTGCCCAGAAGAAAATGTCCTAAGGAATAATGGAAATATAAGCATTGTGTCCTAAGCTCGGTATAAAGTGCTCCATGCTTTGGATTCCTATAGTGCAGTTTGTGTCTGACACTGATATCTGGGAGAGAGAAGTGCTTCTAGTTGAGACTTCACCATCTCAGTCTTTCACTAGTATTACTCTACTACCCTTCCCTGATAGTGATCCTCTAGATTTCCGAGTTAATGGATGTGATTATCTGGCAGTTCTCTTTTCTTCAATTTCTTCCATTTTTTTTTATTTTTTAGCAAATTTTATTGCTTTTTTAACTGGATGTTTCTATATTTACATTTAAAATGTTTTTTTTCCCTTTCCCAGTTTCCTGCCCATAAGATCCCTACCCGTTCCCTTCCCCTAATCCCCCTTAAGTCCTTCCTTTAATCCCCCTTAACTCCACTTGGCATGCCCTTGAACTAGGAGAGAATCCTAGGGAGGACCAAGGGCTTCTCCTTCCATTGGTGCACAACAAGGCCATCCTCAGCCACATATGCAGTTGTAACCATAGATCTGTCAATGCACATTCTTTGAATATTGGTCTAGTACCAGAAAGATCTAGTTTTTTGGCATTGTTGTTTTCATGGTGTTGAAAGCACCTTCAGCTCTTGTAATCCTTTTTCAAAATCTTCCAACAAGAGGTCTGTTTTCAGTACACTGTTTGCCACTAGCATTCTTGTTTATAGTTGACCGGCTCTAGATATGTCTTTCAGGAAATATCTACATCTGGTTCCTGGCAGAATGCACTTCTTAGCTTCATCAATCTTCTCTAGTTTTGGTGGTATATATATATATATATATATATATATATATATATATATATATATATATATATATATATATATATATACACACACACACAAACACACTTTTGGTTTCTCCTACAACTATGAGGGTAGGTGGAATGTTAACATGGATTCTGCATAACTTTGTCAAGAATGTAGAATCCACAAATGACAATGCCAAATAGACTACCTCCTGTTCTTATGAACCTATTGAACTTGAGGTTTCACTGGACCTCAAGCCATTCCTCTCCCTGTACATCCTCCTGAATCTTATGTTTGGCCTGAAGTAAGATCATGATAGAACATCCAAAACCCTCAAGTCTGGCCATGGGAACACAGGAAGATACATTTTTGAGAACTGATATCTAATGGGACTACAGAACCACATTCTGTAGTCCATGTTGTCCTTTGCTTTACTGATGTCTGATAAATTTTGGATAAAATGAGGATTTGGGAGTTTATCATTTGAAGTAGATACACAATTTTAAACTTATATTCACTCTAAAGCTGGGCCTTCTTTGAAGCCAAAATCATTGCAAAAAATTGAACTGGGAAACAGAATTTTTGAATACACATTCAGGAATATATGTAAAGTCCACTATCAAGGAATGTACAGTAAGAAAATGTAATACAATATTCTTTCAATTAAAGGTCTGATGGGAGAATACTGCCCTTTGAGAAACAGAAAACCCCTAGGAAATTGAATTGTCTTTCACAGGAATGGTCCAGTGAATAAAATTATTATCCAGAAGATTCTCCTCCACTCCAAGTTCCTAGTTCTTTTCTACCCATGCCAAGCCCCTAACTAATTTTCACCATTCAGAGCATGTAACCACTAATGATGCAAAGAGAGGTCTCTTTCTTTATGGAGATGGAGTATGTAAAGATTTCCACTGTTTCAAACGACACACTCCTGGAAAAGACACCCTCTAATCTTGGCAATGTAATGGAAGCTGCTCAGCAGTAGGCCATGGCAATTCTCAGTTACATCATAATTAGGCCCTCCCTGAAAAACCACTTGTGTCCTGGAGAGCCCTACCTTCTCCTGTGATGTCACAAGTTTTGTTGTGTCTGCAAATACCTCTCAGATATTCTTTCAATACCTATAGGGTTAACTAATTGGCCTCTAGTTCAGAGCAAAGAGCAATTTGGGAATGAGAACAAAGAGGGTGAAGAGCTCAGCGATGGGGAGAACAAAGATGGCCTTCTGTCTTGGTAGAAAAAAAATGAAGAAATATGTCGACCCTGGAAAATTTCAATGAGTCTTTGGTAGGAGTTGAGTAGGTAAGTTGAAGAGATAGAATTGATCTGAGCCTTCCACATATGGGATCAGGTGTTCAGACTCGGTCAGAAGAATCTGGACTTCCCTGCTTCTAGTGATTCCTGTAAGTCAGGGAGTTTATATCATTAATATCTTTATAACAAAAGCCATTTGTTGGGAAGGGGGCTGTCCTTTTCCTTAGAGCTCATGGCTTTTATTTTTTTGCCCAAAAGAAAAAAGTCCTAAGGAAGAAGTGAAAGACAAGTATTATGTCCTTATCTCAGAATAAACTCCTCGATTATTTGGATAACCTTAGTTCAGTTTGTGTCTGATACCGGTATTTGGGAGTGAGACATGTTTCTAGTTCATCATATCAGTCTTTTCAATAATATTTCTCTGACTCCTGATCGTGAATCCTTAGATTTCTCAGTCAATATGTGTTTAAATGGCAGTTTTCTTATCTTTAACTTATTTATTTTTTTCATTTTTTAGCATTTTTTTGCTTTATTAATTTGATTTGTCCATATTTACATTTCAAATATTTTTGCCTTTCCCTGTTTCCTGCCCATAAGATCCCTAACCGGTCCCCCTACCTTTTTTGTATAATCACTCTTACTGCATTTTGACATTCCCTTGAATTGGTAATAAAACCTCATGTAGACCAAGGGCATCTCCTTCCATTGGGGCCGAACAAAACCAGTCTCTGCTACATATGCAGTTCGAGCCATAGGGCTATCCATGTACAATCTTTCAATATCCATATAGTACCAGAAAACTCTGTTTCGTTGGCATTGATTTTCTTTATTTTTTTGTTTGTTTGTTTGTTTGTTTTGTGGTATTTATTTCCCTACTTTTCTTTCTTTTTTTTTATTAACTTGAGTATTTCTTATATACATTTCAAGTGTTATTCCCTTTCCCGGTTTCCGGGCAAAAGTCCCCCTCCCCCCTCCCCTTCCTTATGGGTGCCCCTCTCCCTACCCTCCCCCCTTTGCCGCCCTCCTCCCATAGTCTAGTTCACTGGGGGTTCAGTCTTAGCAGGACCCAGGGCTTCCCCTTCAACTGGTGCTCTTACTAGGATATTCATTGCTACCTATGGGGTCAGAGTCTAGGGTCAGTCCATGTATAGTATTTAGGTAGTGCCTTAGTCCCTGGAAGCTCTGGTTGCTTGACATTGTTGTACTTTTGGGGTCTCGAGCCCCTTCAAGCTCTTCCAGTTCTTTCTCTGATTCCTTCAATGGAGGACCTATTCTCAGTTCAGTGGTTTGCTGCTGGCATTCGCCACTGTATTTGCTGTATTCTGGCTGTGTCTCTCAGGAGCAATCTACATCCGGCTCCTGTCGGTCTGCACTTCTTTGCTTCATCCATCTTGTCCAATTGGGTGGCTGTATATGTATGGGCCACATGTGGGGCAGGCTCTGAATGGGTATTCCTTCTGTGTCTGTTTTAATCTTTGCCTCCCCCTTCCCTGCCAAGGGTATTCTTTTTCCTCATTTAAAGAAGGAGTGAAGCATTCACATTTTGATCATCTGTCTTGAGTTTCGTTTGTTCTAGGGATCTAGGGTAATTCAAGCATTTGGGCTAATAGCCACTTATCAATGAGTGCATACCATGTACGTCTTTCTGTGATTGGGTTAGCGCACTCAGGATGATATTTTCCAGTTCCAACCATTTGCCTACGAATTTCATAAACTCGTTGATTTTGATAGCTGAGTAATATTCAATTGTGTAGATGTACCACATTTTCTGTATCCATTCCTCTGTTGAAGGGCATCTGGGTTCTTTCCATTTTCTGGCTATTATAAATAAGGCTGCGATGAACATAGTGGAGCACGTGTCTCTTTTATATGTTGAGGCATCTTTTGGGTATATGCCCAAGAGAGGTATAGCTGGATCCTCAGGCAGTTCAATGTCCAATTTTCTGAGGAACCTCCAGACTGATTTCCAGAATGGTTTTACCAGTCTGCAATCCCACCAACAATGGAGGAGTGTTCCTCTTTCTCCACATCCTCGCCAGCATCTGCTGTCACCTGAGTTTTTGATCTTAGCCATTCTCTCTGGTGTGAGGTGAAATCTCAGGGTTGTTTTGATTTGCATTTCCCTTATGACTAAAGATGTTGAACATTTCTTTAGGTGTATCTCAGCCATTCGGCATTCCTCAGCTGTGAATTCTTTGTTTAGCTCTGAACCCCATTTTATAGTAGGGTTATTTGTTTCACTGCGGTCTAACTTCTTGAGTTCTTTGTATATTTTGGATATAAGGCCTCTATCTGTTGTAGGATTGGTAAAGATCTTTTCCCAATCTGTTGGTTGCCGTTTTGTCCTAACCACAGTGTCCTTTGCCTTACAGAAGCGTTGCCGTTTTATTAGATCCTATTTGTCGATTCTTGATCTTAGAGCATAAGCCATTGGTGTTTTGTTCAGGAATTTTTTTCCAGTGCTCATGTGTTCCAGATGCTTCCCTATTTTTTCTTCTATTAGTTTGAGTGTGTCTGGTTTGATGTGGAGGTCCTTCATCCACTTGGACTTAAGCTTTGTACAGGGTGATAAGGATGGTTCGATCTGCATTCTTCTACATGTTGCTCTCCAGTTGAACCAGCACCATTTGCTGAAAATGCTATCTTTTTCCATTGGATGGTTTTGGCTCCTTTGTCAAAAATCAAGTGACCATAGGTGTGTGGGTTCATTTCTAGGTCTTCAATTCTATTCCATTGGCCTATCTGTCTGTCTCTGTACCAATACCATGCAGTTTTTATCACTATTGCTCTGTAATACTGCTTGAATTCATGGATAGTGATTCCCCCTGAAGTCCTTTTATTGTTGAGAATAGCTTTAGCTATCCTGGGTTTTTTGTTATTCCAGATGAATTTGCAGATTGTTCTGTCTAAGTCTTTAAAGAATTGGATTGGTATTTTGATGGGGATTGCATTGAATCTGTAGATTGCTTTTGGTAAAATGGCCATTTTTACTAAATTAATCCTGCCAATCCATGAGCATGGGAGATCTTTCCATCTTCTGAGGTCTTCTTCAATTTCTTTCCTCAGTGTCTTGAAGTTCTTATTGTACAGATCTTTTACTTGCTTGGTTAAAGTCACACCGAGGTACTTTATATTATTTGGGTCTATTATGAAGGGTGTCATTTCCCTAATTACATTCTCGGCTTGTTTCTCTTTTGTATAGAGGAAGGCAACTGATTTATTTGAGTTAATTTTATAACCAGCCACTTTGCTGAAGTTGTTTATCAGCTTTAGTAGTTCTCTGGTGGAACTTTTGGGATCACTTAAATATACTATCATGTCATCTGCAAATAGTGATATTTTGACCTCTTCTTTTCCGATCTGTATCCTCTTGATCTCCTTTTATTGTCTGATTGCTCTGCTAGAACTCCAAGAATTATATTGAATAAGTAGGGAGAGAGTGGGCAGCCTTGTCTAGT
Source organism: Rattus norvegicus (assembly GCF_021556685.1). Lineage (NCBI taxonomy): Eukaryota > Metazoa > Chordata > Mammalia > Rodentia > Muridae > Rattus > Rattus norvegicus. The sequence continues at coordinate 44,368,614 of NC_141555.1, read as the reverse complement.
CCCTGATTTTAGTGGGATTGCTTCAAGTTTCTCTATATTTAGTTTAATGTTAGCAACTGGTTTGCTGTATATGGCTTTTACTATGTTTAGGTATGGGCCTTGAATTCCTATTCTTTCCAGGACTTTTATCATGAAGGGGTGTTGAATTTTGTCAAATGCTTTCTCAGCATCTAATGAAATGATCATGTGGTACTGTTCTTTCAGTTTGTTTATATAATGGATCACATTGATGGTTTTCCGTATATTAAACCATCCCTGCATGCCTGGGATGAAGCCTACTTGATCATGGTTGATGATTGTTTTGATGTGCTCTTGAATTCGCTTTGCCAGAATTTTATTGAATATTTTTGCATCGATATTCATAAGGGAAATTGGTCTGAAGTTCTCTTTCTTTGTTGTGTCTTTGTGTGGTTTAGGTATAAGAGTAATTGTGGCTTCGTAGAAGGAATTCGGTAGTGCTCCATCTGTTTCAATTTTGTGCAATAGTTTGGATAATATTGGTATGAGGTCTTCTATGAAGGTTTGATAGAATTCTGCACTAAACCCGTCTGGACCTGGGCTCTTTTTGGTTGGGAGACCTTTAATGACTGCTTCTATTCCCTTAGGACTTATGGGGTTGTTTAACTGGTTTATCTGTTCCTGATTAACTTCAATACCTAGTATCTGTCTAGGAAATTGTCCATTTCCTGAAGATTTTCAAGTTTTGTTGAATATAGGTTTTTAATAGTAAGATCTGATGATTTTTTGAATTTCCTCTGAATCTGTAGTTATGTCTCCCTTTTCATTTCTGATTTTGTTAATTTGGACGCACTCTCTGTGTCCTCTTGTTAGTCTGGCTAAGGGTTTATCTATCTTGTTGATTTTCTCAAAGAACCAACTTTTGGTTCTGTTGATTCTTTCTATAGTCCTTTTTGTTTCTACTTGGTTGATTTCAGCTCTGAGTTTGATTATTTCCTGCCTTCCACTCCTCCTGGGTTTATTTGCTTCTTTTTGTCCTACTTTTAGGTGTGCTGTCAAGCTGCTGACATATGCTCTTTCCTGTTTCTTTCTGCAGGCACTCAGCCCTATGAGTTTTCCTCTTAGCACAGCTTTCATTGTGTCCCATAAGTTTGGGTATGTTGTACCTTCATTTTCATTAAATTCTAAAAAGTTTTCAATTTCTTTCTTTATTTGTTCCTTGACCAGGTTATCATTGAGTAGAGCATTGTTCAATTTCCACGTATATGTGGGCATTCTTCCTTTATTGTTATTGAACACCAGTTTTAGGCCGTGGTGGTCCGATAGCACGCATGGGATTATTTCTATCTTTCTGTACCTGTTGAGGCCCGTTTTTTGACCAATTATATGGTCAATTTTGGAGAAAGTACCAAGAGGAGCTGAGAAGAAGGTATATCCTTTTGCTTTAGGATAGAATGTTCTATAAATATCCGTTAAGTCCATTTGGCTCATGACTTCTCTTAGTCTGTCGACATAAGTGTTTAATTTCTGTTTACATGATCTGTCCATTGATGAGAGTGGTGTGTTGAAATCTCCCACTATTATTGTGTGAGGTGCAATGTGTGCTTTGAGCTTTAGTAAGGTTTCTTTTATGTATGTAGGTGCCCTTGTATTTGGGGCATAGATATTTAGGATTGAGAGTTCATCTTGGTGGATTTTTCCTTTGATGAATATGAAGTGTCCTTCCTTATCTTTTTTGATGACTTTTAGTTGGAAATTGATTTTATTTGATATTAGAATGGCTACTCCAGCTTGCTTCTTCTGACCATTTGCTTGGAAAGTTGTTTTCCTGCCTTTCACTCTAAGGTAGTGTCTGTCTTTGTCTCTGAGGTGTGTTTCCTGTAGGCAGCAGAATGCAGGGTCCTCGTTGTGTATCCAGTTTGTTAATCTATGTCTTTTTATTGGGGAGCTGAGGCCATTGATATTGAGATATATTAAGGAATAGTGATTATTGCTTCCCGTTATATTCATATTTGGATGAGAGGTTATGTTTGTGTGCTTTCATTCTCTTTGTTTTGTTGCCAAGACGATTAGTTTCTTGCTTCTTCTAGGGTATAGCTTGCCTCCTTATGTTGGGCTTTACCATTTATTATCCTTTGTAGTGCTGGATTTGTGGAAAGATATTGTGTAAATTTGGTTTTGTCATGGAATATCTTGGTTTCTCCATCAATGTTAATTGAGAGTTTTGCTGGATACAGTAACTTGGGCTGGGATTTGTGTTCTCTTAGGGTATGTATAACATCAGTCCAGGATCTTCTGGCCTTCATAGTTTCTGTCGAGAAGTCTGGTGTGATTCTGATAGGTCTCCCTTTATATGTTACTTGGCCTTTTTCCCTTACTGCTTTTAATATTCTTTCTTTATTTTGTGCGCTTGGTGTTTTGACAATTATGTGACGGAAGGTGTTTCTTTTCTGGTCCAATCTATTTGGAGTTCTGTAGGCTTCCTTTATGTCTATGGGTATCTCTTTTTTTAGGTTAGGGAAGTTTTCTTCTATGATTTTGTTGAAGATATTTACAGGTCCTTTGAGCTGGGAGTCTTCACTCTCTTCTATACCTATTATCCTTAGGTTTGATCTTCTCATTGAGTCCTGGATTTCCTGTATGTTTTGGACCAGTAGCTTTTTCTGCTTTACATTATCTTTGACAGTTGAGTCAATGATTTCTATGGAATCTTCTGCTCCTGAGATTCTCTCTTCCATCTCTTGTATTCTGTTGGTGAAGCTTGTATCTACATCTCCTTGTCTCTTCTTTTGGTTTTCTATATCCAGGGTTGTTTCCATGTGTTCTTTCTTGATTGCTTCTATTTCCATTTTTAATTCCTTCAACTGTTTGATTGTGTTTTCCTGGAATTCTTTCAGGGATTTTTGTGTCTCCTCTCTATGGGCTTCTACTTGTTTATTTATGTTTTCCTGGAATTCTTTCAGGGATTTTTGTGTCTCCTCTCTATGGGCTTCTACTTGTTAATTTATGTTTTCCTGGAATTCTTTAAGGGATTTTTGCGATTCTTTCAGGCATTTTTGTGATTCCTCTCTGTAGGCTTCTACTTGTTCTCTAAGGGAGTTCTTCATGTCTTTCTTGTAGTCCTCCAGCATCATGATCATAAATGATTTTGGAACTAGATCTTGCTTTTCTGGTGTGTTTGGATATTCCATGTTTGTTTTGATGGGAGAATTGGGCTCCGATGGTGCCATGTAGTCTTGGTTTCTGTTGCTTGGGTTCCTGTGCTTGCCTCTCGCCATCAGATTATCTCTAGTGTTACTTTGTTCTGCTATTTCTGACAGTGGCTAGACTGTCCTATAAGCCTGTGTGTCAGGAGTGCTGTAGACCTGTTTTCCTCTCTTTCATTCAGTTATGGGGACAGAGTGTTCTGCTTTCCAGCGTGTGGTTTTTCCTCTCTACAGGTCTTCAGCTGTTCCTGTGGGCCTGTGTCTTGAGTTCACCAGGCAGCTTTCTTGCAGCAGAAAAGTTGGTCTTACCTGTGGTCCCGAGGCTCAAGTTCGCTCCTGGGGTGCTACCCACGGGCTCTCTGCAGCGGCAGCAACCAGGAAGACCTGTGCCGCCTTTTCCAGGAGCTTCAGTGCACCAGGTTCCAGATGGTCTTTGGCTTTTTCCTCTGGCGTCCGAGATGTGTGTGCAGAGAGCAGTCTCTTCTGGTTTCCCAGGCTTGTCTGCCTCACTGAAGGTTCAGCTCTCCCTCCCATGGGATTTGGGTGCAGACAACTGTTTATCCGGTCTGTTTCCTTCTGGTTCTGGTGGTGTCTCAGGCACAGGGGTCCTGCCGCTCCTGGGCCCTCCCCCACGGGAGCCCAGAGGCCTCATACAGTTTCCTCTTGGGCCAGGGATGTGGTTAGGGGTGAGCAGAGTTGGTGGTCTCTTCCGCTCTGCAGCCTCAGGAGTGCCCACCTGACCAGGCAGTTGGGTCTCTCTCTCACAGGGTCTGGGGGCAGAAAGCTGCTGTGGGCCGGAATCCGCGGGTGTCGGCATTGATTTTCTTATCGCATTGAAAGCACCTTCAGCTCTTGTAATCCTTTCTCAAAACCTACCAACCAGAGATGTGTTTTCAGTTCACTGGTTTGCCACTACCATTCACTTCTGTATTTGATATGCTTTAGCTGTGTCTCTCAGTAAAGACCTATATCCGTTTTTTCAAGTCATGCAATTAGAAGCTTCATCAATCTTATCTACTTTTGGTGGTGATATATATATATATATATATATATATATATATATATATATATATATATATACATATATATATATATATACATCTGTATCTGTATCTGTATCTGTATCTGTATCTATCTATATCTATATCTATACATCATATACATCATATACATCATATACATCATATACATCATAAACATCATAAACATCATATACATCATATACATCATATACATCATATACATCATATACATCATGTACATCATGTACATCATGTACATCATGTACATCATGTACATCATATACATATATATATACATATACATATACATATACATATACATATACATATACATATACATATACATATACATATACATCATATACATATACATATACATACACACATATACATATACATATACATACACACATATACATATACATATGTATATGTATATGTGTGTATGTATATGTATATATATGAGGTTAGATGGAATTTTATCTGGATTCCTGGAAACATGGTCAAGAAAGTAGAATCCACAAGTGGCAGTGCCAAATAGACTCTCTTCTGTCCTTATGAATCTAATGAAGCTGAGGTTTCACTGTACCTCAAGCCATTCCTAATCCTGCACATGCTCCTGAATCTTGTTTGGCCTGAAGAAAGAATCATACTAAAACATCCAAATCTTTCAAGTTTCTTCCTGGGAACTCATGAAGGTAGATATTAGAGAACTGATATATACTGGGACTAAAAAAACATTTTCTATACCCCATGCTGTCCTTTGCTTTAATGATGTCTTGTAATTTTTGGATAAAATAAGAATTTGGCAGATTATGATTTTAAGAAGGTACACAATATTTACACTTTTATATTCACTCTATAGCTGTGCCCCCTTTGTTGACAAAATTATTGCAAAAAATCAATTGGAAAACAGAATTTTTGAGTACAAATTCAGGAATATATATAATGTCTGAAGAAAGAATCATGGTAAAACATCCAAAACCTTCAAGTATTGCCCTGGGACCACAGGAAGGTAAATATTAGAGAACTGATATCTAATAGAACTACAGAACCACATTCTATAGTCCATGTTTAGTAATGTCTGGTAATTTTTGGGTAAAATAAGGATTTGGGAGTTTATCATTTGAAAGAGGTACACAATATTTACACTGTTATATTCACTCTATAGCTGGGCCATGTTTGTTGCTAAATTCATTGCAAAAATGGAATTGGAAAAAATGAAATTTTTGAGTACACATGCAGGAATATATATAATGTGCACTGTCAATTAATGTACAATCAGAAAATGTAGCACGATATTCACTCATTAAAGGTCTGTAGGGAAAATACTGGCACCTGGGGAACAGAGAAAACCTAGGTAATTGAACTTATTGTCACAGGATTGGACTTGAGAAAAATTTAATATATAGAAGAATCTCCTTCCTTACGTTTTCCTAGATCTTTTCTAACCATGACGAGCCCCTGACTAACTTTCTTCATTCTGAACGTGTAACCACTAATGAAGCAGAGAGAAGTCTCTAGCTTTAGAGAGATGGAGCATGTAAAGGTTTCTACTGTGTCACAGGAGACACTCCTGGAGAGGCCACCTCCAAATCTGGTCAATGTAAGGAAAGCTGTTCGGCAGGTAGGCCATGGCAGTTCTCAGTGACTTCATCATTAGGCCCTGCCTGAAAAATCTCTGGTATCGTGGAGAGCCCTAGCTTCATCTGTGATGTCACAAGTGTTGTCATGTCAGCCACTGCCTCTCAGATATTTCTTCCATATTTCTATGGTTTACTAATTGGCCTCTAATTCAGAGTAAAGAGCCATTTGGGAGGGAGGACAAATAGGATGAAGAGATCAGAGATGGGGAGAAGGAAGATGGCCTTCTGTCATGTTATAATAGAAAAGAAGAAATATATGTTTCTTGGGAAAACACCCTGGTAGGATGGCTTTAGTTCTTTTTTTCTCTAGGTTAACCGAGCTCTTGGAGTAGTTGCTGAACATCCTAAAGACCTTTGGGCAGATGGAAAAGTTTCTTTTTAGATTTTGATGTTCCTGGGGATTTTTTGGCTGATGGTAAATGTTTCCCAGGAAAAATGCTAGAACCAGATTGTTTTTTAGATGCTTTAGAAGACATGGAATTTTTCTGATATACTTTGGTTAATGGCACAATGTCTGATTGATTTTTTTTTTCAGTGTGGGCTTTCCCTCAGACCGTTGGATATATAAAAAAGTTTTTGTATTTTTGAAATCTAATTTCCACAATGACAAATTACTTTGAGGATGTAGAACACTTTCTGGAGCCCTCGAGAGTGGTGAAGAAATTCCCTGAAACTCTAGGGCAGACAGTGAACATACCTTTTTGGTTGGAGGAGGAATTACGAGAGCATCTTGGGAAAATATGGAATGTCCAGCATACTCTTGTAAGGATTGGAAACTTTCCAAAATTACTTCATCATTTTTGGAAAATTTCAAGGCCCTTTGGATAGATTGAGAAGGTGTGGGACCAAACTGAGGAGTAGTTGTAGCTTTTGGTGTATCTTTGAGAACAGAAGATGGCACAAGTTCCCTTTTAACAGAAGGGAGAAAGTTGAAACTGTCTTCCTTAGAGGAGAAATTTCACAAGATTCCTTCAGTAGGATCAAATCTTAACCCTTTGTTTCTAGAAACTGGAGGCCTGTGGTCGACTTTGGTAGAGGGAGATAGTCTACTATTTCTTCCCAGAGTGGACATGTGAAATAAATCTACTTGGGTAGATGGGCATAGTTGTAAAGCATGGCGTTTAGATGCAGTAGATCCTAAGACATCCTTCTCAGATGAGGAAGGTCTTAATGTGCTGTGTATATGTGTAGAAATCCTGACTGTGATGTCAGAATGGGGGTTAGGTATTAGAGCTACTTCTGAAGATGTGACTTCTCCTAAAGCATCATGGACATATGTGAGATGTCTTAGAGCTTCATGCAGCAGATAAGGATGTTTCTAGATATTGTTGTGTAATTGAGGAAGTTCCATGAAAAATTTCTTCACTGGAGAAGAGGAAACAGACTTTTGTATAGAAGTGTCAGGATCCCTAGGCTTCTTGATAGACAAAACAGTTTCCAAGGAACCTTCAGAAGATTAGGTAAAATCCAGAGCATTTTGGGTATTTGGCAGATGTTCTGAGTCTGCTTGTGGGTATAAAGAAGGACTGACAACCCTTTGTGCACATTTGGAAGAGTGTGAAACATCTTCTTTAGTTGGGGAAGATGGCTGATCTTGAGGAGATAAGGAAGTTCCTATAGCCTACTGTGAAATTTGCGGAGGTTGTATGCATTCTTTTGCACAAATGGAAGCCAAGGATTCCATTTCTTCAGATGTCGAGGATCCTACAGACACTGGTGTTTGCTTACCATGTTTCCCGACTCTCGTTCACATATGGTTGGATCCGTAACCTTCTCTTCAGATGGAATATGTCCCAGAACATCTTTTGTACATGTGTCACAACCACAAGCCATTTCTAAAGATGTGACTGTGGGTAGAATTCCTTTTGTAGATGTTTCTTGTCCCACAGTCTCTTTATAAGATAGCGTATTACTCAGGGAATACTGGTCAACTTTGGGAAATTCTATCATCTCTGATGTATATGTGGAACATTTTGGAGCCTCTCCTTTCAGGAAAGAATGACTCCAGTCCACTGAGGAGGTAGGGAATGGTTTATCTTCTCTCTACTTTGTATAAATATGGAGTCTGCATGGTTCATTGACTGTGTTTTGTGATAAACTTGACTCTTTTGGCCCTTATGACAAGTCGGGAGGATCCTTTTCGGTGGTAGAGGATATGTGAATAAATCCCTGTTTTATAGGGACATTAGAAATACTGGGTGAGATGTTGAGGGTGCTAAATCACATTTTTTATGTGCAGAAGGAAGAAGAGTCCCTTGAGTGAACTCAGAATTTTGTTCCACATCTTGAGTGGGTGTGGAACTCTCAAGAGCCCCTTCTGAAACTGGCAATGGTCCTTGATCTAATGGTGTACATGCAGAAAGTTTTGTCTCTGCTTGGTCTTGTACGTGTCTTATGAGGTTCACGTGGGGATTTGTGACTGTATTTTGTACCCCTTGGACCATAAGTGATGAATTAAGCTCAATTTTATTATTGGAGGACTCTGAAGCTCCTCTTGGTTTAATAGGGAAGCTCTGAATTCCCCTTAGTCAGCAGAATCAGGTTTCAAACTCATTATACCCGAAGCAGATTGCAGAAGGGACTTTGGTGGAGATGGAGGACATCTTTGACTATCTTTGTGAATGGACATAACTCTCTGCCCTGCTTTGACAGCTGGCAAAGGTAGTAAAGTCTCATATGGAGAGGGGGCAGGACTTAATCCTTTTGTAGAACATGAGAAATCACTGAGATTACCTTTAAGACAAGAACTTTTGCAGCCCTCTTTGTCTGATGGGGCCTGTTTTACATCCCCTTGACCAGAGGGGTCTTCTCCAACACACTTTGGAGTAGAATTGGAAAGACTGGAGAACTGTAGGATAGGGAATTAACATTTGAAACAGCTTTGGAAACTCTGTGGGACAGAGAGCTGATCACCCAGAAGAGTGGGCAATACTGAGACCATAGGGAAGGAAAGATTGCCACTTCTGACCACCGGTGCACACATCCCTAGCCGAAGAGGAAACTGCAGAGTGCCTCTGGACACATGAATATAGGAGTAGTCAAGCTGCAGGAGCCCTGCAGTCCAAACTGCACCTGGATCTGAACTGGTCCAAACCGCATCCTACACCAAAATTTCTTGTGGGGTGGGGAACACATAGACCATCAGAGGGGCAGAAACCCCTGAGAACTCTGTTCACATTCCTGACTTAAGAAAAAAAAAAACACACACCTAGCTCCATCTCGGCCTCCTGTGCATAGGGACCTAGGAGCAGTAGGGGCAGAACATTTCTGGTTGCAGCTCTCATAGAGAGCTGAAAGTCAGCCCGAGGAGCGTCTTCAGGACTGAGACCAGAGGTGAATCAAAATTTTCTGCTCTAAGTGACCTGATTGGTGGACTCAGGACACGAAAAAACAGAACTCCTCTGGGAGAAGGCACTTCCAGTTTCTAGCTGGCTCCTGAGCTTTACTACTCCTGACCTAGAGCTCCCTGCTCCCAGATGCTGTGGGAGAGAGAGCTGATCACCCAGGTGTGTGGGCAATAATGAGCCTACAAGGCACAGAGACTGCCACTTCTGCCCTCCATTTCCCACATCTCTGGCCCAAGACAAAAGAGCAGTGCCTCTGGACACAGGAATATAAGAGGAGTAAAACTGCAGGAGTATCATGTGCCAGACTGTGCCTGGATCTGAAAGGAACTGGTCAAACAACTCCCTGCCCCCAAATCCTGAGGGTAGGGAACTAGACCTTCAGTAAAGCAGACACTCCTGGGAAAACAGAGGAGTCTACACTCTGCCAAGTTCCTGACTCAAGAGGAAAACACCTTGTTCCTTCTATGCCACCTCACCAAACAGAAGGTCCTAGGAGAAATATGGGAAGTTCCTTCTGCTTCCTGCCCACAAGGACAGCTTAAAGCCAGTGGAGAGGAGTAACTGCACACATGAGAGCAGAATACTCTGTTCCCATAACAGGGTAAAAATAAAAAGAAAAAAACAAAAAAGCAGGAAGTCAAGCCACTGTCAGAAAGAGCAAGACAAGCTAAATTCAGGAGCAACCTGATGGCTAGAGGGAAGCACAGGAAATCAAACAACATAAATCAAGACTACTTGGGTTCATCAGAGCCCAAATCTCCCACCAAAGCAAAAACTGGATATCTAAAGACACCAGAAAAGAAAGATCTAGATTTAAGTTCACATTTTATCATGACGATGGAGGATGTTAAGAAGGTCATAAATAACTCCCTTAAGAAAATACAGGGCAATAGAAAATACAGAAGTAAACACGTAGAATCCCATAGAGAGGGAACAAAAAGGTACCTTAAAGAACTACTGAAAATACAACAAAACAGGAAAAGGAAATGAACAAAACCATCCAGTATTTAAAAATGGAAATAGAAACAATAAAGTAAGCACAAAGGAAGACAACCCTGGAGATGGAAAACCTAGGAAAGAGACCAGAAGTCATAGATGTGAGTGTCACCAACAGGATAAAAGATATGGAAGATATAATCTAAGGAGCAGAAGATTCCTCAGAAAACATTGACACAACTGTCAAAGATAATGTAAAACAGAAAAATCTCCTAGCCCAAAACATACAGGAAATCAAGGACACAATAAGAAAATCAAACATAATAATAACAGGTATAGAAGAGAGTGAAGACTGCCAACATCAAGGGACAGTAATAGCTTCAACAAATTTATAGAATAAAACTTCCCTAATCTGAAGAAAGAGATGTCCATAAACATACACAAAGCCTACATAACTCCAAATAGATTGGACCAGAAAAGGAAATCCTCCCATCACATAATAGTCAAATCACCAAATGCACAAAACAAATAAAAATTAAAAGCAGTAAGGGAAAGGTTAAATGACATATAATGTCAAACCTATCAGAATTACACCATAATTCTCACCATAGACTTTGAACGCCAGAAGATCCTGGACAGATGGCATACAGACACTAAGAGAACACAAACGCCACCCAAGGCTACTGTATCCAGCAAAACTGTCAATTAACTTAGATGGAGAAACCAAGATATTCCATGACAAAACCAAACTTACACAATATCTTTCTACATATCCAGTAATACAAAGGACTCTAAGTGGCAAACCCCAATACAAGGAGGCAAGTAAAATCATAGATAAAGCAAGAAATTATTCTTTTCACAACAAAATAAACAGAAGCACACAAACGTAAACTAACGTCCAATTATGAAAATAAGAGAAAGTGATCATCACTATTCCTTAATATTCATCAACTTCAATGGACTCAATTCCCCACTAAAAAGACACAGATTGACAAACTGAATATGTAATGAGGACCCATCGTTTTGCAATACAGGAAACACACCAGAGATAATGACAGACACTAACTCAGAGTAAAAGACTGGAAAACAACTTTCCAAGCAAATGGTCTGAAGATCTAATATCATATAAAATCGACTTTCAACCAAAAGTCATAAAAATCCATAAGGAAGTACACTACATATTCATCAAAGGAAAAATACACCAAAATGAACTCGAAATCCTAAAAATCTATGCCGCAAATACAAGGACCCCTACATACATAAGAGAAACCTTATTAAATCTCTAAGAAAGTATTGCATTGCAAACAATAATATTAGGAAATTTCAATATCCCATTCTCATCACTGGACAGATCACAGAAACAGAAATTAAACAGAGACATAGACAGACTAACAGAAGTTATAAACAAAATGGACTTAACAGATATTTTAGAACATACTATCATAAATAGAATATCATAAAACAAAAGGATATAACTTCTTCTCACCACTTCTTGGCACTTTCTCCAAAATTGATCATATAATCAATCAAAAACCAGGTCTCAAAGTATACAGATAGATAGAAATAATCCAATTCATCCTATCAGACCACAATGAGCTAAGGTTGTTCTTCAATAACAATTAGGAAAGAACACCCACATATACATGGAAGTTGAACAATGCTCTACTCAATGATAACTTGGTCAAGGAAGAAATGAAGAAAGAAATTAAAGACTTCTTAGAATTTCATGAAAATTAACGTACAATATACCCAAACTTTTGGGACAAATGAAAGCTGTGCTAAAAGGAAAAATATCTCTGAGTGCCTGCATAAAGACAGGAGAGAGCATACATCAGGAACTTGACAGCACACCTAAAACTCTAGATGAAAAAGAAGTAAATATGTACAGGAGTAGTAGAAGTCAGGAGATAATCAAACTCAGAGCTGAAATCAACCAAGTAGAAAAAAGGGGACCATACAAAGAATGAACAGAACCAAAAGCTGGTTCTTTTAAAAAATCAACAGGATACATTAACCCATAGCCAGACAAACCTGAAGGCCCACAGTGTGTGTCCAAATTAACAAAATAAGAAATGAAAAGGGAGACATAACAGCAGAATCAGAGCAAATTAAAAAAGTCATCAGATCGTCTTACAAAACACTATATTCAACAAAACTTGTAAATTTGGAGAAAAATGACAATTTTCTAGACAAATGCCAGGTACCAAAGCGATTTAACAGAAAAACAGAAAAAAAAAAAAAAACAGAAAAACCGTTTAAACAACCAATAACTGCTAAAAAAAATACAAGCAGTTATTACAAGCCTCTGAACCAAAAAGAGTCCAGGATAAGATGGGTTTAGTGCAGAAATCTATCCAAAATTCAAAGAAAATTTCATACTAGTACTCTGCAAACTATTCCACAATATTGAAACAGATGGAGCACAACCTAATTGCTTTTATGAAGCCACAATTTCTCTCATACCTAAAACACACAAAGACCCAACAAAAAAGAGAATTTCAGACCAATTTCCCTTATGAATATCCTTGCAAAAATACCGAGTCCAAGAACATATCAAAACAATCATCCATCATGATCAAGTAGGTTTTATCCCAGGCATGCAGGGATGGTGTTGTATATGGAAACAATCAATGTAATCCATTATATAATCACACTCAAATATAAAAACCCAATGATCCTTTCATTATATGCTGATAAAACATTTGGCAAAATTCAATACACCTTCATAATAAAAGTACTGGAAAGTACATGAACTTAAGGCCCATAACTAAACCTATAAAACAAATACATAGCTAACATTAAACTAAGTGGACAGAAACTTAAAGCAATCATACTGACATCAGGTCTTAGACATGGCTACCCAGTCTCTCAGAAATTATTCATTATAGTTCTAGACATCTTAGTCAGAGCAAGCAGACACTGAAGGAGGTCAAAGGGATATAGATCGGAAAGGAAGAAGTCAAAATAGCACTGTTTGTAGATGATAAGATAGTATACTTAGTGACCTCAAAAGTACCAGCAAAGAATTGCAAAGCCTGATAAATAATTTCAGCAAAGTTGTCGGATATAATAATAAGTCTGCACATAAGTTAAACAAGCGGAGAAAGAAACTAGGGATATGAAACCCTTCACAATAGCAACAAATAATATAAAATATCTCAGGGTGACTTTATCCAAGCAAGTAAAAAATATAAGCATATGACCAGAACATCAAGTCTCTGAAGAATCTGTAGGAGATTTCAGAAGATGGAAAGATCTCCCATGCTCATGGACTGGCAGGATTAATATAGTAAAAATGGCCTTTATACCAAAAGAGATCTACAGATTTATTCCAATCCACATCAAAATTTCAATCATTTCTTCATGGAGTTAGACAGAACAATTTATAAATTCATCTGGAATAACAAAAAAACACAGAACAATTAAAACTACCATCAACAATAAAAGGACTTCCTTGGGAATCACTATCACTGAACTCAAGCAGTATTCCAGAGCAACAGTGATAAAAACTGTATGGCATTGAGACAGAGGCAGCCAAATAAACTGGTGGAATAGAACTGAAGACCCAGAAATGAACCCATACACCATGGTCACTTAATTTTTGAGAAAGAAGCCAAAACCATCCAATGGAAAATAAGATTGCGTTTTCAGCATATGGTGCTGGTTCAACTGGAAGTCAGCATGTATAAAAAGGCAAATTGATCCATTCTTACTGCCTTGTAGAAACCTTTAGTCCAACTGTATCAAGGACCTCAACATCAAACCAGATACACTAAACTAAGAGAAGAAAATGGGGAAGCATTTCGAACACATGAGCACTGAAGAAATTTTCCTGAAGAAAAAACCATTGACTTATGTGCTAAGATCAAGAATCGACAAAAAGGATCTCATGAAACTGCAAAGCTTCTGTAAAGCAAAGAACACTTGGTTCGGAAAAATGGCAACCAACAGATTGGGAAAAGATCTTTACCAATCCTACAACAGATAGAGAGCTTTTATCCAAGATATACAAAGAACTCATGAAGTTAGACTGCATGAGACAAATAACCCTATTGAAAAATGGGGTTCAGAGCAAAACAAAGAATTCATAGCTGAGTAATGGCGAATAGCTGAGAAACACCTAAGAAATGTCCAACATCTTTAGTCATAGGGGAAAGGCAAATCAAAACAACCCTGAGATTCCACCTAACACATGTCATAATGACTAAGATGAAAACTCGGGTGATATAAGATGTTGGTGAGGATGTGGTAAAAGAGGAGCACTCCTCCATTGTTGGTGGGAGTGCAGACTGGTACAACCATTCTGGAAATCAGTCTGGAGGTTCCTAAGAAAATCAGACATTGAACTACCTGAGGATCCAGCTATACCTCTTTTCGGCATATACAAAAAAGATGCCACAACATATAAAAAAGACATGTTCTCCACTATGTTCATAGCAGCCTTCTTTATAATAGGCAGAAGCAGGAAAGAACCCAGATGCCCTTCAAAAGAGGAATGGATACAGAAAATATGGTACATCTACACAATTGAATACTACTCAGCTATCAAAAACAATGACTTTATGAAATTCGTAGGCAAATGGATGGAACTGGAAAATATCATCCTGAGTGAGGTAACCCAATCACAGAAAAACACACATGGTATGCACTCATTGATAAGTGGCTACTAGCCCAAATGCTTGAATTACCCTAGATGGACAGAACACATGAAACTCAAGAGAGATGATCAAAATGTGAATGCTTCACTCCTTCTTTAAAAGGAGAACAAGAAAGCCCTTGGCAGGGAATAGGGAGGCAAAATTTAGATCAAAGTGAGAAGGAACACCCATTCAGAGCCTGACCCACATGTGGCCCATATGTATACAGCCACCCAAATAGACAAGATAGATGAAGCAAAGAAGTGCATCCAAACAGGATCCGGATGCTGATCTGTCCTGAGAGACACAGCCACAATTCACAAAATTCATATGCAAATGTCAGCAATAAACCACTGAACTGAGAATGGGACCCTTTTTGAAGGGATTGGAGAAAGATGTAGAAGAGAATGAAGGGTTCGAGACGTCATATGAACAACAATGACAAGCAACCAGAGCTTCCAGGGACTAAGCCACTACCCAAAGACTGTACATGGACTGACCCTGGGCTCCATCCTCATAGGTAGCAATTACTATCCTAGTAAGAGCACCAGTGGAAGGGGAAGCCTTTGGTCCTGCTAAGCCTGAACCCCAGTGAAGATGACTGTTGGGGGTGAAGGTGATAATGGGGGAAGGTTTGGTAAGGGAAGACCATATAGAAGGGGAGGGTGAGGCGTTAGGGGGATGTTGGCTCTGAAACTGAGAACGGGAATAATAATCGAAATGTAAATAAGAAATACTCAAGTTAATAAGGATTTTAAAAAAAAAGATTTAATGCCAGTAATGAAATAGACTTGCTAGCAAGACAGAGCAACCAGGATAAGAGCAACTACCATGTCATTATATAGGCTTCCTTTAGGAGGAATTGCCAACATTGTAGCTGGATTAAATACCTGGATTCAAGGAGTGTTTTTGTATTTCAAGTATTCAGAATAGAAGTAGATCTTCTCACTTTGAATGAAAGTGGATTACCTCAGAGGTAGGGCCATTATTTTATGGTTTTAGATAATTCCAGCTTTAGTCAAGTAGGCAACCAAAAATAGCCATCAAAAGTCTATTTCTTGTCAACTTAAAATTACATCATATATCCTTATGTTGTGAATAATTTGTAAATGAAAATAATAACCAGATTATAATGGTGCCTTGATAAAATAGAATGATCCTACATCCAAATAGAAATGCAATATATATTTTACAATATCATAGATATACTGATGTGATATAATCATCAATTCTACAATCTAAAACACGATACATATTTAGAATCGATGGAAATGTGTTCTACGGCACATTCTTTCAGTATCTCAAATTTGAAACGAATATGAAAACCATTGGTATCGTCTTAATTGGTATTATATTGCATGATGAAGAAATTGATGAAAGAAAACACAAAAATCTATAGAAAAACTTTGTTAACAAAATACAAAGGAATTATTGATTTCAATTATTAATCATTTTTCTACAACTGGTTATGGTTATAAAGACAACCATGTGTAAATACCTTCTTCACTACCCTGTCTTATTTGCTTCACCCATAAGAAGCACCTCATTAGATAACAATCTACATTCCTGATGGATTTGCACCCTTTGTCATTCCGCATGGGTTTAGCTATTTTCTTTGTACATTGAGTATGTGGGCAAATATTTCTCCATCTTTTCCCACATGCATCTGTCTCTGGTTTCTACCTCTTGTCCTGAAAAGTTTTGTGGGAGAGCACACAACTCTCTTCTAGAAAATGAGAGTCAAAATGACCTAGCTGACTGCATATTCTTTACTCTTATTAAACTGCATTCTTGTTTTCCCTTGCATCAGTCAAACAGGATGTGTTTTTTTTTTTCTTGTATACATTGTCTTTACAATGAAATCTGGTAATTTGCAATTAGAGTTAGTCTATTGAAAATGTTTCTCTCCAAGCCTTGATCATATTGAATGGTCTTTCAATTTTTACCCTATAATATTGTTAAGCCACAGCATCATCTATTTGAAATCCTAACCAGTTTGAGCAACTTATACATTTCATCATGGACTGTGACCCTGATGTGTGGAGATTTCTTCCAAGAGTGCCACCTGATTCATTCAACTGGGATCCAAACAAAGAAACTCAAGTCAGCGGTTGAGGCCCCTGTGATACCCTGGTCTAAATTTCCTACAGAAATTGTGAGCTAATTACTCACTTCCAGAAGCAATACTGGGTATAGGATATCCTTGGACTTGAACTTTGAAGAAGGAGATAGAAGTTGTTCAATTGGCCCAGAGCTATATACAGACCAACAGTTAGGGTAACATCATTTCTTAGAACGATTTGTGTTATGTATAACCTACTTAGTCATAAAGGAAATGCAAATCAAAACAACCCTGAGTTTCCACCTCACATCAGTCAGAATTGCTAAGATCAAAAACTCAGGTGACAGCAGATGCTGGCAAGGATATGGTGAAAGAGAAACACTCCTCCATTGTTGTTGGGATTGCAAACTGGTACAACCTCCCTGAAAATCAGTCCTGAGTTTCCTCAAAAATTGGTCATTGCAGTTGCTGAAGACCCAGCTATACCTCCCCTGAGCTTATACCCAAAAGATGCTCCAACATACAACAAAGACACATGTTACACTATGTTCATAGCAGCCTTATTCATAATATCCAGAAGCTGGAATTAACCCAGATGTCCTTCATCAGAAGAATGGATACAGAAAATGGCCTATATTTACACAATGGATTAGTACTCATTTATCAAAAATAATGAGTTCATGAAATTCATAGGCAAATGGATGAACCTAAAAAATATCATCCTGAGGGTGGTTACCCAATAACAGAAAAACAAAGTATGCACTCATTTTTAATTGGATATCAGTGCAAATGCTCAAGTTACCTATGATCCAATGCACAGACCACATGATACTCAAGAAGGAGGACCAAAATGCAGATTATTCACTCCTCCCTTAAAAGGGTAAATAAAATATCCATAAGAGGGGTAGGGAGAGATTGTTCATAGGAGACTGAAGGAATGGCCATTCAGAGTCTGCTGGACATGTGTCACACACCCACACACACACACACACACATGCAACAAAACTATTTTGGATAAAATAGGCTTTCAGAGATTATCATTTGAAGTAGGTACACAATATTTACACAGGGACCTAGGAGAATTCAGCTGAAGGACATTATTGTTTTCTGGCTGTGCTGAGAGCTGAAAACCAGTTGGTAAGGGTGCCTACACACTTGAAAGCAGAGATAAGGCCAACTTTTATGCTCCAAGTTACCTGTCATTTGGACTCAAAGACACAATGAGAAGATCAAATGTTACAATTAGAAGTATAAAAGAGAGTGAAAACTCCCAACTTAAAGGGCCAGTAAATATCTTCAAAAAATTATTGAAGAAATCTTCCCCAACCTAAAGACAGAGATGCTGAAAAACATGCCAGAAGCCAACAGAGCTGTAAATAGATTTTACCAGAAAAGAAATTCCTCACATCACATGATAGTCAAAACACCAAATGCACAAAATAAAGAAAGAAGTTTAAAGGCAATAAGGGACAAACTCAAGTAACATATAAAGTCAGACCTATGAGAATTACACAAGGTTTCTCACCAGATACTATGAAAGTCAGAAGATCCTGGAATACTCTAGACAATAAAAGAACACAAAAGCCATTCCAGTCTACTATAGCCAGGAAAATTCTCAATTAACACATATGGAATTATGAAGATATTCCATGACAGAACGAAATTTATACAGTATCTTTCTACAAATCCAGCCCAACAAAAGATAATAGGTAGAAAACTCTAACACAAGGAGGGAAACTACATCCTAGAAAAAGTAACAAACTAATCTTGCAATGAAACCAAAAGAAAAGAGACACACAAACATGACTCTTCCTCTAACAACAAAAATGACAGAAGCAACAATCACTATTCCTTAATATCTTTTAACAAAATGGAGTGAATTCCCCAATAGAAAGACATAGACTAAATGAATGGATACATAAAGAGGACCCAGTATTTTGTTGAATGTAGAAAACACAACTCAGAGACAAAGACAGACACTACCTGAGAGTATTAGGCTAGAAAACAAATTTTGAAGCAAATGGTCTGATAGAAGGAAGCTGGATTTGCCATTCTACTATTGAATATAATCGACTATCAACCAAAAGTTTTTGAAACAGGTGAGGAAGGAAATTTCATATTTATCAAAAGATTATCCCACCAATAGTAACTGTCAATCCTAAATATGTATGGTCCATATACATGGGCACCTCCATTCCTAAAAGATACCTTACTAAAGCTCAAAGCACCCATTTGCTCCTCACATAATAATAGTGGGAGATTTCAACACCACAATCTCATCAATGGACTGATCATGGAAACAAAAATTAAACCATGATCAAGACAAACTAACAGAAGTTGTGAACAAAATGGACATTACAGATATTTATAGAATATTTAATCCTAAAACAAAATAATATATTCTTCCCAGCATGTCATAGTTTTTTCTCCAAAATTGATCATATATCAAGTCACAAAACAGGACTCAACAGATCGAAGAAGACAGAAATAAGTCCATGCATCCAATCAAACCGTGACAAACTAAGGCTGGTCTTAAATATCCACAAAAACATCAGTGAGCCCACACATAACTGTAACTTGAACAGTGCTCTACTCAAAGATAACTTGTCAAGCAAGAAATAAAGAAAGATTAAAGACTTTTAAGAATTTAATACAAGTGATGGCACAACATATATATGCTGTACTCAACAATAAAAGAACTTCTGGGGGAATCACCATTCCTTACCTCAAGCAGTATTACAGGGCAATAGTGATTAAAAAGCAAAGAACAATGACAAAAAAGTTGTATTTGTACAGATTCCTGGGAATGTTGATAAGTGGAATAGAATTGAAGACACCAACACAAACACACACATAAATGGTCACTTGATATTTAATAAAGAGGCTAAAACCATCCAATGAAAAACGATAGTATTTTCAACAAGTGGAGGGCAGCATGTAGAAGTATGCAAATCGATTCATTTTTATTGCCCTATACAATGCTTAAGTATGAGTGGATCAAAGACCTCTACATCAAACCCAATAAACTGAAACTTATAGAAGAAAAAGTAGAGAAGAGTCTTGATCACATGGGCACTGGGAAAATTTTCCTGAACCAAACACCACTGGTTTGTACTGTAAGATCAAGAATCAGAAACGAGACTTCATAAAACTACAAAGCTTCTGTAAGTCAAAGGACACTGTTATTAGGACAAAACAGCAACCAAATGATTGGGAAAAGATCTTTTTCAATCCTACACCTGATACAGAGCTAATATCGAAAATGTACAAAGAACTCAAGAAGTTAGACACCAGAGAGCCATACAATCCTATGAAAAATGGGGTACAGAGCTAAACAGAGAATTCTCAACTAAGGAATAACAAATAGCTGAGAAGTATGTCAAGAAATGCTCAACATCCTTAGTCATCAAGGAAATAAAAATAAAAACACTCCTGAGGTTCCACCTCACACCAGTCAGAATGGCTAAGGTCAAAAACTCAGGTGACAACAGATGTTGGTGAGGTTATGGAGAAAGAAAAACACTGTTCCATTATTGGAGGGATTGCAAACCTGTACGATAACTCTGGAAATCATTCTGAAGTTTCCTGGGAAAATTGGATAATGCCCTAACTGAGGACCCAGCTCTACCTGTACTCTGCATAGACCCAAAAGATGGTGCAACATTCAACAAAGACTCATGCTCCACTATGCTCATAGCAGTATTATTTATAGTAGCCAGGAACTGGAAAGAATCCAGATGGTCTTCAACTGACGAATGGATACATAAAATGTGATACATCTGTACAATGTTCTACTATTCCGCATTAAAAACAATGAATTCATGAAACGCATAGGCAAATGGATTAACCTAGAAAGCGTCACCCTGAGTGAGGTAACCCAATCACAGAAAAGGTCACATAGTATGCAATCTCTGATAAGTGGATTTTAGCCCAAAAGTTCGAATTCCTCAAGATATAATCCACAGACCACATGATGTTCAAGAAGAATAATCAAAGTATGGAAGCTTCACTCCTTCTTAAAAGGGGGAACAAAAAACATTCACAGGAGGGTATGTGGAGGCACAGGTAGAAGCAGAGACTGAAGGAATTCATGCCCCACCTGTGGCCCATATACATTTATACAGTCACCAAATTATATAAGATTGTTGAAGTTAAGAAGTGCATGCTGACTGGAACTGGATATAGCTGTCTCCTGAGAGACACAGCCAGAACAGGTCAAATTCATATTTGAATGCTAGCAGCAAAACATTAATCTGACATTGGAACACCTGTTGGAGGAATTACAGAAGCGATTGAAAGACCTGAAGGGGCTTGCAGCCTCATAGGACAGCAATGCCCAACAATGATAGGTCCCAGGGAGTAAAGCATCACCCAAAGTATATACAAGGATTGACTCATGGCTGTAGATGTATATGTAGCACAGGATGGCCTTTTTGGGCACAAAGGGGAGGAAAAACTCTTAGTCCTTCCAAATTTGGACTCCCAGTGTAAGGAAGGTCAGAAAGTCTAGACGGGTGGATGATGTGGATGGGAACTCCATTATCGAAGAAGGGGAGGGAGAGCAGATAGATGTCTTATAAGTAGGAAACCAAGAAAGGGTATATTTGAAATTTAAATTAAAAAATCAAATAAATGAAAAGAGGATACTCAGATTCCTTTGAATAGGTGGAAGCATATCTAATTTCCTTGTGTGCAGGAGAGGAATTGTTGCTGTCCCTCTAGGAAAATGTAATAGATTTTTGATGTTCTAAAGTAGAAGGGTGAAAAAGGATCTCCCCTAGACTGTATGGAATGTGCATAGCTTCTCTTCCTCTTATGTCTGGAGCACTACTGAGCAGAAGTTGAAGGTTGATTGATACCTTGAAAATTATAGAACATTCCAGCCAAACACTACTTCAGCAACTCCAAACTGGAAATCACAGTAAAGAATACACATTTGAATGTCCATGGTAGGCAGTCAACAGTCTTAGAAGTCTTGTACAAGGCTCTAATGGAGTAGTGTTGGGTTCAGTGTCTTATTCAAATATATATCCATCTACACATTCCTCTGCATGTGAAATGACATCTCTGTGTAAGGGAACACAATGAAGACAGTAGTCGGATTTATGCTTGCTTTTAGACTCTTGTTTGAGAACTCAGTCCAGATTTCTCTGAGATCTCTTCGGTCAGAACAGTGTTTCCCAGGACAATAAACTTAGAAATTTAAGAGAGGAAATACATTTGGCATATGGGGAATCTGTGGTAATTCCTTGGCCTCCTGGAGTCTTCTTAATTGTATAAGTCTAAATCTTACTGGGTAAGATGGTGGAGGTAGGGAACTTGAACAGAAGTAGGACTGTTGTGTCAGTCCTCAAAAAGGTAATATGCAAGACTTCATGGGAAAAATTTGTTATTGCACCGTGGACATCACCGGGATTTCTGAGAAAATGTGCAAAGGAGATATTCTATACCTGTTTGTTAGAACTGTAAAATCTCTGTAAAATTATTTTAAAATAATAAGAAAGACCATTTCATGCTGGAGAAAATGTAAGTACCTCGTGGAGCAGAGGAAGATCCAGTATTGCTTGATCAGCTTCCTATTCTTTTTCAGTATTTAGAATGTCCATATATTTTCATGCCATTTGAAAGTCCAGGTAGTAATTCTTGCATCAGTCCTATAGGTTGCATTTTATTCCAACAGTTGTCTTTGGTCTTTGAAGACTTTTGTCAGACAAGAAAAGATAAAAACCCCTTTCTTCCATGGAGGAATGTCTCAGAATACCTTTAGCAGGAAGAAGTTTGTATGTAGTCCTAGACAGTTGGGATGTAGCAGGCTCACAAAATCAAGAGAAGAAGTGCTGAAGATGGCCAATAGAGAGTGCAGGCATGAGTACCCCTTGGGCAAAAGAAGATATTTCAGGCCAATGTTGTCCTTTGGTGAAAGTGTTCTTGCCCACTATACAGAGAAAAAACTTGAAATACTTTGAGTAGTTGTGGAGTGTTGATACTCCCATAGGGAAAAGGAGAGACACTGAATCTCTTCTTTGAAATGATGACCTTTACAGACCCCTTGGACAGAAGATGTGAATTTGAGAACAACTGGAGCAAAAGGTATCATTCTGATGTCCTTCCTAGAGGAAGTTTTGAATATGAGACACAGTTAAGTGTAAATTTTGTGCCATCTTTCACCAAAAGTAGAATGGTTCAGAATCATTCTTTGTCAAATAGGTTAGCTACTGAGGACCTTTTTGACTAGAAGTGGAGTTTTAGACCTGGGTGCCAGAGATGATCTCAGGAACTGTCAGTCTTATAAGACAGATAGCAGACACTTATATACAGAATATACATTTGATATATAGTGGACATAAATTGGTGATTTAAAGTAATGATGTTTAAGAGTAGAATATTAAAGAAGACGTAGAATCTGCTTAAAGTGACAAACCTATTTTAGGATCAGGGAGTTTTCAAGCCTAAATTGAGCAGGAAAGCTAGGGCTACTTTACATATTCACATCTTCAGTTACACCATGGTAGGCTTTAACCGGGGTCCAAGCATTAGTATTATTCAGCAGTCATGATTTTCAGTCTCTAAGTCCTCTTGAAGCTAATCATCAACGACATGGGTATAAGCATGAAGGATGGTATATAGGAGAGATAATGAAAGTTTCACGATTTGCTAACACAGATCATAATTAGGTGAAGTACCTTTGGCCAAACCTATATTTATTTAGTGGCCATTATTAGATGAACATGATCTAAAGCTCCCTATTAGAGGGTTATACTTGATCTAAAGCTCCCTATTAGAAGATTGAGTATGCTCTAAGGACTCTTTAATCTTGGTCCTCTTGGGCAAAAAAAAAAAAAAATCTGAGATCTCAATAGTAAACTCCAGTCCTTCTTATAACAGATCTTATACAGAAGGGGATGGTGTAAAGTATTATTTGTCAAAAAATAAAGACCTGAAGGCCACCAATCAAAGTGAAGTGCTGATTCCCCTTCATCTAAAGGGGATGGTGTTGAGATGGCTAGGAAATAGGTGCAGTTTTAGTAACCTGTGTTCATAACTGCAACTTATGGAGTCATCCTGAACTGCTTTGCTAAACAAGAAAGTGCCTGGCCATTTTTAACCAATTACAAAGATCTAGTCACCTAACTGTGAAGAAGGGAAAATTCTAGCTCACCTGTGGTGGTGGGAAAACAGTATGGTATTGCTTAATTTTCTTCCGATTATTCTTTCCAGTTTCCATTAGCATGCTCTTCCATCAGGGTAAGTGATTATCTGAACTCTGATGCTCCATCGATACATATACATATACATATATATATATATACATATATATATATATGTATATGTATATATATATATGATGTATAAATGTATATATATCATATGTGTATAAATAAGATGTATAAATGTATACATATGATGTATATATATTATGTATAATGTGTGTGTATATATATATATATATATATGTGTGTGTGTGTGTGTGTGTGATGTATATATGTGCATATGATATATATAAGTATAAGTGTACATGTGTACACATCCATAAATGAGAGATGGAAAAATTGCATTTCTGACAACCATCTGTAGTAAGATTGCATATATGTTAATTTTAGCTTTCTATACTCTGCCCTCTGATCTACAACAAGTATCTTATGATGTCCCACTGCAAAATCGCAATCAGGATTGCCTGGTAATCTTGGTCAAGATTGGCACTTAAGTAAAATGAGTTTAAATCAGGTATAAGATGTCCTTGTAATTAAGTGATGCTCTTGGGACTTCCAGAGCTAGAGGCTACAACTGAAACTCCTCACAAGTATAGATGGAATCAATGAGACTTGCCCTTAGGAGCCAAACCTGACATATCTCGTGAGCATTATTCCATAGCATATACACCCTTGGCCATGAACTGACTGCCTATAGTTTTTGTGGTTGAAGGTCCCATTTTGTACTACATTGAACTACATGTTATTGAATCTGATTCTGGCTTCTACAGAGGTATGCCATGAGACCATGGGGCCTCTTTAGTCAGAAGTGAAGTGACTTCTGCCCACTTTCAAATAATCAAAATTTGGGGGTCTTTCCTTTATATGAGTACTTGAGAAGACATAAGGCAACCAGGGAATGAGTAGAGTAGGCTCAGTTGTAGGAGGGAGGTCTGACATTCTGTTCAATGACTTAGGTAACTGAGGGAAAAAGGAAGATCTCGACGCCTTTAAGAAAGAGAAAACTTTGAGATCTGATTGTGCAATGGTATGTGTTAGAAAACCCTTGGAGTTGGGGTTGGTAGCATGAAACATCCTGTGACACATGGATGTCATTGTAACCTGATTTGGTGAAGGATTTTCTCCAACAATGCCCTTCAATTTCTATACTTCTTTAGTTGGTTGAAATTTTACATCTTGTATTAAATCTGGGGAAGTTTAGGTAACAACCCAAGCCTTTTATAAACAGCTTGGATGACTGTCTCTGGATCTGTTGCTCATTCAGTTTGTCTTAATATATCCATATATGGGTAGCAACAAAGGGTGCTCTTGATTTCTAGTGATTGGCTTGATTGGAATCAATCAATGATTCTATATATAGGACCTGGGACCTCAAACCCGATGGAAGAACATATTTCCCTATCCACCATGGTAAAAGGTAAAAGCCTTGATTCTCTATTATTTAGAGTATATCCATGTGAGGTAATTCAAAGTCATGAGGGACTGCTTTAGAATACAAGCTTTGGCACACTATTATTTGAAAAAGCATGTCTCATGTCACCTTGTGAATAAAGCAATGTTTGAGTTTCATTTGGTCAAAGGCAGTGTACACCATCAAGAGGTGAGCAAGATCCAAGGCCACACTGATGGGGAAGGAGTCACATCATCATTCAGGGTAGTTCTCAGGGCCTCTTCAAAGAGGAATGAGTCTAGGATGTATCTCAGAACAGGAGATTTCTGAGAACAGATTTACAGAATGGGAAGTTCTGAGAAGATCTTTAGCTAAAGTGAAATCCTGAATGTATTGGTTCACAATGTGGAGGACCCTAGTCAAATTTTGAAGAAAAGAATTATCAACTTCACCCATGGTCAGCAGGGGAAGGTTATCGGCTACACTGGGCCTTGGAGGAATGTTCTGACTCTGTTTCAGTAACTTCTAAGTATGTTCCCTATATGTATACATATATATCTTTTAGTCCAGGCAATGGTCACAACAAAAGTATAAGTGGTTCAGGAAGCGGTGATGTTTCTTCAAGGATGTGTTCAGCTGCAAACATATGTGAATAAAATATAGGAATATTTTGATGACCTACTTTAAGGCACATGGTATAAGAGTCAATTTAGCTTTGTGTCTTCTGAACTAGGATTTAGAAGCAGCGAAATATAAGATACCATTATTTGCATATGTGTTGTATGAATACATTAAATAAAGAGGTTAGTTTTAAGCAAACTTTCTTTATAGGGGTGTTGAGTGGCAGGGGCCGAAGGGCAGCTCTAGTAATTCTTTAGTTCCACAGGTACTCCAAAATTCACATAGTACACAGGGAGGAGTTCTGAGACAATTGATGTGCACTGAGAATAATTTTTAGAGCCCTTTCAATAGAATTTCATTTCCCTAGCCCCCATTCGCAGAAGCTGAGGGTCTAAAATCGACTTAGTGGATTGAAGTAGACAATTGGCCCACAATCCTACTGGAAAGACAACGAATGCTAGATGGTCTTTCATGTAGGATGCGAGGTATAACACTCCCTAGGTCTGGCAGACCTTTAAGGAGAAAAGACAACACCATTTGATGGGTATAGGAAAATAAAAGGCCCATGTAAGGCTTCAAACAGGTTTTAAGCCCCTTTATCATAAAGGGTCTAGGGCAATGCTATACTTAGGCGAGTACTGACATGCTCTACAATATAATCAGAAGGAGTAAGTTAACACTGGGTAAAGTGAACCCCATGTAAGAGAGGAAAACTCTAAAGCCCTATTGAAAATGAAGAGAAACTTCTTCAGGCATAGTGTATATAGGTGTCATACACACTTCTGTCAAGAGAAAAGCTTCCTGGTACCTTATACAGTGGATAAAGTTTCCAGCCGTAATCATAAGTTTCAAATTCTCATTCAGAGGTTTATATATTCATAATTTCTGTTAATGCAGGAGAGAAAAGACAGGAACATATTTCTTCTGCCAAAGGCTTTGGATAATTTTTTTTGGCTAGGTTAATTCTTCTGGTTTGTTCAGCTGTTAAGATCTAAGCAGAAATGTTGAAATTATTACATTTCTATTGATTTGTCTTATTGCAGTTTGCAAGGGTTATATACTCTGATTCTAAACTACGACTCTGGGAATTCAAACCGGAGTGGAACAGAGTCATTGGATTATAGAAGGAGTCACTTTTGAAAATATGTTTAATCAGTTAGGGATACGACTACTTTGTTGGAAAGTCAAGGGCCCATTATTCAGAGAGAACATTTTAGGAGGATGGGGAAGAGTGAGAAGGTCACAGAATCCTTCAGGCAAAAGTTTACCTTGGGTACTGGAAGAAGGCAGTCAAGTGCAACTGTTTTCACAGTCCAGAATAACTATGTGTCGGGGTACTCTGAGGCGTGCTGGCCAGAAATTAGGGAATTTGCTCTTACATATTGGGTGGTAATATCTGGATTTATGTTTTGCACAAGCTGTTCAGAAGCAGGATAATCATCGACAACAAAGATGAAACTGCTCCATTTTATGTGAAAAACCTTAAAGGCAGAACTTAGGTTAGGGCTCAGATTTGCACTGACATGTCTGAGGACATCATGTCCACGTGGTCTTCCATTCCTTCAAACATTTATCTATGCCTGGCCACCCAGGTAAGAAAGGAAACATTAAGACCTCTTAGAAGAATAGAACTGAGATCCTATGGATAGAAGTGGATTCTCGGAAGAAACCATTGTCAGGGGATATTAATTTAAAGTTTCCTTAAGAAAAAAAAAACTGTGTGAGATTTCATTTCATTTCCTTCTCTGTATGTTCTTCATCAAAATAATTTGTATTAAGCCCCTTTCAACTTACAGGGTATTGCTAGATTTTCTTATTCAAAGAAAGTAGAATATATTCATCTTACTTTGCAGAATATGTTTTTCAGGGGCTCTTCATTGCATCCCAATTGAAACCCAAGTTTACCTTGAACTGAAGGAGAAACCTGGGAAAAATTAGGAAACATCTGTTGCACAGTCCATAATATCAGGAACTAGTGTGGGTTTCCTCACCCTAAATTAATATCTAAACCTACTTTGGACAAACTAGAATGATCTGAAGTAACCTTTCCTTCAGGGATAACACATGATGCCTCCTTAATCAAAGAAAGAATGGATGAGTACCACCAAGTAAAGATGAGTTGCTGATGCCCCTGTAGCAGGAGAATTGATTAGAGTATTCATATTCCCCTTGTATTTGAGAAAAAATTAAAATGCTTACAATAGCTCAGGAGGTCCTAGCATTGCATCATCTTCTAATGATACCTCACAGTCTAGCATATCCACATCTTTAGCTGAATATGCAAGAGCCTGAATATAGATTACATGATTCATGAAAAGTTGAGGTGTCCTAAGCATGATTGCCCCCTAAAAGTATATTCAACCAAAACGAAATGAGCACCAGACTGATGACTTCACAACATATCATGTGACTTTACTCAAGGAAGTAGCATAAGATTCCAGGATTTGCTCCCTCCTTTTGGATTTCAGTGAACCTTCACCAGAGGGATCAATGCTCCTTGGTCCGAGGTAAAATATCCCATGGGCCCCAAGCAGAAGGGATGGTTCTGAGAGACCATTTTGTCAAATGGGTAACTCTAAGGCCTATAAAAAATATCAATGTTTTTGAAAGGAGAAAAGTCTTAATCTGGTTTGATAGTAGGGGACTATCCATGATTACCTTCTATAAAAAACAATGATCCCATCACTCCAGGCCTCTATATTTTCAGAGAACTCCAGAAAATTCTTATCTCCAAGGACTACACTACAGACGTGACAGCAATCTGAGGTTTATTCTGAAATCTTGTGTGAAGTCACTGTCTCTAATCCTTTTTTAAACTTACTATTAGAAGCACAGGTATGGGTGTGAGGGATATTTACCTTTCTGGTGAGTATCTTAGATAAGTGGCCTTGGATCCAGGGTGGAACTTTTATTCATTGGCCATGGGACGTCAATCCATTGTTCTTGGAGATTTTTTGGTGGTCAAAGTTGTATTGGCTATGCAATAAGGTTTGAGGAACAAGTTCTGGTCTTTATTATAGTTGAATGGTATACCTGAGTCAGCCACGAACAAAGTGAGAGTCTCCTATGGATTCATGTTGACAAGGATTCAGTCTCAGGTACACTACAGCAGAGGCTGACTGTTTGAGACACTCCTCAGTCACAAGGTCAATTCTAGATCTTGTTCCATCAGATAGCTATCTCTGACCCCTCCATTGCAGACAGAGGAAGAATAAAGTGTTTCTATTCCAGGGCAGTTGATTTCTAGTGTATGTCGTTTCAGGGGCATTTGAGTCCTTTGATGTTTAATGATATCAGAGACAAATGATTGGATTTGTCTATTATTTTTCTTGTTAGATGTCGAATTATGTTTCTGTGGCTACCTACATTATCTTCTTTTGTGTTTTAAAAGTAGATTAGGTTCTTTCTTTTTCTGGGTGTAGTTTCCTGCCTTGTACTGGAATTTTCCATCTTTCATCTTTTGTAGGACTGGATTTGTGGAAAGATATTGTGTAAATTTGCTCTTGTCATGGCATATCTTGGAATCTCCATCTATGGTAGTTGAGAGGTTTTATAGCAGCCTGGGATGACATTTGTGTTCATTTATGATCTGTGTGATATATGCCCAGGACCTGATAGCTTTCATAGTCTATTTTAAGAAGTGTGGAATACTGGTTGGTCTCCCTTTTTATGTAACTCAACCTTTTTTCCCTTACTGGTTTTAATATTTTTTCTTTGTTTTGTGTACTTTATATTTTAACTATTATGTGATGGAAGAAATTTATTTTCTGCTCCAAATTTTTGGGAGTTCTCTTTGAATTTTGTACGTGTAAGGTTGTCTCTTTCTTTAGGTTAGGGAAGGTTTCTACTATAATTTTGTTGAAGATATTTACTGACCCTTCAAAGTGGGAGTCTTCATTCTCTACTATACCTATTATCCTTAGGTTTTATCTTGTCATTTTGTCTGGGATTTCCCGGATGTTTTGGGTTAGGAGTTTTTTGTGTACCAAGAGCTGTGGATCAGGTTCAGCTATATGGAATAGATAGAAACAAAAGTATGCTGTAACAGACTACACCTCCATTCGTGGGTTCTGAGCACTCCAGGAAGTTACCTCTGAGAAGAAGAAGTCTCTCCTGTGCTCTTGAGTGTGTCAGCACTCCTGGAAGTCCATCTATTTCCTCATGGGATCTCATTCTTTCATGTCAAATATATTGCCAGATGAGATAATTGCTCAGTGAACACAGTATTGTGTTGAATATGACACAGACTATCTGTGACAAATTAAGATATATAGGCAATGTCAACTAGGTCATTGAATTGTAATATATTGAAGAATTCACATAATTACTACATGTTGGACTAACCAATGAATGGGATGCATATTTATTAAAATGAAGAATAGTATAAAGTTTATTTTTGAAACTTACTGAATCATGTAATAAATAATAAGTCTCCATTACTGTATCAGGTCCATAATAGTGGTATAGATTAGGAATGAATAAAATGTATTATGAACTTTCTTTTATAAAAATTGCATTATAGTTCAAGAAAAAGAAAGAAATGAATCCATAAATCAGTCTGTTACAGTTGATAGTATGCAAGTAGTTGAAGAATCTATTTTAAAAATATGGTCATGGAGATTGTCATAAGGAAGTGACATTTAAGTTAGATTAGATGAAATATAGTTGATCTATATTTTGGGCAAAATCACAGTAAATAGAAGGATGATAAAAGGACAAAGAGCTTGACATTTCCAAAAAGTAAATATGATAGTAGTTTGTATTGACTAAGAGATAGAAGAGCGGTCCAAATAAAGCTGAAGCTTAGGCAATGTCTCATATGGGAATATAGGAACAGTATTAGACATATAATTTTTATTTACTGTAAATGTCTTAGAAATAATTGAACAGTTTTAAATAAGTTTGTTTAACTCACAATGTATATAGAAGGGACTCTGGTTACTTATGTATTATGAGATGATACAGAGAATAATTTTAAGGATGTTTTTGAAGTCTATCTGGAAGTACTGTCAGTGATAATGAAAAAGAGTCATATCAGAGAGCTATGTTGGAAATTGTTGTGTTTGGTAGAAGAATGAGTGTGGTGTGGGCAGGAAGAAAAGAAAGCCAATGTCTTTTTTTGAGCAAAAGAAAAGATGTTGGTGTTATTTACTCTGATGTGGAATATTTCATGATAAGTGGATTTAGGAGAATTACAAAGGAATTTATTTTAGCCCCTTGAAGATGCTTGAAAGAACCTCTAACTCACTAGACATTCCTACTTACTGTTCATTGTTTGGTGATTTAATCCATTACTAAGACCATTATTAGCTGTTATATAACAAAACTTACTTTAATATCTGTATTTTTTAAGTTATAAATGGGAGTACTTATTTAATGAAGAGCAAACCTATGATTATATTACATGCTTATTTAGTATATTCAGACAAATTATTTGCCCATATACTTACTACAAACATTTTGTATTGCAATTATAATTTAATCCAAGTTTATTGATGCTGACACACTCTTTGATTAGAATTTAATAGCTCATGAATGTGAATTTCACAGAAAGAAGTCATTTTTCAGATTTTGTAAATTTACAAACCCTAGAAGAGTAAAAACATGTGATAAATTCTAGCTCTTCTACTTTTAATCTTTAGTATTTTAGTGTGTTATGATATACATGCAAAAATTCCTAATCCAGATGATTTTAACTATAATATCCAGTACTATTAAACATATCAACAGTATTTTACAAATATGAATAATCTATGCTTTCAGAAAATTTTCATCAAAGGAGCAAGAAATTCTTCATAACTTCAACACAACATGGCCTTTGGGAACAGAATAAAACACAAATAAGGAAAGGCCGAAAATGATTGACACATGCACTGTACTTGGTTTGAAATTTAACAATCATGCTAGTTATAGGATACAGCTTTGAAATTAGAGTCAATGAGAGTTTGAAAAATACTGAGGAAGAGTAGGTTAATTGAATTCTTGCTACATGAAAGAAAACACTGGATCTGAAGGTAAGGTACATTTTAGATGATGACACTCGTCTTCTGCCACTATTTATTCAATGCTTTTGTATTTGTTACTATATTATGTTCCAAAAATATATCAATGATTCTAGTTGTTCTTAATTAATGAACATGCAGATCAGCTGATTTAATATTCCACATTATCTTAATATTCTTCTGTATCTTTCAATATTAAAATAATAGAGAATTATTTTGATTAGAGTAAAATTTTATTTTTTTATCATATGAGAGAAGAAATTATTAACCAAGAATGGATATTTGATATTTTCTAAAAGATGTTAATAGAGGTTGAAAGCCTATATATAAGCTAAACCATTTATACCTTCTCCAAATGAAACTCATTGAAATGTCAGTACACATATAGTACGTATATGGAGTGATATATAGGAATAAAAACATCCCCTATGCATCCAGAATCATCTATTATCCCCATGATGAAAGCCAATATTAGGAAGAGAAGATGGTAGAGCCACTTTGCAGGAAAATCAGCTTCATTCAAAATGAAGATTGAGCTGGGAATTGATTTGACTAAGTGTAGTTAAGAATAATGTAAATGCCCAAAAATTGTAACCTCACTAGGTGGTATGTCCTTGTTGCAGGAGGTATGTTGTTCGGGGTAGGCTTTGAAGTTTCAAAGGATTGAAGCTATTTCAATCTAGTTTTCTCCACATTCCGCTTATGGTCAGCAACCTCTGCCTGTATATCTTTGCTCTGATATCATCAATCACTGACTCTGATATTCTGGTTTATAAGCCCAAATAAAGTATTTCTTTTATAAGGAAATAATAATATAAATGAGTTTAATGTTATGAGAAGCAGACCTTGTTTACCTGATATGGTTGCCTTTTCCTTTCTTAGCTTGGGCCGTCACACTTCTGCTATGTTGAATGAGACATCTCCATATTCTCTACTCTCACTAACTGCAGTTTGTCATTTGGCCCTCAGGACCTCCTTATACCTGGGGCTGTATTTTTGTTCTTGGAAGTTAGAAAGTTTGGATTTCCTGACTTTGGAGGCAGGGTTAAAAGTAAATGGGAAGTGAGTGACATACATACCACAACTCTTCTATTTTAGTCCTTCAATGGGGGATATTAGAGGATGGGATTACTGAGGTGAGCAGAAAGGAAAGGTGCTGCTTTATTTGAAATGTTTTCTTACCTCATTCTGTGTCCCTGTAAAGATCCAGCCTTATCTCTCAGGCCTGGCCATGTTCCTGTCACTGCTCACCTGCCTATCTCTTGCAGCTCTTAATTCTAATTCCTGCTTCCCACTCTACGTTTCATCTTGACCAGATTTAGTGCATTTTTCAGTCTTCCTGCTCTGAAACGTACACAAGTTCTTTTTCTTTTGTTTTATTTTCAAACTTTCAATGTTTATGTTCTTTTTCGTTTTACCTCTTTTATGGAAGCCTTAGAGGAGAATCATTCATGGATGTCTCTTTTGATTGGAATGAGAAAATAATGAAAAAATCTTTTTTTTTAAATTACAGGACATTTTCAGTTTTTCTCTTCCATATATGTGCCATGCTAGTTTTTCTCCCTGTCTTGTCCTTAGTCCTTTCCTCCCCTTGCTACTTGGATACTGCCTCTTAGGACTTACTGCAGAACCATAATTGCTGGCATACACAAGCAAGGTGTTGATTCTTCATCACTTTTCTAACCTTTTTCTGCTTCTCTCTTGAGCTGTTTGAATTAATTTGGATCACTCTACTCAATAGTACAGTGCTATAGTGCTTGGGCCATGAAAATATCTGTTATTGTTGCCTTGTCATAGTTTTACAGCTCAGGGTTGGCCTAGTTACACTTTGGAATCTTAGTCCAAGAAGTTTGAGAACTTTAATAAAACCGTGTCAGGAGCTAAAAATACTTTTAAATGATTTCTTAATACATGACGCCTAGAAAACCCTTTCATAAATCATGGACAAAGCAGTCTGAGATTCTTGTTTCTGTAAAGTACTTGAAAAATATGAAAGGGAGAAAGGCCATGGCTCGCTCACTCTTGTCTTTAGATGGGGCGCTCAAATATGACTTTAGTTTTCCTGCGATTTCTGGTTGGAACATAAACATGTCTTTGGTAGTTTGCATCACCGGATTGCTTATATTAATTCCTCCTTTTGCTATTGTTTTGGGTTCTGTCTTCATTGTTTCCAATAGGACCATAGCTCCACACTCTGTGTAGATAAAAGGTGGGTCCAGTCCAGCTGTTATTGTTCTGGCACACAAACCACTTTTTGGGAACAAATGTTCACCATTGTATAGTTGACAGTGGTTTAAATTCTTTCCTTGTCCTCACAACATTCCTCTTCTCATCTTCTTCAATTAATTGTATTGACCTCCCTGTAATACTATTATGTATCTGTGTGTATGGAAGAAAGTTTTTCTTTAAATATTCTGTGGTTTGTGGGTTTATTCTTCCATCAACTATTCCCAACAGCACATGACCTCAGGCCATTACTGGGAATTATTGTATGCTGGGAACATTGGGGGAGGATAGTGTGAAATTCATCACTGTCCTTTGTTTCAGAGATTTTTATTTTTTAATAAGTAACCCATATTATACAAATATCTAACTAACTCTTGTGTTCCCATTCCTGTAAGGCTGCTGGTGTAAATAAATTGCATTTTTTCATTGATAAACAATAATAAAATCACATAAAGACAAAAACATACTTAAAGACAGAAAATATTCACAAAGGAAAATCCATTTAAAATGGAGATAACATATAAACAAAATGAGATCAAAAGATCCATTCAGGAACCATGATATTAAAATGTAATTATCAAACTACAAATTTGTAAGATGAGATAATAATAATATATATTTAAGAAAAGATGAAAACCATTAAATGCGCAGTGTGCCCAAAATGTTCACTCAAAATGTAGAATATATCCAAGAATGGAATGGAGCTCTCTCTCTTGCTACTATAGAGGCAAAATGGAAGGATTACTACTAGGCTAAACCCAACCTAGATTTCATAGTGCCAAACTATCAAGAAAGCTGGTGTTTCAAAAATACCACATTAAGCGAATATTGATAATAAAAACAAATATAAAAATAAGAAAGTATTGAAGACCAGCACTAGTCCATGATAATCTGATAGGGTGCATGGGATTATTTCAGTATTCTGGTATCTATAGGGACCTGTTTAGTGACAGAGTATATGGTAAGTTTGGAGAAGTTACTTTTAGGTGCAAAAAAAAAGGTATATTCTGTAGTTTAGGATGAAATGTTCTTTAAATATCTGCTAAATCCATTTGGATGATTATTTCTGTTATTTTCACTGTATCAATTTAGTTTCATTTTCCACAAACGGTCAATTGATGAACTTGGGTATTGAAGTCTCCCACTATTATTGTGTTGGCGCCAATATATGCTTTGAGTCTTAGTGATGTTTCTTTTGGTGAATTTAGGTGCCCTAGCATTTGAAACATAGTTGTTCAAAATTGATAGTTCATCTTAGTATTATTTTTTCTTTGACAATTATTTTGTCCTTCCTTATCATTTTTGATATCTTTGGTTGAACGTCAATTTTATTCAATGTAAGAAAGGCTATTTCTGTTTTGTTTCTTGGGACCATTTGCTTGGAATTTCTCTCCAGCCTTTTACCTTGAGATAGTGACTGTCTATATAAGTAAGGTGTGTTTCCTGTATGCAGCAAAATGTTC
Source organism: Rattus norvegicus (assembly GCF_021556685.1). Taxonomy (NCBI): domain Eukaryota; kingdom Metazoa; phylum Chordata; class Mammalia; order Rodentia; family Muridae; genus Rattus; species Rattus norvegicus. The sequence goes on along the minus strand of NC_141555.1, from coordinate 44,332,887 downwards.
GGTCCACTTTATTTATCCAATCCCTTAGTTTATATCTTCTTATTGGAGAACTAAGTCCATTGATGATAAGAGATATTAAATAAAATTTATTGTTTTTTCTTGTTATTTTTATTGTTAGGAATGGAATTACGTTTGTGTGGCTATCATCTTTTGGGTTTGTTGAAAGATTAATTCCCAAATTTTTCCTAGGTGTAGTTTCCTTCCTTGTGTTGGAAGTGTCCATCTACTCTCCTATGTAGAGTTAGATTTGTTCAAAGATGTTTTGTAAGTTTGGCTTTGTCATGGAGTATCTTGGTTTCTCCATCCATGGTAATTGAAAGTTTTACCAGATATCCAAGCCTGGAGATCCAGAAATGAATGCAAAAACCTATGGTCACTTTATCTTTGAAAAATGTGCTAAAACCATTTAATGGAAAAAGGACAGAATTTTCAAGAAACGGTGTTGGATCAACTGGAGGTCAGCATGTAGAAAAATCAATTATTTAAACAAACTCACAGGGTGGGGGAACAAATGATCATCTTGTTAGATGGTGACAAAGAATGAAAACAATCAATACCTCTTCATGTTAAAAGATTTGGTACATATAATAAATTCAAGGTCCATACATAAACATAGTAAAAACAATATTACAAAAAAAGTACCCAACATCAACATAAATGGAGAGAACCTTGAAGCAATTCAACAAATATCTGGGAATAGAAACGGTTGCCCAATCTCCACTTACTTTTTTAATATAGCATTAGAAATCTTATTCACAGAAATTAGACAACCAAAGGAGATCAAAGGGAATTCAAGAATTGAAAATATCATGATTTGTATATGATATGATAGTATATTTTAGTGACCCCAAAAATTCAACCAGAAAACTCTTTCAGCCAAAAACACCTTCAGTAAAGTCCCTGGATATAAAATTAACGCAAACAAATCATTACACTTCCTCTACTTCAAGGATAAACAGGTTGAGAAGAAATTAGGGATATGACAACTTCCACATTAGTCACAAATAATAAAAAATACCTCAGTGTCACTTCAACCAAGCAAGTAAAAGATCTTTATGACAAGTACTTCAAGTCTGTGAAGAAAAAAATTGAAGAAAATCTCAGATGGAAAGATTTTCCATGCTTATGGATTGGTAGAGTTAATATTGCAAAAATGGCCAACTTGCCAAAAGCAATCAACATATTCAAGGCAATTGCTATCACAATTCCAACTCACTTCTTCATACAGTTAGAAAGAGCAATTTGAAAACTCATTTGAAAAAACAAAAACCCCATGACAGAGAAAACTATCCTCAACAAGAAAAGAACTTCTTTATTTTTTTTCTGCTTGTAAAATTTATTCACCACAAGGACACCCGTAAAAGAAGAAGCAGGAGCTGATATCTGATCTGTGTTCCTCTTGAAAGCCTTGCATTGTAACACAGCATAAGGATATCAAAAGGATGGGAAGGTTTGCTTTTCATTTGTGGAACATTCCGTACATGTAATACAATGTGCTCTGATCAAGTGCACCCACAATCCCTCCTGCTCCTCCTAGACCTGCCCGCATCTCATCTCCCTTCCAAATTTTTGTAGTCTTTCGCTTAATTTTTTGTGCATATTTCTAACACTGGATCCTTTCATTTCTTTTTTTTAAATTAACTTGAGTATTTCTTATTTACATTTTGAGTATTATTCCCTTTCCCGGTTTCCAGGCCAACATACCCCAACCCCTCCACCTCCCCTTCTTTATGGGTATTCCCCTCCCCATCCTCACCCCATTGCCACACTCCCCCCTACAATCACGTTCACTAGGGTTCAGTCTTAGCAGGAACAAGGGCTAACTTCCCTTTCCACGAGTGATCTTACTAGGATATTCAATGCTACCTATGAGGTCAGAGTTCAGGGTCAGTCCATGCATAGTCTTTAGGTAGTGGGTTAGTCCCTGGAAGCTCTGGTTGCTTGGCATTGTTGTTCATATGGGGTCTTGAGCTCCTGCAAGTTTTCCAGTTATTTCTCTGATTCCTTCAACGGGTTTCCTGTTCTCAGTTCAGTGCTTTGCTGCTGGCATTCACCTCTGTATTTGCTATATTCTGGCTGTGTCTCTCAGCAGATATCTACATCTGCCTCCTGTCCACCTGAACTTCTTTGCTTCATCCATCTTGTCTAATTGAGTAGCTGTATATGTACGGGCCACATGTGGGGCAGGCTCTGAATGGGTGTTCCTTCTGTCTCTGTTTTTATGTTGCCTCTCTCTTCCCTGCCAAGGGTACTCTTATTCCCATTTTAAAGAAGGAGTGAAGCATTCACATTTTGATCATCAGTCTTGAATTTCATGTGTTCTAGGCCTCTTGGGTAATTCAAGCATTTAGGCTAATAGCAACATATTAATGAGTGCATACCATGTGTGTTTTTTTTTTTTTTTTTTGTGATTGGGTTACATCACTCAGCTTGATATTTTCCAGTTCCATCAATTTGCCTATGAATTTCATAAAGGCAATGTTATTGATAGATGAGTAATATTCCATTGTGTAGATGTACCATATCTTCTGTATCCATTCCTCTGTTGAAGGGCATCTGGGTTCTTTCCAGTTTCTGGCTATTATAAATAAGGCTGCTATAAACATAGTGGAGCACGTGTCTTTTTCATATGCTGGGGGCATCTTTTGGTTATATGCCCAAGAGAGGTAGAGCTGGATCCTAAGGCAGTTCAATGTCCAGTTTTCTGAGGAACCTCCAGACTGATTTCCAGAATGGTTTACCAGTCTGCAATCCCACCAACAATGGAGGAGTGTTCCTCTTTCTCCGCATCCTCGCCAGCATCTGCTATCACCTGAGTTTTTGATCTTAGCTATTCTCACTGGTGTGAGGTGAAACCTCAGGGTTGTTTTGATTTGCATTTCCCCTATGACTAAAGATGTTGAACATTTCTTTAGGTGTTTCTCAGCCATTCGGCATTCCCCAGCTGTGAATTCTTTGTTTAGCTCTGACCCCGTTTTTTAATAGGGCTATTTGTCTCAATGCGGTCTAATTTCTTGAGTTCTTTGTATATTTTGGATATAAGGACTCTATCTTTTGCAGGATTGGTAAAGATCTTTTCCTTCTTTGGGAATCACTATACCTTACCTCAAACTGTGTAACAGAAAAATAATGATAAAAATTTAATGGTTATGATACAGAGACAAATACCCAGATCAATGGAATAGAATTGAAGACCCAGAAATGAAGGCACACAACAGGAACTTGGTATTTGACAAAGGAGCCAAAATCATCCAATGGAAAAAACATAGCATTTTCAACAAATAGTGCTGGTTTGACTGGAAATTAGCATGTAGAAGAAGTGATATCAATCAATTCTTATCACCGCATACAAAGCTCAAGTAAAAGTGGATCAAGGGTCTCCACATAAAACCATATAACCTAACCCTAGTAGAAGAAAAATGTCAAAGAGTCTTGTACACTTGGGCACTGGGGAAATTTCCTGAATATAAAACCAATGGCTTATGCTCTAAGATAAAGATTTGACAAATGGAACTTCATAAAATTGTAAAGCTTTTGTAAGGCAAAGGGCACTGTCATTAGCAAAAAGAAGCAACCAACCGATTAAGAAAAGATCTTTTTCAATCCTCCAATTGATAGAGGGCTAAATTCAATCTATACAAAGACTCAATGAATTATGTTACAGGGAATCAAATAGTCCTATCAAAATTGTGTGAGCTAAACAATGAATTCTTAACTGAGGAATATCAACATCCTTAGCCATCGGGTAAATGGAAATCAAAAAAAAAAAAAAAAACAAAAAAACAAATCAAACAAAACAAACAAAACAAAACAAAACAAAAAAAAAAAAAAAAAAACCCTGAGATTCCACAGCACACCAATCAGAATGGCTAAGATAAAAACAAATTCAGTAGACAAATGATACTTAAAAGGGTGTGGAGAAAGAGGAACACTCCTCCAATGTTGGTGGGATTGCAAGCTGTTATAACCACTCTGGAAATCAATCTGGAATTTTCTAACAAAATTTGTTCTACATGAGGATCCTGCAATACCACTTCTTGGGTATTTTCCCAAAAGATGCTCCAACATATAACAAGGACACATGATGCTATATGTGGAAAGCAACTATATATATATATATATATATATATATATATATATATATATATATATATATCTGCATACATACTCACACATAAATTGTATGTATAAACACACACACACACACACATATATACATATATACATATATACATATATACATATATACATATATTTGCCAGAAGCTGAAAAGAACCCAGATGTCCCTCAACAAAGAAATGGATAAAGGAAATGTGGTATATTTACACCCTGTATTCTAAGCTATCAAAAACAATGTTTGCATAAAATTCTTAGGATGGAATTAGAAATTTTCATTCTGTGTGAGGTAATAACACAAATAATATAAACTAATTGGAAGTGTGTATCAACCCAAAAGTGTGGAATTCATAAGAAAGAATCCACAGGTCATATGAAGCCCAAGCTAAAAGAAGACGAAAATGTGGATGCTACATTGTTTCTAAGAAGAAGGAACAAAATATTCATGGGAGGAAATACAATGATAAAGAGTCAAACAGGGACTGAAGAAAGGGTCAACCAGAGACTGCCCCACGTGGGGATCCATCCACTATGCCGCCACCCAATTCAGACTTCATTGCTGATGCCAACAAATCCTTGCTGATAGAAATCAGATATGGATGTCTCCTGAGAGGCTCTGACAGATCCCTACTGATATAAATGAGGATGGTTGCAGCTAACCATTGGATTATACATGGGGGTTTCAATGGAAGTTTTAGAGAAAATACTTAATGAGCTGAAGGGATTTGCAAAACCCCAGGAAGAACAACAATATCAACCAACAAGACCACACCAGAAATTAGGGGGATTAAACAACCCACTAGTGAGTACAGTTTGAGGAACCAATGATTCCAGCCACATGTGTGGCAGAGAAATGCACTGTCCAGCATGATTGGAATTAAAATCCTTTAATCCAGTGAAGACTTGTTTCCCCAGTGTAGGGTAATGCCAGGGCATTGAGGTTGAAGTGAGTTGGTGGAAATGGGAACATCTTCAAAGAAGCTGGAAGGGGGGTTTATGGGAGAGGGAGGAAAGGAGATACCATTTGAACTGAAAATACATAAAATATTCAGGAAAATTATTAAATAAAAATGACATTATGTCTCATTAAATTAATAGTAAAATATCATTCCCCTTTTCTGATATTGGCTCAAATATTAGAGTTTGGCATTAATTTCATTTGCTCTCTTTTGCTGTCTATAATCAATATGTCCCTTTTTGTTATGACTTATTTAAACAAAACTGTATTTTACAATTTAAAGAAATATAGAATGAAAAAAAAATACTGACATCATTTGTGATTCAAAGACAGTAACAATTTTACTATATTTCCCTTTACTAAAAGTTAGACATTTCCTTGAAGAAACTCAGATGGATAATATCTAAATTAGTTTATAGGAATGGTACATCAAGTAATTTTTGTTAATAGCGTCAGTCAGGAAATGATTCTAATATTTATGCATTATGGTAGTTGATTATGGAAGACACTGAATGTTCTTAGATTTTGTAATAATGTATATAAATCATTAATTCTTAATGTTTGTTTACAGAAGGAAGTTATCAACAAATACATATATATATGTATAATGTGGCACACGTTTCTAATATAAATAGAGCATATTAAATATATAATTTATGAAGTAAAGGTGAGAAAAATAAGATCTATCATTGATTCTACCTACAGTTGGAGTTAATATATGATTCAGGGATCCATATATTTCTTTCTAGACATCTAATGAGATAAAATTAGTGTGGAAAAAGCTAAAACTGCAATTAGCATGTTTGATCTAGTATACATATTTAAAAATTGCTTTTGAAAAAATACTCAGAAAATATTTTCAAGGTTATATATACGGCATATACAAAAATTCACTGTGTCTATAAATTATCAATATCACTCAAGCTACTTTCTCTGGTCTTATTATATTTGAATTATAAAATATACATGTATATGTATGTATGTATACTCACACAGGCACACTCACACACACAAACACACACACAACAATACTTCTAAAAATTTGAAACAAATTAGTAAAAAATAGTCTTTCAGAGAAAAGTAATGAAAAAGGATGAACTAAATTCCAGTACTCCCAAAAGTGTACATTCTAGCATATAAAACTTTGCCTTATAATTTTTAGAAAAATACGTATGTGGCCAATATATGTAATCAGATCCCATTTGGACTTATTACTCAGAGTTAAAGTAGATATTGAAATTGAGTGGGAATAATATTAAATAACAAGATTTAGCTATACTTTTTCAATTATACAAAAAAATCCGAGAAATAGTTAAATGACACAACATGTAAAATTGCTTTCTATTAAGCATTGATATCTAAGTGTTAGTCTTCATAGTCTATATAATAGAGAGAACTAAAACTCACAAATTGTGTCCTGGCTTAAATACAATTTTCTTGGCTTCTGAATATACACAGAACCAATCAATACAATGAAAATGGATAGATGTTGTGTTACAAAAAGTAAATGACCTTTTGTTTATTTATTCTGTATGAATTTATATTTGTAGCATTTCTTCCTATGTTTCTGTTGGATATTTTATAAATCCTTACTTTGGTGTGCTTGGTGATTAAATTTATCTGAACATGGCTGAATATGTCAATATAGTAGAATTGGATTCTTGGGGCAGAGAATACCTTTGCGTTAAACCTGGTTAAAATGAAATGGTGGTCACAGTGGTAATGGTAAGGTGGGGACTTCATTACGCACATCTATGTACTTAAAAATGTTTTCTTTTCCTTCTTAAGTTTGTATGGTTGCTATGAAAACTATGGGTTTTGTGTTAAGATCTTTGCATATTTAATGATAGTTTTGAAATATTAGTGTTATAATCAAAAGCCGTGCTTTGTACATACTTTTTAAACAACAAAAAAGAGAAGTGTCTGCTTGGGTATTATGAAGAAAGTTACTATGTTAAACATGAATTAATTTTTCTGACATATACCTTCTCTTCATCTACCATGTTTGTTGATGGAACCTTAACGCATAGGAATGAATAGTAACAATCTTAGTATAGTTTCAGGATTTTATTGTTTCTTGTTTGCCATGTGCCTTTCTATTAAAAGGCTCTCTTTTCTAAGTCTCTGAATTTAATAGGAGAGGTTTTCAATAACTTCTAGTCCGTTTTTAATTCATATAACCGGTCTTTGGTGTTGTTTTTGAATTTTATGACAGTAACTTCTTAATGTTATTTTGAAGGTTATATATATATATCTCCAAAATATTTTATAAAAATATTAAATTTTTAGTGTAAGTAACACTTAGTGATGGACAATTTTATAAGCATTCTCTAAAGTATTGAATATTCTACAATTTTAATTTTTATTAAAACATTATAAATACCACATCCTTTATTAACCTTAATGTACACTGATCTAGTTAACATAACCACAAATTTTTATCTTTGAAATTTTTTTCTTAGTTTGTCAGTAATTAATCTTGACTTCTCTATCTGAGCTTTCTCATCATTATTCACAAAAAATCTATTGTTGTTTTATTGAGAATAGTAAGGAATGTTCATTGATATGTAGATACATAAGAATATGACAATATACGAAATGGCATTTCATTAAGCCCTAGGAAAACTAAACTATCATGGTTTCAGGAAAATAAATGTAACTAGAAAATATACCGAGTAAGGTAGCAAAGACTCAGAAAGGCAAATACCATGTGTTCTTTCTCATATAGATCATAGAATCTCCTTCTAATATACTTGTATTTATGTGAAGCTGTGGATGGCTTGAGTTTATTTAACTGATATAGGTCGCAGACATTAGAAAGTTGGGTTTTATACAGTGTGCTATGGAAGATATTGAACATGTGGGATATGGATGTAGATGTAAGAATAATGAAGAGAGACTAGTATAAGTGGTGAGGGACATAGGACAGGAAGGAACAAAGAACTGAAAAATCAAGGTTGAGGTTGAATGTCAACAAGAATAAAATAAGACAACCTGTTACTTTATAGGTTAGGTTAAAATAAAAATTAAAATTTAAAAATAATACCATTATGTTTAATGCTATATACATCATGTTTGAGGAAAAATGCCAGCAAGTGATATCAAAATGGAAATAATATATTTATCTTATTTGATCTTAGTCAAATTATCCATAATTATTTGGTAAAAACATCATTTGTCTGCCAAATTTATTGTACCACTTAAAAAATTGCCTGTGATATAATCAAACTTTATGATAGTAGACAATTTTATTATTAGGTCAACTTTTAAAATCTGTGATTTGATCTATGTTTTAAGTTTCTTTTTACTTAAATTTGTTCCTCCGGACATTCACACATATTAAATTATCATTTTCAAAGTTGAATACTACTATAAAAATATGATCCAGCAGGGTTTTTGAAATTGCTCAATTATAAGTAATATTACCCGTAAACTACAGGACATTCTCCACTAAGCTCATAGATACAAAGAAGATACACAAGAAGAATGCCCCAAGTGCATAGGATTGAGTCTCATGTAGAATGGGCATAAAATTGTCTAGGAGGCCGATTGAGGGAAGGAACTAGATGGGAGATGGAAGGAAGAGGAGAATGGATCCTGTGTGGGAAGGGACAGGAGATATGATCCAATAGTCAGGAGAAGGAAAGGAAATCTTGAACTTTTAGAGATGAGGAGGTAGGGGAAATCTCCAGGAAGAGAAAGAGTCCAGGATAATGGAGGTACCCACGAATCAATGGGGGGTACCTAAGCTGTGACTTACATTGGTGATATGGAACATTTAGAGGCCAACTCCTGTAGCCCGGAAGGACACCAGTGGAGGGATAAAGACACAAATACAACTACAAAATTTCTAGGCAAAATTTTTCAAGCCTAAAAGAAATTCAGGACCGCATTCTAGGGTCTATGTTCTCCTTTGCTTTATTGATGTCTGTTAATTTTTGTATAAAATAAGGATTTGGGAGATTATCATTAGAAGTAGGTATACAATATTTATATTGTTATATTCACACTTTAGCTGGGCCCACTTTGTTGCAATATCATTGCAAAAAATAAAATTGGAAAGCAATATTTTTGAGTACACATTCAGGAATATATATATATATATATATATATATATATATATATATATATAGTCCTCTTTCAAAGAATGTACACTAAGAAAATGTAATACAAAATTCCTTCAATTAAACGTCTGGAGGAAAATATTGGACTTTGGGAAACCGAGACAAACTAGGAGCTTGACCTGTATGTCTCAGGAATGGACGTGGAAGTGGAATTATTATCCTGAATAATCTCCTCCACACCATGTTCCTAGATCTTTTTTACCCATGCCAAGCCCCTGACCAACATTCTCTATTCTGAACATGTAAGTACTAATGAAGCAAAGAGAAGTCTCTAGCTTTACAGATATATAGTATGTAAAGTTTTCCAGTATGTCACAGGAGACACTATTGGAAAGGCACCCTCAAATCTGGTCCGTGGGAAAGTTCAGTGAGTCTTGGGTAGGGAATGAGTGGGTTCTCTGAATAAATAGCCTTGTTCTGAGCCTTCCACACATTGGAATCATGAGCTGCGATCTTCTCAGAATCATCTGGACTTCCCTGCTTGATATGGTTCTTGTAAGTAAGAGAGCTTATATAATCAATTTATTCATTACAAATGCCAGTTGTTGGGAAGGGCACAGTTGTTCTTCTCAGAGCTTGTGGCTTTTACTCTTTTTGCCCTGAAGAAAAGGTCCAAAGAAACAAAGGAAAGACAAGTATTATCTCCTCAGCTCAGTGTAAATGCCTCCATGCTTTGGATTCCTATTGTGCAATTTGTTTATGACACTGATATCTGAAAGAGAAGAGCTTCTAGTTAAGACATCATCATCTCAGTCTTTCCACTAGTATTACTCTGAATACCATTCCCTGACAGTGACTCTTTAGATTTCTGACTCAATAGGTTTGATTAGCTGGCAGATTTCTTTTCTTTTTTTCATTTTTTTAATTTCTTATAAAATTATATTGCTTTTTTAATTGGATATTTCTACATTTGCATTTCATATGTTATTTCCTTTCCCAGTTTCTTTTCCATAATTGCCCTATCCAATTCTGCTCCCCTTCTTCTATAACCCACCTTACTGCTCCCTGGTATTGCCTTGAACTTGGAGTCAAACCCAATGGCTTCTCCTTCCATTGGTGACCCCAAGACCATCCTTTGTCACATATGCAGTTGGAGCCATAGTTCTGTCCATGTACAGTCTTTGAATATTGGTTTAGTACCAGGAATCTCTGGTTTTTTTTTTTTTTTTTTTTTTTTTTGCATTGTTGTTATTATGGTGTTGAAAGTACCTTTAGCTCTTCTAATCCTTTCTCAAATCCTACCCACAAGATGTCCATTTTCAGTTCACTGGCAGCATAGACTCCTTAGCTTCATCACTCTTATCTACATTTGATTTCGGAGAGAGAGAGAGAGAGAGAGAGAGAGAGAGAGAGAGAGAGAGACAGAGACAGAGAGAGAGACAGAGAGAGACAGAGAGAGACAGAGACAGAGACAGAGAGTGTGTGTATGTGTGTGTGTGTTTGTGTTTGTGTTTGTGTTTGTGTGTGTAGAGCTAAACAATGAATTCTCAACTGAGGAATATCAACATCCTTAGCCATCAGGTAAATGGAAATCAAAAACAAAATCCTGAGTTTCCATAGCACAGCAATCAGAATGACAAGGATATAATTGGTCCCTTGTACAGCTATGGTGTTTGGTGGATTTTTAACAAGTATTCTGCACATCTAAGTTAAGAATTTAGAATCCACAAATGACGAAGCCATATAGACTCCATTCTATTCTTATGAACCTACTGAAGTAGAAGATTCACTTGACTTCAAGCCACTCCTCTCCCAGTCCATGTAATGAACTTTATGTTTGGACTGAATAAAGAATCATGGTAAAACATCCAAAACCCTCAAGTCTGGCCATGGAAACACTGGAAGGTAGATATTAGAGAACTGCTATCTAATGCTACCGCAGAACCACATTATAGTCTATGTTGTCCTTTGCTTTACTAATGTGTGGTAATTTTTGGATAAAATAAGGATTTGGGAGTTTGTCATTTAAGTAGATACAGAATATATACACTGTTATATTCACTTTAGTACTGGGCCCCCTTTTTTTCAAAATCAGAGCAAAAAAATGGAATAGGATAATAGAACATTTGAGTACACATTCAGCAATATATATATAAAGTCCACTATCAAGGAATGTACACTAAGAAAATGTAATAAAATATTCACTCAATTAAAGATCTGTAGGGAAAATACTGGCTATTAGAAAAGAAAGATATCTGAGGAAATTGAATTATAGACCAGAGGAATGGAACTGGGAATAAAATTATTATCCAGTAGAATCTCCTGCACTCCATATTCCTAGATATTAGGGACCCATGCCAAGCCCCTGACTAACCTTCTCCATTCAGAGCATGTAACCACTAGTGAAGCAGAGATAAGTCTCTAGCTTAAGAGAGATGGAGTACGTAAAGCTTTCCACTGTGTCACAGGAGACATACCTGGAAAGGACACCCTCGAATCTGGTAAATGTAAGGAAAGCTGTTTAGCAGGTAGGAGATGGCAGTTCTCAGTGACATCATAAATAGGACCTCCATGAAAAATCTGTTGTAACTAGGAGAGCCCTAGCTTCTTCTGTGATGTAACAATTATTGTCCTGACAGGAACTGACTCTCACATATTACCTCATTACCTCTCTGGTTTGCTAATTTGCCACTAATTCAGAGTAAACAGCCATTTGGGAGTGAGAACAAACAGGATGAGGAGATCAGAGATGTGAAGAAGGAACCTGGCCTTCTGTCTTTGTATGAAAAAAATGAAGAAATAAGTGGTATTTTGAAAAGTTCAGAGAGCCCTTGGAAGGGTTGGAGTGGTATCGCTGAAGAGATAGACTTGATCTGAGACTTACACATATGAGAATCAAGAGCTGGAAGCGTCACAGAAATATCTGGAATTCCCTGTTCTTATGGTTCCTGAATGTCAAAGGGTTTATATCATTCATTTCTTAATTGCAAAGAATAGATTTTGAGAGGGCACAGTTGTTTTTCTGAGAGCTATGGCCTTTATTCTTTTTGCCCAGAAGAAAAAGGTCTTAAGGAAGGAGGTAAAGACAAGTATTGGGTACTTAGCTCAGAGTAAACTCCTCCAAGCTTTGGATACCTATAGTACATTTTGTGTCTGACACGGATATTTCGGAGAAAGAAGTGCTTCTAGTTGAGACTTCATCATCTTTGTCTTTCCACTAGTATTACTCTGAATACCAATTTAGAGATCTGAGTAAATAAGTGTGATTAGTTGGCAGTTTTCTTTACTTTTAAATCATTCTTTTTTAAATTTTTATCAAATTATAGTGTTTTTAAACTGGATGAGTCTATATTTACATTTAAAATATTATGTCCTTTCTCAATTTCCTGCCCATAAGATCACTACCTGTTCACAATCCCTTCTTCTCTAACCATAATTCTGCCCCTTGAAATTCCCTTGAACTGAGAGACAAACCTAGGTAGGACCAAGGCTTCTCCTTCCATTGGTGCCCATACTCTGCCACATATGTATTTGGAGCCATAGTTCTATGTTCATTGTTTGAATATTGGTCTAGTACAAGAAAGCACTGGGTCATTGACAATATTGTTCTTTTGGAGTTAACAACACCTTCAACTATTGTAATACTGTCTCAAAAACTACCAACAAGATGTCTGTTTTCAGTTCACTGGTTTGCCACTAACATTCACTTCTGTATTTGACATGCTCTAAATGTGTCTCTCAGGAATTATCTATATCCAGTTCCTGGTAGAATGCACTTCTTAGCTTCATAAATCTTATCTAGTTTTGGTGGCTGATTTCATATATATATATATATATATATATATATATATATATATATCATATACATATGAAATATATATGATATATATGTATATACTTTTGGTGGCTCCAACAGTTATGAAGTTAGGGGGAATTTTAAAATGGATTCAGTGCAACTAGGTCAAGAATGTAGAGTCCACAAATTGCATTGGCAAATAGATTCCCTCCTGTCCTTATGAAACTATTGAAGTGAGGGTTTCCCTGGTCCTGAAGCCATTCTTATCAATTCCCATCCTTCTCTATCTTATGTTTGGCCTCAAGAAATATTCATGGTAAAACATTCAAAAATCTCAAATCTAACCCAGAGACACTGGAACAGAGATATTGAAGAACCGATATCGAAAGGGACCTGAGAACCAAATTCTGTACGCCATGTGGTCCTATGCTTTACTGATATGTGGAAATTTTTGGATGAAATAGGAATTTGGAGTTTACCACTTGAAGTAGATACACACAATTTACACTGTTATTATCACTCTAGAGCTGGGCGCCTTTGTTGCGAAAATCATTGCAGAAAATAGAAGTGGAAAAGAGAATTTTTGAGTACACATTCAGGAATATGAATAAAGTCACCTATCAAGGAATATACAATAAAAATTGAAATGCACATGCATTCAAATAAATGTCTGTAGGGAAAATACTGGCCTTTGGGGAACAGAGAAAACGAAGAAAATTGTACTGTGTGCCACAGGAATGAACCTGAGAATGAAAATATTATCTAGAAGAATCTTCTACACACCTGTTCCTAAATCTCATCGACCCATGCCAAGACCCTGACTAACTTTGTCCTTTCAGAGCATGTTACCATTAAAGAAGCAAAGAGAAGTCACTAGCTTTAGAGAGATGGAGTATGTAAACATTTCCACTATGTTACAGAAGACATACATGGAAAGGGCACCCTCAAATCTAGTCAATGTAAGAAAAATTCTTTAGCAGATAGGCCATGGCAGGTCTTAGAGACATCATCATTAGTTCATTCATGAAAAATCTCTGGTATCCTGTAGAGCCAAAACTTCTTCTGTGATGTCACAAGTTTTGCTGTGACTGCAACTGATCTTCAGATGTTCCTTCATTACCTCTAGGGTTTACTAATTGTCCTCTATTTCAGAGTAAACAGTCATTTGGGAGTGAGAAAAAAGAAGATGAAGAGATATGAGAAGGGGATTAAGTTGGCTTTTTGTCTTTGTATGAAAAAAAAGAAAGATCTATGTGGTCCTTGGAAAGCTCAGTGAGTCCAAGATAGGAGTTGTGTGGGATCGCTAAAGAGATAGTCTTTATCTGAACCTTCCACATATGAGAATCATGAGCTGCGAGTCTCTCAGAAGCATCTCAACTTCCCTCTTCATATGGTTCCTAAAATTCAGAGAGTTTATATCATTCATTTCTTTATTACAAAATCCAAGTGTTGTGAAGAGCACAATTGATTCCCTGAGCTCCTGACCTTTACTGTTTTTCTCAAGAAGACAGGAACTAACGAAGAAGGGAAGTACAAATATTGTGTTGCTATCTCGGAGTAAACACCATGCTTTGGACACCTATAGTGATTTTTTTGTCTGACACTAATATTACGGACACAGAATTGCTTCTAGTTGAGATTTCATCATCTCAGTCTTTCCACTAGTATTACTCGACCACATCAGATTTACGAGTAAATATGTGTGATTACTTGGCAACTTTTACTGTCTTTTACATCTTACTTTTTTTATTTTTTAGCAAATTATATTGTTTTTTTTAACTGGATGTTTCTATATTTAAATTTCCAATATTATTTCCTTTCCCTGTTTCCTGCACATAAGATCCCTACACATTCCCATTTCCTTCTTCTCTAACCAGCCTTTCTCCTGAATGACATTCCCTTGAAGTGAAAGATGTACAAGGGAGGACAAAGGCTTCTCTTTCCTATGTTGCCCAAAAATTCCATCCATTGCCACATATGCATTTGGAGCCATTCCTCAGTCCATGTACTTTCTTTCTATATTGGTATAGTATGAGAAAGCCCTGGTTCATTGGCATTGTTGTTCTTAAAATGTTATACAATGGTTTTAATTCATAATTAGGTAATTTTAAATGACATCTGACCCAATTAATATCTCCTAGTTATTTTTCAAATTTTCAAAATCATTAAGAGTCTTAAGATTATCTTTCCTCAATTCAACCTTCTGGGGGATAATGTTATAAGGATTTAGTTTTGCTCTTAAATAATTTACAAAATTGCCCTTTCGTACCTTTTCTGGGGCAGTAATCAAATCCCCTACCTTCTAGCAATTTAAATAAATTTCTATATACTAAATCTAAAATCTCTTCATTCTTTGCAGTTAAAAGGATATCATCTGTAAAATGGGGTGCAGGAAACTTCTGTCTTATTGGGGCAATGGCATTGCCCACAAATGTTGACACATAGAAGGCTATTGGCCATACCTTTTGGTAAAACTACCCATTTACAGGAAGAAATTGAAATACAATATTCATTCCATTTAAGGTTGTAGAGAAAATACTTGCCTTTGGGAAAGAAAGAAAACACAGAAAATTGAACTTTATGTCACAGGAATGAACTTGGGAATAAAAATATTATCTAGAAGTATGTCATACACTCCATGTTCCTAAATTTTTTCTACCCATGCTAAGCTCCTGGCTAACTTTCTACATTCAGAGCATGTAACAACTAGTTAAGCAGAGAGAAGTCTCTACTTTAGAGTGATGTAGTACATACAGGTTTCAACAGTGTTTCCGGAGATATACCTGGTAAGGACACTCTAGAATCTGGTCAATGTAAGGAAAAGTGTTCAGCATGTAGACCACAGTAGTTCTCAGTGACATTATCATTAGGACCTCCCTGAAAACTCTCTTACAACCTGGTGAGTCCTAGCTCCTTCTGTTGTAGTTACTGCAACTGCCGCTCAGATTTTCCTTCAATAACTCTAAGGTTTACTAATGGGCCTAATTCAGAGACAACTTTGGAGTGAGAAAAAAGAGGATGAAGGATATGAGATGGGGAGAAGGAAGCTGGCCTTCTGTCTTGGTATAAAAACAAGGAAGAAATATTTGGTGCTTGGGAAAGCTTAGTGTGTCCTTGTTAGGTGTTGAGGCGTATCTCTGAAGAGATAGCCTTTAACTTTGCCTTCCACATAAGGGAATCAGGAGCCAGGAGCCTCTCAGGAGCATCTGAACTTCCCTGTTCTTTTGCTTTCTGGAAGTCAGAGAGTTTATATCATTCATTTCTTTATTCCAAAAGTCAAGTGTTTTGAATGGCACAGTTGTATCCCTGACAGGTCATGGACTTTATACTTTTTGTCAGAAAGAGAAAGTTACTAAGGAAGATGGGATGGAGAAGTATTATGTCCTCAGCTCAGAGTAAACTCTTCAATGTTTTGGGTACCTATAGTGCAGTTTCTGTCTGATACTTCTATCTGGGAGAGAGAAGTGCTCTAGTTCAGATTTCATCATCTTAGTCTTTCCACTAGTATTACTCTGACTATCATTGTAGATTTCCAAGTCAATAGGTATGATTAGTTGGCAATTATCTTTTCTTTAATATCTTTCATTTTTAGCAAATATTATTGCTTTTTTTAACTGGATGTTTCTATATTTACATTTAAAATGTTATTTCCTTTCCCAGTTTCCTGCCCATAAGATCCCTAACTGGTCCCCCTCCTCTTCTATAACCCTCCATACTACCCCTTGACATTCCTTTGAACTTGGAGTCAAACCTAGGGAGGACCAAGGACTTCTCCTTCCATTGTGCTCACCAAGTCCATCCTCTTCCACATAGGCAGTTGGAGCCATAGCTCTGTCCATGTACATTCTTTGAATATTGTTCTAGTATCAGAAAGCTCCGGTTCATTGGCATTGTTGTTCTTATACTGTTAAAGCCCCTTCAGCTCTTGTAATCTTTCCTCAAAATCTACAAACAAGAAGTCCATTTCCACTTTACTGGTTTGCCACTAGCATTCACTTCTGTATTTGTATAATCTAGCTGTGTCTCTCAGGAAATATTTATATCTGACAGAATGCACTTCTTACCTTCATAAATCTTGTGCAGTTTCAGAAGCTGATGTATATATATGTACTTTTGGTGGTTCCTGAAGCTATAATTTTAGCTGGAATTTTAACATGAATTCTGTGCATCTAGGTCAAGACTGTAGAATTCACAAATGGCAACACCAAGTAGACCCCATCCTGTTCTTTTGAAACTACTGATATTGAGGTTTCACTGGTCCTCAAGTTATTCCACTCGCTGCCCAGCCTCCTATATCTTATGTTTGGCCTTAATAAAAATCATGGTAAAATATCCAAAACCCTCATGTATGGCAATGAAACACAGGAAGGCAGATATTGCAGAAATAATATCAAGTGGGAATAGAGAAAAAAATTATATAGTCAATGTGGTACTTTCCTTTATTAATGTCTGGTAATTTTTGGATAAAATAAGGATTTGGTAGTGTGTCATTTGAAGTATGTACACAGTATTTACACTGTTATGCTTACACTGTAGATGGGCCCAGTTTGTTGCCAAAATCATTGCAGAAAATGGAATTGGAAAAAAGAATTTTTGAGTACACATTCAGGAATATTATAAAGTCCCCTATCATAGAATGTACAATAAGAAAATATAATGTAATATTCATTCCATTAAAGGAGTATAGGGAAAATCGTAGTGTTTGGGAAACATATTTCTGAAAAAATTGAACTATAGGCCATAGGAATGGATCTGGGAATAAAAGTATTATCCAGATTAATCTCCTCCACTCTAGGTTCCTAAATTTTTTCTACCCATGCCAAGCCCCTAACTATCTTTCTCCATTCAGAGCATGTAATCAATAATGAAGCCAAGAGAATTCCTTCGCTTTAGAGAGATATAGTAGGTAAAGTTTTCCACTCTGTAAAGTGCACCCTTTTATCTAGTCAATGTTAGTAAAGCAGTTCAGCATGTAGTCCATGGCAATTCTCAGTGATATCATCATTAGTCCCTCCTTGAAAAAACTCTTGCGTCCTGGAGAGCCCTAGCATCATCTGTGATGTCATAAGTATTGTCATGTCTTGAACTGCACCTCGGATATTCCTTCAGTACCTCTAGTATTTACCAATTAGCCTTCTATTCAGAGTAAACAGCCATTTGTGAGGAAGAACAAAGAGGATGAAGATATCAGAGATGGGGAGAAGGAAGCTGGCCTTCTGTCTTGGCATAAAAAAAAAAAAAAGAAAAAATATGTGGATCTTGGGAAAACATCCTGGGAAGATAGCTTTAGTTATTTTGTTCTATGGGTTGACCAAGCTCATGGAGAAGTTGCTGAACATCCTAAAGACATTTTGGCAGATGGTAAAGTTTCTAGATACACCTTATTAAATTTGATGGTCCTGGGGACTGTATGACTGATTGTAAATGTTTCCCAGAATGAGTGCTAGAACCAGATTGATGTTTAGATGCTTTAGAAGACATGAAATTTTTCTGATATACTTGGGCTAATGGAACAAGTTCTAAATGATTTTTTTTTCGATGTGGAGTTTCCCTCAGACCTTTGTAAATATAAAAAAAGTTTTGTATATTTGAAATCTAATTTGCACAATGACAAATCACTTTGAGCATGGAGAACACTTTCTGGAGCACTAGAGAGTGGTGATGAAATTCCCTGAAACCCTAGGGCAGATGGTGAACATGCCTTTTCGGTTGAAGGAGGTGTTACTTGAGCATCTTGGGACAATATGGAATGTCCAGCATGCCCTTGTAAGGATTGGCACATTTCCACAATACCTTCGTCATTTTTGGAAAATTCCACGTCCCTTTGTACAGAAGGAGAAGGTATGGGACTCACCTGAGGAGTAATTGTAGCTTTTGTTGTCTCTTGGGCAGCAGAAGATGGCACAAGATACCTTTTGGCCGAAGGGGGAAGGTTGAAACTGGCTTCCTTAGAGGAGAAATTTCTAAAGACTCCATCAGAATGATCAAAACTTAACACTTTGTTTCTAGAAACTGGGTGACTGTGGTCCACTCTGGTAGAGGGAGAATGTCAACTATTTCTCCCCAGAGTGGACATGTGAAATAAATCTACTTGGGTAGATGGGGATAGTTGTAAAGCATGCTGTTCAGATGCAGTAGATCCTAAGACATCCTTCTCAGATGAGGAAGGTCTTAATGTATCGTGTATATTTGTGGAAATCCTGACTGTGATGTCAGAATGGGGGGAAGGTATTAGAGCTGACTATGAAGATGTCACCTCTCCAAGAGCAACATGGTCATATGTGAGAGGTCTGAGAGCCTCATGAGCAGATAAGGATGTTTCTAGACAGCGTTGTGTAATTGTGGAAGTTCCAAGAAAAATTTCTTCTGCTGAAAAAATGGAAAGAGAATTTCGTATTGAAGAATTGAAGTGTCATGTTCCGTAGCCTGCTTGATAGGCAAAACAGGGTCCAAGGCCCCTTCAGAAGATAAGGTAAAATCCATATCCTGTGAGGTATTTGGCAGATTTTCTGGGCCCGCTTGTGGGTATAAAGAAGGACTGGAACCGCATTGTGCATGTTTGGAAGGGTGTGGAACGTCTTCTGTAGTTGGGGAAGATGGCTGATCTTGAGGAGATTAAGAAGTTCCTATAGCCAACTGTGAAGTTTGCGGAGGTCATATCCATTCTTTTGCACAAATGGAATCCAAGTAATCCCTTTCCTCAGATGTCGAGGATGCTACAGACACTGGTGTTTGCATATCATGTTCCCCTACTCCTCGTTCATGTATGGTTGCATCCATAACCTTCTCTACAGATGGAAAATGTCCTAGAACATCTTTTGTACATGTGTCACATCTACAAGCTATTTCTACATATGTGGCTGTTGGTAGATCTCCTTTTGTAGATGTTATCCCACAGTCTGTTTATGAGATAGAGTACTACTCAGAGAATCCTGCTCAGTTTTGGGAAATTCTAGCATCTCTGATGTATGTGTGGAAAATTTTGGAGTCCCTCTTTTCAGGACAGAATGACCTAGAGTCCCCTGAGGAGGAAGGGTATGTTTTATCTTCTCTGTACATTGTATCAATATGATGTCTGGATGGCTCATTGAGTGTGTGTTCTGATAACCTTGTCTCTTTTGGGCCTCATGACAAGTCAGGAGGGTCCTCTTTGGTGGTAGAGAATATTTGAATAATTCTCTGTTGTATAAGGGACATTGGAAGTACTGGTGGAGATAGTGAGGGTACTAGATCATATTTTTTATGTTCAGAAGGCACAAGAGTTCCTTGGGTGGACTCAGAATTTTCTAACACATCTTGTGTGGGTGTGGACTCTGAAGTGCCCCTTCTGAAACTGGCAATCGTTCTTGATCTAATGGTGTACAAGCAGAAAGTTTTTTCTCTGCTTGTGCTGTTATGTGTGTTATGAGGTTCACTTGGGGATTTGTGACTGTATTTTGTTCCCGTTGGATCATAAGTGATGATTTAAGCCCATTTTTAATAGTGGAGGACTTTGAAGTTCCACTTGGTTTAATAAGGAATTTCTGAAATCCCCTTTGTCAGCAGAATCAGTTTGCAACTCATTTTACCCGAAGCAGATTGCATAAGGCACTAGGGTGGAGATGTGGGACATCTTTGAGTGTCTTTGTGAGTGGACATAGCTCTCTGCCAAGATTTGGCAGTTGGCGAAGGTATTAAAGTCTCATGTTGAGAGGGGGCAGGACTTAATCCATTTGTGGAATATGGAAATCACTGAGATTACCTTTAAGAGAAGAAGATTTGCAGACCTCTTTGTTTGGTGGGGCCTGTTGTACCTCCCCTTGACCAGAGGCGTCTTCTCCAACACATCTGGTGGAGAATTGGAAAGATGGAGACAGGTAGGTTTGGGAATGAAAATTTGAAACTCCTTTGGAAACTCTGTGGGACAGAAGAGTGGGCAATACTGAGAACTCAGGGAAGGAGAGACTGCCACCTCCGCCCACCTGTTCCCACATCCCTAGCCCAAGAGGAAACTGCATAGTGCCTCTGGACACACACATATATATATAGGAGCATTTAAGCTGCAGGAGACCTGCAGTCCAAACTGCACCTGGATCTGAACTGGTCCAAACAGCATCCTATACCCAAATCTCGTGTGGGGTGGGTCAGTCTGAGACAATCAGAGGGACGGAAACCCCTGAGAACTCTGCTCACATTCCTGACTTAAGAAAAAAAAAACACATAGCTCCATCTGGGCCTCCTGTGCATATGGATATAGGAGTAGTAGGGGCTGGACGTTTCTGGTTGTGCCTCTCATAAAGAGCTGAAAGTCACCCCGATTGTACCGTATTGGCTGTAAACAAATAAGTTTCTGTGCCTTGGAGAGGGTTTAAAATATTTTCATTAACTTTTGATATGATATTAGTTAGGACTTTGAGAAAAGGGGGCAGAAAGACCCTAGAACATATGTTTTTAAAATTCTTTTGCTTTCTAGAGTCTAACTTCTTAAGTATTCCAAATGAATTTCCAAATTGCTCTTTCCACCTCTATTAAAGCAGTGAGTAGGAATTTTGATGGAGATTGCATTGAATGTGTACATTGCTTTTGGCAAAATGGTCATCTTTGTTATATTAATCCTGTCAATCCATGAGCATGGAAGCTGTTTCCATCTTCTGAGATCTTCCTCAATTTCTTTCTTCAGATACTTGAACTTCTTGTCATACATATCATTCACCTGCTTGGTTAATCTCACACCAAGATATTTTATATTATTTGGGACTCTTGTGAAGTGTGTGGGTTCATTATTTTCTTTCTCAGCCTGTTTATACATGGAGGAGAGGATTGCTCCTGGTATGTTTGAGTTAATTTTATATCCTGACATTTTGCTGAAGTTATTCATCACGTTAAGAAGTTCCATGGTGGAACTTTTGGGTCACTTAAGTGTATACTATCCTATCATCTGCAAATAGTGATATTTTGATATCTTCCCTTCCAATTTGTATCCCTTTGACCTCCTTTTGTTGTCTGTTTTCTCTGGCTATGACATGGAGTCCTGTTTTGAATAAGTAGGGAGAGAGTGGGCAGCCTTGTCTAGTCCTGATTTTAGTGAGATTGCTTCAAGTTGCTCTCCTTTTAGTTTGGTATTGGCTAGCAGCTTGATGTACATTTCTTTTACTATGTTTAGAAATGGGCCTTCAATTCCTGATCTTTCTTTATTCTGAAGTTTCACGCCCACCTCGTCTGGCATGGAGACACAACAAGGTCGCATTCTTCTCTATAGCCTTTATGGCAGGACCACCTCTTTGTTGATACAGGGACCTTGATTGCCAAAAGCACTTGCCTTATATACACAACAGGCTGTGGTTATGCTAATTGTCCTTCAGTGATTGGTCGAGCATGAATCACCCCACTATCACACCTGCTACTTTTCCTTCAGGGATTGGCGGCACATGAATTCCTCATTACCTTATTACCATCCCTTCGAACTGATGCAGGTGGAAAAACCGCTCATGTGCAGTATCGTTGATCACCACAGGAGGGCCCCGGATCACCTCATTATCCTACAGCCACCCTGGCAAGGGGAAAAGGCTGTGCATGTGCAATAAATCATTTACTACCAGACAGGACTGGATGTCGGCACCATTTATGTTTTACCTCAACGCTCCCTACACTGAAATGTTGTTGAATTTTGTCAAATGCTTTCTCAGCATCTAACGAAATGACCATGTGTCCTTATATTTGTGTTTGTTTAGATGTTGGATAACATTGATGGTTTTCTGTATATTAAAACATCCCTGTATCCCTGATCATGATGGATGATTGTTTTTTAGATTCGGTTCGTAAGAATTATATTGAGTATTTTTGTGTCAATATTCATAAAGGGAATTGGTCTGAAGTTCTCTTTCTTTTTTGGGTCTTTGTGTTTTTTAGGCAGTTGACATGATCTACCTGTGTCTTTCAGGAAATATCTATGTCTGGTTGCTTGCAGAATTTACTTTTTAGCTACATCAATCTTATCTAGTTTTGGTGGCAGATATATATATATATATATATATATATATATATATATATATATATATATATATATATATATATATACTTTTGATGGCTCCTACAGCTATGTGGTTAGGTGGAATTGTAACATGGATTCTGCACAACTAGTTCAAGAATATAGAGTACAGAAATGACAATGCCAAATAGAATCCCTCTTGTCTTATGAACCTATTGAAATTGAGGTTATACTGGTCCTCAAGCCATTCTTCTTTCTACCCATCTTCCGGTATCTTATGTTTGGGCTTCAGAGACAATCTTGGTAAAACATCCGACCCTCAAGTCTATTGAAGGGGACACAGGACGATAGATAGTGTAGTACTGATTCCAAAAAGGACTAAATAAGTGAATTCTATAGTCATTTTGTCCTTTGCTTTGATGAAAATGGAATTAGAAACAGAATTTTTGAGTACACATACAGGAATATTAATAAAGTCTCTTATCAAGGAATGTACAATGAGAAAGTGAAATACAATATTCATTCAATTAAGGTCTGTAGGCAAAATACTAGCCTTTGGGAAATAGAGAAAACCTGGGATATTGAACTGTAAGTCACAGGAATGAACCTGGGAATAAAATATTATCTGGAAGAGTCTTCTCCACTCTATGTTCCTAAATCTTTTCTAGCCATGCTAAGCACCTGACTAACTTTGTCCATTCAGAGCATGTAACCACTAATGAAGCAAAGAGAAGTCTCTACCTTTGGAGAGATATAGTATGTAAAGGTTTCCACTGTATCACAGGAGAAACTCCTGGAAATGGCACCCTCAAATCTGGTCAATGTAAGGGAAGCTGTTTAGTAGGTAGGCTATGGCAATTCTCAGTGACATCATCATTAGTCCTCCCTGAAAAATCTCTTGTATCCTGGAGAGCCCAAGCTTCTTCTGTGATGTCACAAGTGTTGTCATGACTGCAACTGCCTCTCAGATATTCCTTCAGTACCTCTAGGGTTTACTTATTGGCCTCTATTGCAGGGTAAACAGCCATTTGGGAGGAAGAACACAGAGGATGAAGTGATCAGATACGGGGAGTAGGAAGCTGGCCTTATGTCTTGGTATAAAAAAAAGAAGAAATATGTGGTCAATGGGAAAGCTCCTTGAGTCTTGTGTAGGGGTTGAGTAGGTTGACTGAAGAGATAGCCTTTATCTTAGCTTTTCACATATGGGAATCAGGAGCATTTGGACTTTCCTGCTTGTTATTTTTCTTGGGAGTCAGATAGTTTTTGTATTTCATTTCTTTATCCCAAATGTCAGGTTTTGGTAGGGCACTCTATTTTTTCCAAGGAGCTCTTAGCTTTTATCCTTTTGCCAAGAAGGAAAAGGTCCTGAAGAAGAAAGGTAAGGCAAGTATTGTGTTCTCAGCAAAGAGTAAGCTCCTCCATGCATTGGATTCTATAGTCCATGCTCTCCTTTGCTTTAATGATGTCTTGTAATGTTTGGATTAAATAACTGATTGGGAGTTTATCATTTGAAGAAGGTACACAGTATTTACAATGGTATACTCACTCTATAGCTGTGCCCCCTTTGTTGACAAAATAATTGCAAAAAATTGAATTGGAAAACTGAATTTTTGAGTACACATTCAGGAATATGTATAACGTCCCCTCTCAAGGAATGCAGACAAAATAATTAATACAATATTTATTCAATTGAAGGTCTGTAGGGAAAATACTTGCCTTGGAGATACAGAGAAAACCTAGGAAATTCAAGTGTATGTCACAGGTTTGGACCTGGGAATAAAATTATTATCCAGAAGAATCTCCTCCACTCCATGTTCCTAAATCTTTTCTTCCAATGCCAAGTCCCTAACTAACTTTCTCCATTCAGAGAATGTAACCACAAATGAAACAATAGAAGTACTTAGCAGTGGAGACAAGTAGTATGTAAAGGTTTCCACTGTGTCACAGCAGACACTCATGGAAAGGACACCCTCGAAATTGGTCAATGTAAGGAAAGCTGTTTAGCAGGTAGGCCATGGAAGTTCTCAGTGACATCATCATTAGGTCCTGCCAGAAATATTCTTGTATCATGGAGAGCCCTAACTGGTTCTGTGATGTTTCTAGTGTTGTCCTGACAGCAACTGCCTCTCGGATATTCCTTCAGTACCTCTAGGGTTTACTAATCGGTCTCTAATTCAGAGTTAACAGCCATTTGGGAGGGAGAAGAAAGAGGTCAAGAGAATAGAGATATGAATGAGCTGGCCTTAAGTCTTGGCATAAAAGAAAAGAAAAAACTATGTGGTTCTTGGGAAAACACCCTGGGAAGATGGCTTTAGTTCTTTCGTTCTGTGGGTTAACCAAGCTCATGGAGAAGTTGCTGAACATCCTAAAGACCTTTGGCAGATGGTAAATATTCTAGATACCCCTTTTTAGATTTTGATGGTCCTGGGGATACTATGGCTGATGGTAAATGTTTCCCAGGAAGAGTGCTAGAACCAGATTGATTTTTTGATGCTTTAGAAGACATGATATTTTTCTGATATAGTTGGGCTAATGGCAAAAGGTCTAAATGATTTTTTTTTCGATGTGGACTTTCCATCAGACCTTTCAAAATATAAAAAGTTGTTTTTTATTTTGGAGTCTAATTTTCACAATGACAAATTACTTTGAGGATGGGAGAACACTTTCTGGAGCTCTAGAGAGGGGTGAAGAAATTCCCTGAAATCCTAGGGTAGACGGTGAACATGCCTTTTTGGTAGAAGGAGGAGGTACTTGAGCATCTTGGGACAATATGGTATATCCAGCATTCTCTTGTAAGGATTGGCAACTTTCC
This sequence comes from Rattus norvegicus, assembly GCF_021556685.1. Lineage (NCBI taxonomy): Eukaryota > Metazoa > Chordata > Mammalia > Rodentia > Muridae > Rattus > Rattus norvegicus. The sequence continues at coordinate 44,307,174 of NC_141555.1, read as the reverse complement.
ACAATTCCTTCATCATTTATGGAAAATTTCAAGGCCCTTTGGACAGATGGAGAATGTGTGGGACTCACCTGTGGAAGAATTGTAGCTTTTGGTGTCTCTTTGTCAGCAGAAGATGGCAAAGGATACCTTTTGGCAGAAGGGGTAAGGTTGAAACTCTCTTCCTTCGAGGAGAAATTTCTCAAGTCCATCAGAAGGGTCAAAACTTAACCCTTTGTTTCTAGAAACTGGATGCCTGTGGTCCATTTTGGTAGAGGGAGAATGTCGACTATTTCTCCCCAGAGTGGACATGTGAAATCTACTTGGGTAGATGGGGATAGTTGTAAAGCATGCTGTTCAGATGCAGTAGATCCTACGACTTCCTTCTCAGATGAGGAAGGTCTTAATGTACCATGTATATGTTTTGAAATCCTGACTGTGACATCAGAATGGGGGGTAGGTATTAGAGCTACCTCAGAAGATGTGACCTCTCCTAGAGCATCATGGACATATGTGAGAGGGCTGAGAGCCTCATGAGCAGATAAGGATGTTTCTAGATATTGTTTTGTAATTGAGGAAGTTCCAAAAAATTTTCTTCTGCTGGAGAAGTGGAAACAGACTTTTGTGTAGAAGTGTCAGGTTCCATAGCCTGCTTGATAGGCAAAACAGGATCCAAGGCCCCTTCAGAATATAAGGTAAAAATCCAAAGTCTTTAATGTATTTTGCAGATGTTATGGGACCGCTTGTGGGTATAAAGAAGGACTGGAAAACCTTTGTGCATATTTGGAAGAGTGTGTAGCATCTTCTGTATTTGGGGAAGATGGCCTGATCTTGAGGATATACGGATTTTCAAATAGCCCCCTGTGAATTTTGCAGAGGTCATATGCATTCTTTTGCACAAATTAAAACGAGGAATCCCTTTCCTCAATGTCAAGGATGGTACAGACACTGGTGTTTGCATATCATGTTCCCCCACTCCTCATTAACATATGGTTGGATCCATAACCTTCTCTAAGATGGAAAATGTCCTAGAACATGTTTTTTACTTGTGTCACATCCGCAAACCATTTCTAAAGATTTGGCTGTGGATAGATATCCTTTTCTGGATGTTTCTTGTCCTACAGTCTCTTTATGAGATAGAGTACTATTCAGAGAGTCCTGCTCAGTTTTGGGAAATTCTAGCATCTCTGATGTATATGTGGAAAATTTTGGAGCCTCTCCTTTCAGGACAGAATGACCTAGAGTTCTCTGAGGATGTAGGGGATGTTTTATCTTCTCTTTACATCGTATAAATATGGACTGTTCATCTCTCATTGACTGTGTATTGCGATAAACTTGGGTCGTTTTGGGCCTGATGACAAGTCAAGAGGGTCCTTTTCGGTGGTAGAGGATATTTGAATAATTTTCTGTATAGTGACAGTAGAAGTACTGGGGGAGATGTAGAGTACGCTAATGATATTTTTATGTACAGAATGCACAGGAGTCCCTTGGGTGGACTCAGAATTTTCTACCACATCTTCCTTGGGTATGGAACTCTCAAGAGCCCCTTCTGAAGCTGGCAATTGTACTTGATCTAAAGGTGTACATGCAGAAAATTTTGTCTCTGCTAGGGCTGGTATGTGTGTTGTGAGGTTCACTTGGGGCTTTGTGACTGTATTTTGGCCCCTTGTAACATAAGTGATGATTTAAGAACATTTTTAATAGTGGAGGATGTGTAAGGTCCTCTAGGTTTAATAGGGAAGTTCTGAAATGCCTTTTGTCAGCAGAGTCAGGTTTCAAACTCATTTTACCCAATGCAGATTGCATATCACACTTTGGTGCAGATGGGGGACACATTTGACTGTCTTTATGATTGGACATAGCTCTCTGCCCTGCTTTGGCAGAAGGTGAAGGTATTAAAGTCTTGTGTTGAGAGGGGGCAGGACTTAATCCATTTGTGGAATATGAGAAATCACTGAGATTACCTTTAAGAGAAGAAGTTTAAAGCCCTCTTTGTATGATGGGGCCTGTTTTACCTCCCCTTGAACAGAGAGGTCTTCTGCAACACATTTGGAGGAGAAATGGAAAGACTGGAGACCTGTAGGATAGGGAATAAACATTTGAAACTCCTTTTGAAACACCGTGGGACAGAGTAGAGTGGGCAATACTGAGACCTCAGGGAAGGAGAGACTGACACTTCTGCCCACCTGTGCCCACATCCCTAGGCCAAGAAAAAACTGCATAGTGCCTCTGGACACATGAATATAGGAGCAGTTAAGCTGCAGGAGCCCTGTAGTCCAAACTGCACCTGGGTCTGAACTGGTCCAAACAGCATCCTACTACCAATTCTTATGTGGGGTGGGGAAGACTTAGTCTGTCTGAGAGGCAGAAACCCCTGAGAACTCTGCTCACATTCTGACTCAAAAAAAAAAAAAAAAAAAAAAACACCTAGCTCAATCTGGGCATCCTGTGAATAGGGACCTAGGTGCAGTTGGGGCAAGACATTTCTCGTCGAGGCTCTCATAGAGAGCTGAAAGTCAGCCCGAGAAGCAACTTCAGTCCTCAGACCAAAGGTCAATTCAAGTTTTTTGCTCTAAGTGACCTGACTGGGGTACTCAGGACAAGCAAAGTCACAACTTCTCCGGGACCAGGCCCTTCCAGTTCCTAACAGGCTCCTGAACCTTGCTTATCCCATCCCAGAGCTCCCTGCTCCTAGACTGTGGGAGAGAGAGATGATCACCCAGGAGTGTGGGAAAACTGAGCGTACAAGGCACAGAGACTGCCATGTCTGCCCACCCATACTCTCATCTCTGGCCCAAGAAAAAACTGCATAGTGCCTCTGGACCCAAAAATATAGGAGGAGTAAAACTGCAGGAGCACCATGTTCCAGAGTGTACTGGTCAAACAGCATCCTGCTCACAAATCCTGAGGTTGGGTGAACCTGACCTTCAGAGAAGCGACACTCCTGGGAAAACAGAGGACACTATTCTCTGCCCAGATTCTTGACTAAAGAGGAAAACACCTTGTGCCTTCTGTGTCATCTCCCCACTCAGAAGGACGTAGGAGAAGTATAGGAAGTTCCTTCTGGCTCCTGCCCAAAGGGAGAGATGAAAGCCAGTAGACATGAGCAACTGGACGCATGAGAGCAGAATACTCTGTTCCCATGACTGGGGAAAAAAAAGTAAAACTGGTCTACAGCAGTCCTGACACATGAGCCTACAGGACGGTTAAGCCACTGTCAGAAAGAGCAAGACAAGCTAACTCCAGAGACAACCTGATGACTAGAGGCAAGAACAGGAACTCAAACAACAGAAATCAAGACTACTTGGGCTCATCAGAGCCCAAATCTCCCACCAGAGCAAACACTGGATAACCAAAGACACCAGAAAAACAAGATCTAGATTTAAGTTCACATTTTATTATGACGATGGAGGATGTTAAGAAGGTCATAAATAACTCCCTTAAGAAAATACAGCATAACAGAACATACAGAAGTAAACAGGTAGAATCCCATAAAGAGGGAACACAAAGGTAACTTAAAGAACTACTTGAAAAAAAAAAGTAAAAGGAAATGAATAAAACCATCCAGGAGTTAAAAATGGAAATAGAAACATTAAAGAAATCACAAAGGAAGCCAACCCAAAGATTTGGAAACCCTAGGAAAGAGACCAAGAGTCATAGATGTGAGAATCACCAACAGGATAAAAGAGATAGAAGACATAATCTAATGAGCAGAAGTTTCCATAGAAAACATTGAAACAACTATCAAAGATAATGTAAAACATAAAAAGGCCCTAGCCCAAAACATACAGGAAATCCAGGACACAATGAGAAGATCAAACCTAAGGATAACAGGTACAGAAAAGAGTGAAGACTGCCAACGTCAACGGACAGTAATATCTTCAACAAAATTAAGGACGTAAACTTCCCTAATCTAAAGAAAGAGATGCCCACAAACATACACAAAGCCTAAAGAACTCCAAATAGATTGGACCAGAAAATGATATCCTCCCATCTCATAATAGTCAAAACACCAAATGCCCAAAACAAATAAAAATATTAAAAGCAGTAAGGGGAAGATTAAATAACATATAAAGGCAAATCTATCAGAATTACACCAGAATTCTCACCAGAGACTATGATAGCCAGAAGATCCTGGACAGATGTCATAAAGACACTAAGAGAACACAAACGACAGCCCAGGCTACTGCATCCAGCAATACTTTCAATTAACATAGATGAAGAAACCAAGATATTCAATGACAAAATCAAATTTACACAATATTTTTCTACATATCCAGTAATACAAAGGACACTCACTGGCAAGCCCCAACACAAAGAGGCAAATAAAATCATAGATAAAGTAAGAATTAAATTTCACAAGAAATCATAGAGAATCACTCAAACATAAAGTAACCTCCATTTATGAAAATAAGAGAAAGTGTCCATCACTATTCATTAATATCTCCTCAACTTTAATGGACTCAATTCCCCACGAAAAGGACACAGATTGACAAACTGGATACCCAATGAGGACCCAGCATTTTGCACTACAGGAAGCACACTTCAGAGACAAAGACAAACACTACCTCAGCGTAAAAGGCAGGAAAAATAAATTCCAAGCAAATGGTCTGAAGAAGCAAGCATGAGTACCCATTCTAATATCATATAGAATCGACTTTCAACCAAAAGACATCAAAAAGCTTAAGGAAGGACACCTCATAGTCATCAAAGAAAAATCCAGCAAGATGAACTCGAAATTATAAATATCTATGCTCCAAATACATGAAAGAAACCTTACTAAACCTCAAAGAACATATTGCACCACAAATAATAATCCAGGAGATTTAAACTCACTACTTCCATCACTAGACAGATCACAGAAACAGAAATTAAACAGAGACATATACAGACTAACAAAAGTTATAAACCAAATGGACTTAACAGATATTTTACATTATTTTATCATAAAACAAAAGGATACAACTTCTTCTCACCACTTCATGGCACTTTCTCCAAAATTGATCATATAATCAGTCAGAAATCAGGCCTCAAAGGATACAGAAAGATAGACATAATCCAATGCACCCTATCAGACCACCATGGGCTAAGGCTCTTCTTCAATAACAATTAGGAAAGAAAACTCACATATACATGGAAGTTGTCCAATCCTCTACTCAAGGATAACTTTGTCAAGGAAGAAATGAAGAAAGAAACTAAAGACTTCTTAGAATGTAATGAAAATGAAGGTACGATATACCCGAACTATTGAGATAAAATGAAAACTGTGCTAAAAGGAAAACTCATAGCTGTGAGTGTCTACATAAAGAAACAGGAGAGAGCATATGTCACCAGCTTGAGAGCACACCTAAATCTCTAGAATAAAAAGAAGCAAACACACCCAGGAGTAATAGAAGGAAGGAAATAATCAAACTTGGGCTGAAATCAACCAAGTAGAACAAAATAGAGTACTCAAAGAATGAACAGAACCAAAAGCTGGTTCTTTGAGAAAATCAACAGGATACATAAACTCATAGCCCAACTAATAAGAGGGCAGACAGAGTGTGTCCAAATTAACAAAAAAAAAAAAATAATTGAAAAGGGCGACATAACAGAAGAATCAGAGAAAATTAAAAAAGTCATCAGATCATCCTACAGAATCCTATATTCAACAAAACTTGAAAATTTGGAGAAAAATGGCAATATTCTAGAGAAATACCAGGTACCAAAGCTAAATCAGGAACAGAAAAATCGATTAAAAAAACAATAACTGCTAAAGAATTAAAACCAAACACTAAAAACCTCCCTACCAAAAAGAGTCAAGTATCAGATGGGTTTTGTGCAAAAATCTATCCAGAATTCGTAGAAATTTTCATAGCAATACTGTCCAAACTATTCCACCAAATTGAAACAGATGGAGCACTACCGAATTCCTTTTATGAAGCCACAATTACTCTAATACCTAAGCCACACAAAGACCCAACAAAAAAAAAAAAAAAGAACTTCAGTCCAAATTCCCTTATGAATATTGATGCAAAAATACTGGATAAAAGACTTGCAAAAAAAAAGTAAAAGAACACATCAAATCAATCATCCCTCATGATCAAGTCAGTTTTACCCCAAGCATGCAGGGATGGTGTTGTATGTGGAAATCATCAACGTAATCTATTATATAATCACACTCAAAGATAAAAACCCATTGATCCTTTCATTAGATGCTGAGAATGCATTTGACAAAATTCAACACCCCTCATGATAAAAGTCCTGGAAAGCACAGGAATTTAAGACCCACAGCTAAACATATACAGCAAATCCGTAGCTAACATTAAACTAAGTGGAGAGAAACCTAAAGCAATCACACTGAAATCAGGGACTAGACCAGGCTGCCCAGTCTCTCACAACTTATTCAATATAGTTCTAGACATCTTAGCCAGAGCAAGTAGACACAGATGGGGGTCAAAGGGATATAGATCGGAAAAGAAGAAGTCAAAATAGCACTGTTTGTAGTTGATATGATAGTATACTTAGTGACCTCAAAAGTTCCACAAGAGAATTACTAAGCCTGATAAACAATTACAGCAAAGTAGATGGGTATAAAAATAACTGCACAAAAGCTAAACAAGCGGAGAAAGAAACCAGGGATATGACACCCTTCACAATACCCCCAAATAATATAAAATATCTCGGGGTGTCTTTATCCAAGCAAGTAAAAGATATGAGCATATGAGCAGAACCTCAAATCTCTGAACCAACTGAAGCATATTTCAGAAGATGAAAAGATGTCCCATGTCCATGGACTGGCAGGACTAATACAGTAAAAATGACCATTATACCAAAAGCAACCTACATATTCTTTCCAATCCCCATCAAAATTGCAATCCAATTCTTCATAGAATTAGACAGAAAAATTCATAAATTCATCTGGAATAACAAAAAACACAGAATAGCTAAAACTGTCCTCAAAAATAAAATTACTTCCCTGGGAATCACTATCCCTGAACTCAAGCAGTATTACAGAGCAACACTTATAAAAACTGTATCTCTTTGAGACAGGCACGCAAATAAACGAGTGGAATAAAATTGAAGACCCAAAAATCAACCCATACACCCATGGTCACTTAATTTGTGAGAAAGGAGCCAAAACGATCAATAGAAAAAAAAAAAAGATAGCATGTAGAAGAATGCAGATCGATCCAGTGTTACTGCACTGTAGAAAGCTTAAGTCCACCTGGATCAAGGACATCCAGTTCATCACAGATACACTCAAACTAATAGAAGAAAAAGAGGGGAAGCGTCTCGAACACATGGGCACTGGAGAAAATTTCCTTAACAATTTCCTTAACACCAATGATTCATGCTCTAAGATCAAGAGCCAACAAATGTGATCTCATAAAACTGCAAAGCTTCTGTAAGGCAGAGGACACTGCTGTTAGGACAAAATGGCAACGAACAGATTGGAAAAAGATCTTTACCAATCCTAACAGATAGACTACTTACATCCAAAATATAAAAAGAAAGCATGAAGTTAGACTGTATGAGACAAATAACCCTATTGAAAAATGGGGTTCAGAGCAAAACAAAGAATAGACAGCTGAAGAATATCGAATGGCAGAGAAATACCTAGAGAAATGTTCAACATCTTTAGTCAAATCAAGGGAAATGCAAATCTAAACAACCCTGAGATTTCACCTCACACCAGTCAGAATGGCTAAGATCAAAAACTCAGGTGACAGCAAATGCTGGCGAGGATGTGTAAAAAGATGAACACCCCTCCACTGTTGGTGGGATTGGAGACTGGAACAACAATTCTGGAAGTTTCCTCTGAAAATTGGACATTGAGTTATCTGAAGACCCAGCTACACCTCTCTTGGGCATATACCCAAAAGATGCCCCGACATATCACAAAGACACATGGTCTACTATGTTCATAGCAGCCTTATTTATAATAGTCAGAAGCTGGAAAGAACCCAAATGCTCTTCAACAGAGGAATGGATAGAGGATATACGGTACATCTACACAATGGAATGTCATTCAAAGATACCAAGTTAATAAAAATGGAGAAAATAAAACTTTACTGGATCTTTATCTGACATATGGATCATATCTGTAAGACACAAATACCTTATTCTTCAGAAATAAAATAATGCAATTAAATATGCTATATATTTGAATAAATGCTTAAAATAGTGGCACAGTAATCATCAAAAATACATAAAGAATACTAAACCCACAAATTGTTGGTGAAGTAAAAATACCAATGGCAGTGTTTGTATAGTGTTGCTGGAACAAAGAATCCTGGGTCTAAAATTTAAAATAGCTACTAAAGAAATTAATGTAAAACTGAAAACATAGATTACTTGTTATCCAATAGTACCACTGATGGAATATCTTCCTGAAGGAACCTGTCTACTCCATTGATAACTCCACGAATGTCTTTACCTTCTCACTGTTCAAAACACCATGTTACAAAATTGGAAAAATAAAGTATATTGGCACTAGACCTTTATTTAACCAACAAAAGAGCAAAATTACATCATTGGCATAGATATTGATGAAACTAGTTATCATTGTGCCAGGTGAAAATTCAGAAGTATGAAGACAATTATCTAAATCTTATGAAAATGGCCAACTTCTCTTTGTTTGACTTTGAAGCCTCTTCTATAGAAGGAAAGTCAGATGTCATGTTCTAAACATGGTCACATTTTTCCCACGGTTCACATGGCCAGAGAGACGATCCTACTGTTCCTGTTTTGCTAAATAGCCATGTTGTCAAACTGCCTTCAAATTCTTATTGTTTTTTCCATACATTACTTCTTTTATGAGCTGTGGTCAGAGAAATGTACAGGTTTACAGTGCAGCAATTACTGTAGATCTGTGTAACTGGTATAAGTCCTAAGAAAGTGAGAAGAAGAAAGCTGAGCATAAGTCTGGGGAAACATTGCAGAAAAGGAGAAGGCAGAATTTGAGGAGCGATACGATGAAATTGTGACATCTAGACATGATACAATTATTGGACCTATGGACTCACTGCATCTATAGCAATATGAAAAAGTTCAGTACATAATTAAGACAAAGGGTTAGGGAAGATCCAAGCAGGCAGTACTCAGTGAACCAATGGATTATAAAGAAAATAAAACAGGAAAACATAAAGAACATGAAGCTGAAAAGGGAATATATCCAGAGAGAGTAGAACCAAGTTAAGGATCGGTGTGTTCAAGATACATTGTATACATGTGTGAAGAATAAATAGAAATCCTAAAATAAGAGAAAAAGTTCTGAAAATAAAATAAGGATTTTTATAGCCTATGGAAGTCATTTTTTCCCAAAAATATAATAGAGTATCCTAACTTTTTGTAAGTTGCAGAATATTCAGTGAAAAAATGTAGTTACATTAGTTCAGTGCATGCTGTCTGCATTATGGAAATATCAAACTGAGACTCATTAATCTGTACAGTTAACTTATATCACCTGTTCAAATAAAATAAAATGAAACACTGTGTAATGATCCACCAAAACCAAACTGCACACTAGAGATTGAAATGCAAACCGATAAATGCCCTGTTCTTAACCTCAACCATTTTACTCTTTGAAACTCCAAATACTTATGAATATAAAAGTTCTAACCTGATACTCAGCATATATTATGGTGTCTCTGTGACTTGTACAGTAAGACTTTTAGGTTGCACATTGCCATCAATTATATCATTCATTTTTAAAATCCTAGGACAACAAGATCTAAAATCCATGGGCTTTGGTCCTGACAGCCAGGGATTGCACTCAGTACATGATCACTTTATATTAATTAGCTAAACTCTGAAAGACAATTTGCTGCCTCACAAAATTATATTGATTCATTGCAATGGTTATGATAAGGGTTTCTTTTGAGAATAAAAATAAATTTCTCATGACAAAATTTGCTTTCTCTTTTGGTGTTTATGGACTTTTGATGAGCTTAAACCTCTCCTTCCCAACATAGCACTGAAAATAGATTATTTCTCCCTGTCGATCCTAGACACACTAAAGAAAGGAAAAACACTGAAAATGGTATGGGCTTTGTTCTCTGTCCTAAAAGATCATTTTTGACCTCTTCTTCATCATCTTCACCAGCGCCACCACCACCACCACCATCATCATCAACATCATCATCACCTTCATCATTTAATTTACATGAAATTGAATTTGGAATTTTGATACACCAAAGAATGAAATGAGAAGTATTGTGCTTGAAGAAGAGATATTAATGAATACTAAGTCCTGTACAGTCATTTTCATGTTTTAAAGATATTGCAAAAGTTACTTCAGATGATTGATTGAAATGCTAGTGCCCTACACAAAAGGGTTTGGGAGTCCCTTAGTGAGAGAATGGTCTTTTACAGAAAGCCTTCATTATCAGACTTTGATTTAACCCATCTACCAACGAAGTGAAATTGTCCAAGAAACAGAATAGTGCCTCTCCAGAAACAGCTTTTATCCACTAATACGCATTTACTTCTATTTCATAAATGTCATGTTGATATGCGCTTAGGATACAATATGTTCTGATTTATAATGATATATTAGTATTACTTGGTTTAATTTTGAAAATTTCAAAGGAACATACCTATGCCATGATTGTATTCCGTACAATTTTTAATTTGATCTTCAAGAGTTTCATGAAAACTGAAGTACCGAAAATGTATATCTTCCCATTCAAAACTTGTAACATCCATCATGTGAAACTCCCACTGAACCTCAGTGGATTGATGTCTTTGAAATCATTTAAAGACTCTCTTACTGGATTATTGCAACTCTACAGAAGCTTCAATCCCATAGTGGCAGTTCCAGTTTGGCTGTAAACAAATCATTTTCTGTGCTTTTCAAAGGGTTTAAAATATTTTCATTAACTTTTAATATGAAGCTAGTTAGGACTTTGAGAAAAGGGGCAGACAGGCCCTAGAAATTATGTATTTAAAATTCTTTTCTTAAAATTAGACTTTCTCATGCAATATATTTGAATTATAATTTCCCTTCCCTCTATTAACCCATTCTTCTATCCCTCTCTAGTCTTCTGTATCTACATTCTTCTGACTCTCATTAGAAAACAGTCATCTAAGAGTTAAAAGTAAAATTTAAGTTAATGAACTGGAGTAGAACAAAACAAGCAGATAGAAAAGAGCCAATGCATGCTACAAAAATCAGATACAGACACAGAGACCCAGACTTCAATTCACACACTCAGGAATTCCATGGAAACATAAAACCAGGAAAAAATATACACACAAAACATACAGAGCAAAAATTAATAGATAAATAAATAACAAAAGGAAAAATATATTCTGAAGAAAAAGTCCTAACAAGGATCTTCCAAAGGTAATATTGCGTTCCCTTAGTGCTTTATATGCAGTCTACCCTTAAAACTACTTTGGTTACACAGTGAGATTGCCTTGGAGAAAACTCAGTTTTCATTTTCAAATGATAACCCATGGGAGATAACTTCCAGTTTAGAGGTAAGGTGAGATGTAGGGCTTGGCTTCTTTCAAGTGCTAATTAATATGTAAGGAGATCTGTGAGATGCTGTCCTCTGAGCATGATACATTTGTGTCACTCAGGAACTCACAATAGTTACATCTATCTGAACAGACTCTATACAAAATTGATCCTGACTATACAAAGGAACTAAGCGTAGTGCTGGAGAATAGAAAATGATGTAGCTACGGGTGTCTTCCCAGTTGTTATATGTATAGCTTCAAGCACATGTTCACAGAAGAGGCTCAGGTTATATCCAGGGGGTCATGAAGCAAAAATGATAAAAGACATGCACATGCTATTGGGATTTGGTATTAAGAGGGTATGTTTTTTGGGAAAGATATTAGACTTAGAGTGTAGAGGGCTTCCAAAAATGTGTTATGCATGTATGGAATTGTCAAAGAATAACTTGCTTTCTTAAAACTTCCAAATGTAACCACTAAGAACGGTTTGGCAGACATTCTTTCAAATCTGCTCTATTTGTTTTTAAAATTGGGTCTCAGTGTGTAGCTCAAATTGACCTAGAACTGCCAGTGTTCTGTCTACTGCCTCCCATGCTCTTGTAGCAAGTTTACTCTACATTGACAAAATTATAGAATATGTGTAAATCTTCTGTTTATGAAGTTTGATTACATAATGCTATATTCTGTCATGTGTTTTTCATTTAACAATATATCTTGATACATGTACATGGGAAATTTCTTCATGGAACATCATGCATTTAATAAATGGCAGTATACTCATTTGTTTAAATAATAACCTCATGGTGGCTTCCATATTAATTTCATTTTCATTAACTAAAGTTAGCTACAGAAAATCAGCATGGACACTGACTCAGGCACTGTACTCAGTGGTGATTTTTTACATTATATTTTGTATAAATTACAAAACACGTTGTTGGAATGATGTCAAGGCTGTTAAGTAATGTAATATTTGTATAAATACTGCCAATTTCCATCTCAGAGATTATAATAAATACATATAGTCATCAATTTTATGTGAAAGAACCCATATTATACCATTCAAAATTAAATGAGACATATATTTTAAAATGGTATCAGTCTCTGACTTCTGTCATTTGTTGAATAGGGGAAGGATTGGCGAAGTTGTAGCAGAGGGCAACCTCTATAGGAAGACCAGCAGTCTCAAATAAGCCAGACCTCTGAGATCTCCCAGACACTGAGCCACCAACCAGGCAGCATACACTAGTTGGTCTGATGCCCTGACACATGTATAGCAGAGGACTGATTGGTCTGGCCTAATCCTTGAGAGACTTGAGTCCACAGGGATTATGGTGTCTGGCAGGATATGGGGATCATCCTCTTGGAGTCAGGGAAGGAAGAGGTGGAATGGGATAAGGAATTGTGGGAGGGGACCAGGAGAGTGTACAATGGAAAGAATGTAAATAAGTAAAATGATTTATAAATAGGTTCACTTATAGATTCAAATGCTAGATTCTTTTTATCATTTACATTGGAATTCAATCATGAAGTTTAGCGTTTTATGCTTACTGAACTGTGTAAGCATTAATCCTTAATTTACTCTTCATACTATGTGCGAATTTTCTCCTTTCTTATTACATTGCATCAATTGTGATTGCATATGTAGAAGGCTTACTCTTTATAATTTGTGCAGAAAATATATTTATGAATCATTTTATTTTAATGATCTGTTATGTGTGAATGTCTATGTATAGATTTGTGCACACGAACACAGGTACCTGGGGAGACCAGGAGCTGCTTATACAGATGGTTGCAAGTGGCTTCATGGGTGTTGGAAACTGAACCTGTTTGCTCTTAAGAACTGTAAGTGCTCTTAACCACTAAGCTAATACTACAGTACTTACTCCATAATAAAATCAATCTATTTATAGTTTTCTGATGTATTTCAGGGTATCATTGAACTTGAGACAGCTTGCCACATTTTAAGTGCTATGACTATATTCAGGCATTATTTTTTCCAGCTTTCTTTTCTTTATCATCGTAAGATGTGTTCAATTAAATATGTTAAAATTATGCACTAAATCCTTCAAATGTTTACTTACATAACCTTGGGTTAGTGTCTGTTTCTTTCCTCTGCAATGACTATATTAATTTTACAGTTTGCAGTTCTCTCTTTCTTTACATAATCCATCTGATGTGTTTTTGCTTTCATATAGAATGAAGTAAGAGACTTTTACTTTTTTTTGAATAGTTAAAGTACTAAGAAAATGTGTTGAATTTTCTATTTTAAGGCCAATACATTATTTCTTTAAAATATTCCTAGAGTTTTTTTTTTCTTTTTCTTAGTATTATTGTTCTCATTAGTCTCATTATTAATATTCTGTGTAAGCTTTTATGCATTCTGGTCATGTAGTGAATATAGAAGTCTTCCAAACATATATGAGTAGGTATCAAATTTAGGTTCTTGGTTACTCATGCCATGATATTTTATCTGCTAAACCACCTCACTGGTACACACTCTAAAACTTTAAGGTGACATAGAGCTCCAGGCTGCTTTTATATATACAATGTTTTCATCATTTGGCTTTTAATAAATATTTTTGATTATTCTAAAGGATTTTATTTTCCATGTCCACTTGGTAACTCTAGTATGTTTATTTTGATATCTCATTACTATTTTAATCATAATTATTATGCATTTGATACCTAGATAATATGAAATTATCTTAGATACAATTGAATACATGCAATTAGTTACCTAAGCATGAAGCTTGGTACATAATTTTCTTCATTATTATTATGCATTTGCATAAAACAATATTTCATCATCACAATCCTGATGCCAATTTTACACAGTATGACAGCTAATAAATATCTGTGACTAAAAATCACTTAAAAGGATTAAGGATTATATTGTTAAATGATATTTCCCCAACATCAAGTAAATAGATTTTATTTTGCTTCAATTAATTAAACATGCTAGAGCAGGAAAATTTTAATTTCCTTATTTAGTTAAGACTAAATTTAACTTTTACATTCTCCTGCCTATCAGAAATTCAATGTTCTAATACAGGAAGATATGGCAGGCACAGGTCGAATTTCTAGTATAACCTGTAATTGCAATCATCACTCTTGTCAGTTTTTACTGATTGTTCACATCATGCCTGGTAAACACAATGATAACATGGCAGAATATCCACGATGGCAGGGCAGTGGCATAAATAGCTTGGTGATAGCCAACAACTCTCTAATTTTGCTTAAGTTCTCTTCAATGAACATGGATGGTACTGGTAAGTTACCCATGTGTAGAAGGCTTTTGAAGGTGTGGTTATTTGGGAGAATGTAAAGCCCCTTAGTTACTTAAGCAAGTATCTTACCTAACAACAATCAAAGCCATGTGTCCTTATATACAGAATTAATTACAGTCTCTGCAACAAAGATCACAGTAAAAATCCCAGCCATTCAAACTGCAGGATAGCAATTTCAAATCCAGTCTCAATGGCTCTATCTACAAAATGTCACTTGATTCAAGGCTGAGATACATTACAGAAGAGGGTGCGAGAAGATTTTAAAAGACTAAAGTTTACAATGAGATGGTTTCTCAAAGTAACACCAGAAATTACACTCATAATGTCTCACTAACATGACTACCTACACAACAACTGAGGAAGACAGGGAATGGGGAAGAATTAAAGTTTAGTTTTTGCCCATAAGGAAGGGGAGGGGGGAGGGGGATGTTTGCCCGGAAACCGGGAAAGGGAATAACACTCGAAATGTATATAAGAAATACTCAAGTTAACAAAAAAAAAAAAAGTTTAGTTTTTGTTCTGTTTCAATCTCTTCTTCTTCTTCTTCTTCTTCTTCTTCTTCTTCTTCTTCTTCTTCTTCTTCTTCTTCTTCTTCTTCTTCTTCTTCTTCTTCTTCTTCTTCTTCTTCTTCTTCTCCGCCTCCTCCACCTCCTCCTCCTCCTTCTCTCTCTCTCTCTCAATCTCTCTCTCCTTCTCTCTCTCTCCTTCTCTCTCTCTCTCTCTCTCTCTCTCTCTCTCTCTCTCTCTCTCTCTCTCTCTCTCTCTCCCCCTCTCTCCCCCCCTCTCTCTCTCCCCCCTCTCTCTCTTGTTGGACTTACACTTTGTACATGGTCATAAGAATGGGATATTTTCACTTCTTCTACATGCTGGCTTCCAGTAGAACAAGCCCTATTTTTGAAAAATGATATGTTTCTTCCTTTGGATGATTTTATCTCCTTTACCAAAGATCAACTGATAGGTGTTTAGGTTCATTTCTGAGTCTTCAGTTCTATTCCACTTCTTGATCTGTCTGTCTCTGTACCAACACTATGCAGTTTTTTTTTCACTGTTGCTCTGTAATACTGATTGAATTCTGGGTTGATGATTCCCCCAGAAGTTCTTTTATTGCTGAAGATAGTTTCACTATCCTGGCTTTTTCTTAATCCAAATGAATTTTCACATCACTCTTTCTATCTCTATTAAAGAATTGAGTTGGATTTTTGATGGAGATTGCATTGAATGTGTAGTTTGGTTTTGGCAAAATGGTCACCTTTACTATATTACTACTGTCAATCCATGAGCATGGAAGCTCTTTCTATCTTCTGAGACCGTCTTCAAATTCTTTCTTCAGATACTTGAACTTCTTGCATACAGATCATTCACTTTTTTGGTTAAACTCACACCAAGATACTTTATATTATTTGGGACTATTGTGAAGTGTGTGAAATCACTATTTTATTTCTCAGCCTGTCTATGGATACATTGAGGAGAAGAAGGCTCCTGGTATTTTGAGTTCATTTTATACCCTGACATTTTTCTGAAGTTGTTTATCAGGTAAAAAAGTTATCTGTTGGAACTTTTGGGATCACTTAATTACACAATCATATCATGTGCAAATAGTGATATTTTGATTTCTTCCCTTCCAATTTGCATCCCTTTGTCTTCCACTTGCTGTCTGATTGCTCTGGCTATGACATGAAGAACTGTTGAATAAGTAGGGACAGAGTGGGCAGCCTTGTATATTCCTTGATTTTAGTGAGATTGCTTCAAGTTTCTCTCCATTTAGATTGATCTTAGCTAGAGGTTTTCTGTATATTTCTTTCACTATGTTTAGACATGGACCTTCAATACCTGATCTTTCCACGACTTTTATCCTGAATTGCTGTTGAATTTTGTCAAATGCTTTCTTAGCATCTAATGAAATGACCATATGTCCTTATCATTGAGTTTGTTTACATGTTGGATCACATGGATGGTTTTCTGTATATTAAAACGTTGCTGCATCCCTGATCATGACGGATGAATATTTTGATTTTTTTTTAGATTTGGTTTTCAAGTATTTTATTGAGTATTTTTGCATAAATATTCATAATGGAAGTTGATCTGAAGTTCTCTTTCTTTGTTTGGTCTTTGTGTGGTTTAGGTATAAGACTAATTGTGGCTACATAGAAGCTATATGATAGTGCACTGTTTTAATTTTGTGGATTAGTTTGGATAGTATTTTTATGAGGTCTTCTATGAAGGCTTAATAAAATGCTGTACGGAACCCAACTGGAACTGGGATCTTTTTGTTTGGGAGACCTTTAAAAACTGCTTTTATTACTTTAGGATTAATGGAGTTGTTTAGATGGTTTATTTGTTCCTGTTTTAACATTGGTACCTGGTATCTGTTTACAAAATTGTCCATTGCCTCCATATTTTCCAATTTTTCGAATATAGCCTTTTATAGTGGAGTCTCATGATTTTTGCAATTTCTTCAAATTCTGTTATTATGTCTCCCTTTCATTTCTCAGTTTGTTACTGTGGATACAGTCTCTGTGACCACGGGTTAGTCTGACTAAGGGTTTATATATCTTGTTGTTTTTCTCAAAGAAACAGCTTCTGGTGTTGTTGATTATTTGTAAAGTTTTTTGTTTCTACTTGGTTCATTTCAGCTCTGAGTTTGATTATTTCCTGCCTTCTACACCTCTTGGGTTTACTTATTTCTTTTTGTTCTAGAGCTTTAAGTGTGCTGTCAAGCTGCTGATATATGCTCTCTACTGTTTCTTCTACCAAGCATTCCGAGCTATAAGTTTTCCTCTAATACTGCTTTCATTGTGTCACTAATGTTTGGGAATGTTGTATCTTCATTTTCATTAAGTTCTAAGAACTCTTTAATTTCAAGTTGTCATAGAGTAGAGCATGGTTCAATTTCCATGTATACATGAGCTTTCTGTCATTATTGTTTTTGTCCAAGACCAGTCTTAGTGTGTGGTGATCTTATAGAATGCATGGGATAATTTCTATCTTCCTGTATATATTGAGACCTGTTTAGTGACCAATTACATGGTTAATTTTGGAGAAGGTTCACTGAGGTTCTGAAAATAATGTATATCCTTTTATTTTTAGGATGGAATGTTCTATAAATATCTGTTAAATAAATTTGGTTCATAACTTCTGTTACTTTCTCTACATCTCTGTCCAAATTCTGTTTCCAAGATCTCTCCAGTGATGAGATTGGGGTGTTAAAATCTCCTACTGTTATCTATTATGTGAAGTGCAATGTATGCTTTGTACTTTAGTAACGTTTTTATGAATGCAGGTGCCCTTTCATTTGGAGTATAGATACATAGGTTTGAGAGTTCATCTTGGTGGATATATCCTATGATGGCTATGAAGTCATCATCCTTCTTATCCTCCATAGAAAGCCATTTCCTTCCTTATCTTTTGTTAAAGACTTTTATTTGAAATTCAATTTTATTTGATATTATATCCAACTTCAGCTTGCTTCTTCAGGCAATTTTCTTGGAATTTGTTTTCCAGCCATGTACTCTGAGGTAGTGTCCGTCTTCGTCTCTGAGGTGTGTTTCCTGCCTACAGCTAAATGCTTCATACTCTTTCTGTATCCATTCTGTGAGTCTGTGCCTTTTCATTGGGGAATTGAGCCCATTGATGTAAAGAGATATTCATTTTTCTAATTAGAGGTAGAATTATGTTTCTTTGTCTCTCTTTTCATTTCATTGCAAGGACATTATATTCTTGTTTTCGGTATGATGTATTTTCTCTCCTTGTGTTGGAGTTTTCCATGTATTTTCTTTTGTAGGCCTGGATTTGCTGTAAGAGATTTCATAAATTTGGTTTTGTCATGGAATATCTTGGTTTCTCTGTGTATGTTACTTGAACGTTTTACTGGATACAATAACCTGGTCTGGCAATTTTGCTCTCTTAGGGTCTTTTTGACATCTGTCCAGGATATTCTCACTTTCATAGTCTCTGGTGAGAAATCTGGTGTAATTCTTATAGGTCTGACTATATATGTCACTTGTACCTTTTTCCCTTACTACTTTTAATATTCTTTTTTGTTTTGCACATTTGGTGTTTTGACGATTATGTAATGGGAGGAATTTCTTTCTCCTCAAATCTATTTGGAATTCTGTGTGCTTCTTGTTTGTTTATGGGCATCACTTTCTATAGGTCAGGGAAGTTTTCTTTTTTAATTTTGTTGAAGATATTTACCGGCCCATTAAGTTGGGAGTCATCTTTTTCTTCTATACCTATTAACCTCAGGTTTAAACTTTTCATTTTTTTCCTGGATTTCCTTTATGTTTTGGGCCAAGAACTTTTTGTTTTTACATTATCTTCATCAGTTGAATCAATGATTTCTATGGAAGGTCCTGCCTTGAGATTCCTCTTCTATCTCTTACATTCTGTTGGAGATTCTTGTATCTCCGGATCCTTGTTTCTTCCTTTGTTTTTCTATTTCCATCTTTGTAAACTTTTGCTTTCTTTATTATTTCTATTTCTATTTTCAAGTCGTCCACCTATTTGGTCATGTTTCCTGTAATTCTTTCATGGATGTTTGTGTTTCCTCTCAAAGGGCTTCTACTTTTTCACTTTTGTTTTCCTACATTTTTCTAATAGATTTCTTTTGGTATCTCTCCATCACTATCAATAAATGTGATTTGAAATCTAAATCTTGCTTTTCTGGTGAGTTTAAATATCCAGTGTTTTCTTTGGTGGGATAACTGGGCTCTGCTGATGCCAAGTAGTATTGGTTTTGTTTCTTAGGTTTCTACGCTTGCCCCTAGGCATTGGGTTTTCTTTGGTGGTCTGTTCTCATGTGTGTAGGCAGCTCTCTCACCTATGGGATTTGGGTACAGGGAACAGTTTGGCCATTCAGCGAAGTCCTCATTGCAAACCAGAATTGTGTGTACCGGTGGCTGACTGTTCCTATATCCCAGTGTCCAGAAGCACTGTTCAATATCTCCTTGCATCAGGGATCTGGGCTGAGGTGCGCAGATGTGTCAATCTGTCCTGCAGCCTCCGGATTTCTCGCGAATCATTTTTATTGCACAAATTTAAATGTAAATATAACATTCTGGTTCTTGAGTTGATTTTCTGGAAATTTAACTGTAAGTGGAAAGGCCATACTCTCTACCTAAAGAGCTTCCTTTACAAATACAGAAACTACTAATGAAAAGGAAGTTTCTTTATAAATATTTCAAATTTAAAAAAGTATTCATTTTCTGTGTTAGCTGTAGGAAGGTTGTTTACTTGTTTTTGTTTGTTTTAATTTAATATTGAGAAATATTTACAGTACATCAAAATAAGTGTGAAATGCATCCCAATAGAATCCTCTGCATTCCAGCAATTTTTCTAAAGAGCAGAGTCCACTGAAATGTCAAGTATGTACAACAGACCTCCTGCTACATAATTGTCAGAGCTTTAAGTCTGTCTCATGTTCTCTACACTTAGATTTTTATAAATTTTGCATGAATGGATGCAGATCTAATCTAATAGATCTAATAAGCTAGTATAACTGATTGTGTCTCCTGCCCCCATGGGAAACTATGTATTGCTTTGATTTTGTTGTTGTTGTTGTTGGGGAGCTGTGTTTTTTTATTATCCCCATAAAAATTAATCTTGTGATGAATTAGTGAATAGAAATGAAAATTATGTACGATGATGAGAAATTCCCCAAAACAGAGTGTACACAAAGTTAAATCTGAAATGTGTGTGAGTAGACATGCACACATTCTCATGACCCATGTAGCTGAGAAACATTCAACACCAGATCAACATAAGTGATTTGGGAAATTTACTTATTTCAAACACAATCAAACTCATTGGGAATACATTGTTTTCTCAGCCTTGTCTTGAAGTGACCAAATGGTAAAATGGATGTAAACAAATACTGTTACCCTGCATTGTTATTTATACTAACATTTTAATTCATGTACAATCTCCTTGTGCTCTTTTTGTATTCTGTTTCTCTGTGTCTGTGTTTCTGCATGAATATATAGGAACATATGTGTATGTGGCATACATGTGAGTGTGTGTGCATGTGTGTGTGTACGTGTGTGTGTGTGTGTGTGTGTGTGTGTGTGTGTCTTATATGGTATTTGTAAACATAGGTAACATGTGTATTTGTAATTTGGAAATACTGAAACTCACATTTGATTTGTGGATCAACCATGCAACCGATCTACTCACATATCTCTGAAATTCCATTATATCCAGTGAATAGAGAGAAAACCTAATAGGCTTGTGGTATCTCCTATTCTACCTTTATCAGGAAAAAGTATTTTTTGGCAAGAAAACCCAAACTTCAGCAAAGACATATACACCCTACAAAACAGGAAAGGTTATGTCATTTGAAGGGAAAAGATTTCAGACTGGGAGAAAAATGAGTTTGCCACATCTCCAATACTTGAGAGACATGAGATTGAACTTCAGAAGATATAATGGGAAGGGACAGGCAGAATCCCAAAGGAGCCAAAATAAGCTAAACACTGGAGCTTCTCATTACATGAGAACTCATGGATTGGTATGGTGGTAAACATAATGATAAGAATGTTGCAGTACATACTCAGTCTCCATATAAGGCTACAATGTGAACGAGATGAAAAGTAGTCGCCACCACAGTGCTAACAGCTACATTAAAAGATACACTGTGAAAAACAGAATGTAACTGTAGAAAGAAGAAAGATGTAACTGTAGAAAGAAGAAAGAGTGGTATCTGAAAACAGACAAGGCTGTGCTGGAATTGAACATGTTTCCATGTAAGTTACCAAGCAAGCACACAGCAGCTGCCATATGCAAAAGTGAACAAAGAGGAATGAACTGTATAGATACTATGTGTACGGAAATACAGGCAATTTGGTGGAATTCTAAGATGTTGAGATAAAAGGATAGGAAGAAATTTCTATCAAGTCGGGCACCATGTCTTGCTTCTTGAATACTCACATTCAAGAGACTGAGGGAGAGAAATAAGTAATTTCAGGTTACCCTGGAATACATATCAAGACAACACCTCTTTTTTCTCTTTTTTTTTAAAATTTAAATCAATAGTCTGATTGATAGAATATCATGAACAATATTAAGAAAACAGAAATTTAATGCCTACGCAGTGATACTTTCATTAAGAAAACATGTTCTATGAAGAGACAAACTATTAAGTTACAGATAACAACTGCCATATTGAAGGCAGTTCAGAATGAAGGGTTATGGTCCTGTTTGGTTGATCCTTCTTCTCTTTCATGGCTCAGATGTGTCTTTGACCATGTCATTATTGTTCAGACATCTAGATGTTCCTTGGCTTTAAATTTATGTATGTAAACCAATAAACATTTTTTTAATCAAATGATTATTTGATTTTACATTACTTTCAAAAATAATGGGTCTTGAAGAAATTATACCTTTATCGTGTGGGTTTGAATATTCATAATAGCAACAGAGAATAATTGGGGTCCAACACACACACACACTGGGTGGTTGGAGACTATACCTGTGGCAACACGAAAGCATAGAAATAAGTAGGCTGATCTGTTTTTCTGCCTAACATTTTTAACTAATTAAGGATTAGAATGGGTAAAAAATTGAGATACAGTCAACTTTTATTTTCCTTATTTTGAATGATTGTTTACACAGCATGTGAATCTGAACTCAGACCCATGGTAAACCTTCAGCCTGAACTTCATTAGTGCCAAGACTACAAGTTTGCACCATCTATGTAAATATTTGGACACTTTGCTCAATGCTTAGCACACTTTGGAAAACACCCTGGTGTTAAGAAAGAAAGTATTAGATATGAAAATCTGTGAGAATAAATCACATCTAAGCTTTGATTTTTGTGAGTACAGAGAAAGAGTTTGACTCCGATGTAAGTGAGTGTCTAAAAGTATTAAAAAATCAATATTTCTTTTCTGCAAGTATTCTTCTAATTGCTTACTGCTCTGTCTTCCAGGAGATGAGTGTCAATTGTGTCAATTGCTCTTTGTGGCAGGAAAAGGGCTTGTCTTTCGAATGGTTTGCAATTGCCAAGAACTTTGAGGTTCCTGGAGAATGCTTCATCCTGTTAACCCTCATTCTGCTCTCATAGCATTTGCTATCTACACAAATCCAACTCGACACACCCCCATGTACTTCTTTCTGGCAAACTTATTTATCCTGGAAATTGGTTACACTGGCTCTGTCATACCCAAGATATGGAGAGCCTTGTAAGTGAGATCTGAGGAATCGCTCAGGAGGGATGTGCCAAACAAATGTTTTTCTTCACACTTTTAGGTATAACTGAGTGCTGCCTTGGCAGCCATGGCCTTTGACCACTGTATGGCCCTACTTCACTATTCAACACAAATGAGCAGTGAGGTATGTTCCCGTTTGGCAATTTTTTCCTGGGGAATAGGTAGCCTTGTAGGGTTGGGACAAAACTACTTGAGACCCAAATGTAACCACCCACAAGTAGTTGATAAATTCTTGGTCATCTTCCATACTACTGTGATATTCATGCTGAACCCCATCTTCTATAGCTTAATGAACCAAGAAGTCAAGGCAGCACAGAGAAGAACTCTGGGTCAGAAGAAAGGTCTGATAATAAATAGGTAATTAAGAGTCCTAAAGTGCTCTTTCAAAAAGGTGCAAATTCTGTGAAAGAAAGAAAACAAATCCACTATGCTCTTTCTTGCTGTCTTCAAACTTTAAGTAACATAACTTTGTTTTTTTTTTTATTAACTTGAGTATTTCTTATATAAATTTCGAGTGTTATTCCCTTTCCCGGTTTCCGGGCAAACATCCCCCTCCCCCCTCCCCCTCCTTACGGTGTTCCCTTTATTCACCACCATGCTTAATTGCAAACAATTGTAAAGCATGCTTGCTACTAAATTACTTTAGTAGATTAGTCCAGTACTTAAACGTTTTCATCTGGTCAGAGTTTAAACCACATACTAATCTCTCAGGGGCCTTGAAAAATCCCTATATCCATTCTTAGCTCTTTGGAAATCTTCCAGAAATTGTTTGTAAATGATCTCAGCTCATTATGCTACAATTCCATATTGCTCAGTACATGTAAATTCATTGCATTGGACAGGAACTGGTAAGTAGTTTTCAGGACAGTGAATTGTTATCCTCTGCTTTGTGTACTATTTGGTCAGTCCATACTTCAGTTCTGGGCACCCAGGTCCTATGATTTTGGAACATGAGTCGTCTTTCCTCCCCTTTTTGATTTCTAATAAGGCAGTGGAAAAGAATTTCAGCTGGTTGATTCTCAACTTCAATATCATAGTTTCAGATAAACAAACACAGACACACATACACACACACACATGTACAAACACACATGTACAAACACACAGACACACACACATACACACACAGACACACACACACTCACAAACACAGACACATGCAAAACTGCTCTTTACTTAGTTTACTTACTTACTTACACACACACACACACACACACACACACACACACACACACACCTGCTTCTTACCTTCAAGGTTACCTAGTTATTTTCATAGTTATTTGTTTATTTATTCACTTTACCTACTGCACACTCCCCCCCCTCCAGTTCACCCTTCTCACAGTTTTTCTCCTAGCCCTTTCTCCTCTGATCTGGAGTGGACCCCACGGGTATCTCCTCACCTTGCATATCTAGTCTCTGTGTTCACATCATCTGCTACAGAAGCCAGATACAGCAGCCTAGATGGATATAGGTGTGGAGGTAGAGGTCATATCCAGAAAGAGGCAGAAAGCTGGGGTAAGAGATGCCCATGAATCAATAAGTGTTTCCTTAGCTGAGACTCACAGCCTCAGTGATACGGACCTGAAGAAGCCATCTCCTGTAGCCAGAGAGCAAACCAAATGGAATGATAGAGACACCAACTTTTGACCCAAAATTTATTGTGACCACAAGAAATGAATTTCCGTGAATAGAGCAGAGAGTGTGGAATGATTGACCAATGATTAGTGCAGATTAAGACTCACCCCATTGATGAGCACCGATCCCTGACACTATTAATGAAACTCTGTTATGCTTGGAGAAAGGAATCTAGGTTGACTTCCCTCTGAGATACTCCACTAAACTGCTGACTCAGACAGAAGCAGACATCAACTAGCCAAACTCTAGATAGAGCTTGGGACTCTGATGGAAGAATAGAATGAAAAGGATTATGACATCTAAGGACATAGGCACTCCAGAGTCTTCACGTGGGTACCAAAAAAATAGAATTGGGCTTTCACAAAATATGTTGTCCATAGATGGGACATCTGTGTCTTTAAAATACATTTATTTATTTATTCACATTACATCCCAATATCACAGATGTGCATTCTGATCTTTTAAAGCAGATATGACATATTTATACAGATGTTTAGATTTCTGTTTTTTTTAAAGATTCTTATAAGAGTAATTATAAAGATAAATAATACAATACTTAACCATTTATTTCTCTGTAAATTCAAATTGCTTGCTTATGAAGTTGCGTTGGCCTTGGGAGTAATTTGTTTTCTTTATGTGTACTTTGTAATATTTGTTCTAATACAGTATTGGGTATCACTTTTTTCATCACTAAGCAAGAGAAGGAAACTAGAACATAATCACAATTGTGTAATACAATATTCAATAAATTAGTGGTCTATATGGAAAATACTGCCTGTTGGGAAAAAGAGAAAACATAGAATATTAAACTGTAAGTCACATGAATGAACCTGGGAATAAAAATATTATCTAGAAGAATCTCCTAAACTTTTGTTTCTAAATCATTTCTACCCATGCCAAGCCCCAGACTAACTTTCTCCATTCAGAACATGTAACCATTGATGAGGACAAAAAAGTCTCTAGACTTAGAGAGATGGAGTACATAAAGGTTTACCCTGTGTCACAAGAGAGTCTCCTGGAAAAGGCACTCTAAACTGGTCAGAGTAAGGAAAGCTGTTCAGCAGGTAGGCCATGGCAGTTCTCAGTGACATTATCATTAGGCCCTCCCTGAAAAATCTCTTTTATCCTGGAGAGCCCTAGCTCCTTCTGTAATGTCACAAGTGTTGCTGTGACAGCAAATGCCTCTCAGATATTCTTTCAGTACCTCTAGGGCTTACTAATTGGCCTTTAATTAAGAGTAAACAGCCATTTGGGAGGGAGAACAAAGAGGATGAGGAGATCAGAGATGGGGAGAAAGAAGCTGCCCCTCTCTATTGGTATAAAAAAGGAAGAAATATGTGGTCCATTGCAGAGATCAGTTAGCACTGGGTAGGGGTTTAGTGGGTTCCCTGAAGAGACAGCCTTGATCTGAGCCTTCCACATATGGGAATCTGGAGATGGAAGCATCTTAGAAGCATCTGGACTTCCCTGATCTTATGGTTCCTGAAAGTCAGAGAGTTTATATCATTCATTTCTTTATTCCAAAAGCCATGTTTTGGGAATGGCACAGTTGTTTACTGAGAGCCCATGGCCATTATTCTTTTTGTCAAGAAGAAAAACATCCTAAGGAAGAAGGGATGGACACGTATTTTGTCCTAAGCTCAGAGTAAACTCCTCCAGGATTATGATCCCTGTAGTGCAGTTTGTGTATGACACTGATATCTGGGAGAGAGAAGTGCTTCTAGTTCAGTCTTCATCATCTCTGTCTTTCACTAGTATTACTCTGACTACCATTCCCTGACAGTGACTCTCTAGACTTCAGAGTCAATAGGTGTGATTAGCTGGCAGTTTCTTTTTTTCATTTTTTTTTACTTTTTACCAAATATTATTACTTTTGTGATTGGATATTTCTATAATAACATTTCAAATATTTTTCCTTTCTCAATTTCCTGTACAAAAGTTCCCTAACAGGTCCCCCTCCCCTTCTTCTATAAACCCCTTGCATACCTTTGACATTCCCTTGAACAGGGTGTCAAAAAAGGAAAAACCAAGGAATTCTCTTTCCATTCGTGCCCACCAAAGCCATCCTCTGCTACATATCCTGTTTGAGCCACAGTTCTCTCCTTGCACATTCTTTGAATATGAGTTTAGTACCAGAAATCTCTGGTTCATTGGCTTTGTTTTTCTTATGGGGTTGAAAGTCCCTCCAGCACTTGTAATCCTATCTCAAAATCTACCAACAGGAGACCCTTTTCAAGTTTACTGGTTTGACAGTAGCTTTCATTTCTGTATTTGATATACTCTAGCTGTTTCTCTCAGGAAAGATCTATATCCAGTTCCTGGCATCAGGGACTTCTTAGCTTCATCAATCTTATCTAGTTTTGGTGGCTGAATATATATATATATATTCACTTTTG
Organism: Rattus norvegicus; assembly: GCF_021556685.1. Taxonomy (NCBI): domain Eukaryota; kingdom Metazoa; phylum Chordata; class Mammalia; order Rodentia; family Muridae; genus Rattus; species Rattus norvegicus. Next base: position 44,280,228 of record NC_141555.1, on the reverse strand, counting down.
GTGGCTCCAACAGATATGAGGCTAGGTGGAATTGTAACATGGATTCTGTGCAACTAGGCCAAGAATTTAAAATCCAGAAATGACAAAGCCAAATAGACTCCATCCTGTACTTATGAAACTATTGAAGTTGAGGTTTCCCTTGACTTCAAGACATTCCTCTCCCTGCCCATCTTCCTGACTCTTATGTTTGGCCAGAAGAAAGAATCATGGTAAAACATCCAAAACCCTCAACTCTGGCCCTAGAAACATAGGAAGGTAGATATTATAGAACTAATATCAAATGGGAATATAGAACTGCATTCTATAGTCCATGTTGTCTCTTGCTTTACAGATGTCTCGTAATTTTTGGATGAAATATGCATTTCAGAGTTCATCATTTGAAGTAGGCACACAATATTTTCACTGTTCTGTTCACTACATAGCTGTGCCCCCTTTGTTACCAAAATCATTGCAAAAATTGAAATGGAAAACAGTATTTTTGAATGCACATTCAGGAATATATATATATATATATTCCCCTATCAATAACGTACAATTAGAAAATGTAATACAATAGTCATTCAAGTAAAGGTCTGAAGGAAAATCCTGGCCTTTGGGAAACATAGGAAAGCTAGGAAATTGAACTGTAAGTCACAGCAACAGACCTGGTAATAGGCTAATGATCCAGAAGAATCTCCTCGACTTCACGTTCTGAGATCATTTCGACACATGTCAAGCCCCTGAATAATTTTCTCAATTCAGAGCATGTAACCAATAATGAAGCAAAGAGAAGTCCCTAGCTTTAGAGAGATGTAGCACGTAAAGGTTTCCACTGTGTCACAGGAGACATCCTGGAAAGGGCACCCTCAATACTCTTCAATGTAAGGAAAGCTGTTTAGCAGGTAAGCCATTGCAGTACTCAGTGACATCATAAATAGGCCCTTCCTAAAAAAAAATCTCTTTATCTTGCAGAGCCCTTGCTTCTTCTGTGATGTCACAATTGTTGCTGTGACATCATCTGTCTCTTAGATATTACTTCAGTCCCTCTAGAGTATACTAATTGATGTGTAATTCAGAGTAAACAGTCATTTGGGAGGGAGAAAAATGAAGATGAAGAGATAAGAAATGGGGACAAGTAACCTGGACTTCTGTCTTGGTATAAAAAAAGGAAGAAATACGTTGTCCATGGGAAACCTTTGTGGGACCTTTGTAAGGGTTAAGTTGGTTCGCTGAAGAGATAGCCTTGAACTGAGCCTTCCACATATGGGAATCAGGAGCTGGGAACCTCTCAGAAGCATCTGGACTTCCCTCCTTGTTATGGTTCCTGGAAGTCAGAGAGTTTCTATCATCAATATCTTTATCCCAAAATCCAAGTGATGGGAAGGGCACAATTTTCTTCCTGAGAGCTCATGGGTTATATTATTTTTGACCAAAAGTAAAAGGACCTAAGGAAGAAGGGAAGGACAAGTATTGTATCCCTAGCTCAGAGTAAACTCCTCCATGATTTCTATATCTATAGTGAAGTTTGAGTCTGACACTGATTTCTGGGAGAGAGAAGTGCTTCTAATTGAGACTTCACCATCTCAGTCTTTCCAATATTATATCTGTGACTACCAATCCCTGACAGTGACCCATTAGATTTCTGTGTCAATAGCTGTGATTAGCTGGCTGTTTTCATTTCTTATATTTCTTTTTTTTTAATTTTCTACAAATTTTATTTGTTTTTCTAAATATGTATTTCTCTATTTAAAATTATAATATTATTTCCTTTAAGAGTTTCCTCCCATAAGATCCCTAACCGGTCCCTATCCACTTCTTCTATAACCCTCTTATTGTCCCTTCAAGTTTTCAATAACTCTGAATCAAACCAAGGGAGGACCAAGGGTTTCTTCTTCCATTGGTGCCCAACAAGGCCATTCTCTGCTACATATGCATTTGGAGACATAGGTCTGTTCACGTTCAGTCTTTCAATATTAGTCTCATACCAGAAAATTTTGGTTCATTAACATTGCTGTTCTTATGGGGTTGAAAGTACCTTCAGCTCTTGTTAGCCTTTCTCAAAATCTACCAACATGAGGTCCATTTTCAGTTCACTGGTTTGCCACTAGCATACACTTTTGTATTTGACATGCTCTAGCTGTGTCTCTCAAATCATATCTATATCCATTTTCTGGCAGAATGCACTTCTTAGCTTCATCAATCTTACCTATTATTGGCAGCTGTATGAATATATATATATATATATATATATATATATATACACACTTTTGGTGCCTACAGGTGTTTGTTTAGGTGGAATGTTAATGTGGATTCTGTGCAACTAGTTCAAGAATGTAGAATTTACAAAGGACAATGTTAAATAGACTCCCTCCTGTACTTGAAGTTGAGGTTTCACTGTTCCTCAAGCTTTCCTAACCCTGCCCATCCTCCTGTTCCTTATATTTAGCGTTAAGAAAGAATCATGGTAAAATATTTAAAACCTTCAAGGCTGGCCATGGGAACACAGGAAGGTAGATAGTGTATTACAGATATCAAATATGAATAGAGAACTGAATTTATAGTCCATGAGGTCCTTTGTTTTATTGATGTCTGGTAATTTTTCAATAAAATAAGGATTTGGGAGTTGATCACTTGACTTATGTACACAATATCTCCACTGTTGTATTGACTCAATAGAGCCAAGTTTTTTTCCGAATTCATTGCAAAAAAAAAAGAAATTGGAAATATGAAATTTTGAGTACGCATGCAGGAATATATATAATGTCCACTGTCAATGAATGTACAATCAAAAAATGTAAAAAATATTCACTCATTTTAAGGTCTGTAGGTAAAATACTGGCACATGGAAAACTGAGGAAACCTAGGGAATAGAATTGAATGTCACAGGATTGGACCTGGGAATAAAATTAATCTCCAGAAGAATCTCCTTCACTCCTTGCTCCTATATCTTTTCTACCCTTGCCAAGCCCCTGAGGAACTTTCTCCATTCAGAGCCGTAATCACTAATGAAGCAGAGAGAATTCCCTAGAATAGAGAGATGTAAAATGTAAAGGTTTCCACTGTGTCACAGGAGATTCTCCAGGAAAGTGCACCTCCAAATCTGGTCAATGTAAGGAAATCTGTTCAGCAGGTAGGCTATGGCAGTTCTCAGTGATGTCATCATTAGGCCCTCCCTGAAAAATCTCTTGTATCCTGGAGAGCCCTTGCTTCTTCTGTGATGTCACAAGTGTTCTTGTGACTGCAAATGCCTCTCAGATATCCCTTCAGTACCTCTAGGGTTTACTAATTCGCCTGTAATTCAGAGTAAACAGCCAGTTGAGAGGGAGAAAAAAAGAGCATGAAGAGATCAGAGATGGGCGAAGGAAGCTGGCCTACTGTCTTGTATGAAGAAATGAAGGAAGATGTGGTATATGTGAAAGCTCAGTGAAACATGGGTAGGCATTGAGTGGCATCATTGAAGTGATAGCCTTGATCTGAGCCTTTCACATATGGGAATAAGGAGATTGGAGCCTCTCAGTAGAATCTGGACTTCCCTGCTTGTTATGGTTCCTGAAAGTCAGAGAGTTTATATCATTACTTTCTTTATTCCAAAGGACAGATTTTCATCTTGGCACATTTGTTTTCCTGACAGCTCATGGCTTTTACTCTTTTTGTCCAGAAAAAAACCCTCCTAAGGAAGAAAAGAAAGACAAGTATTGTGTCCTCAGTTCAGAGTAAACTCCTCCATTATTTGGATACATATAGTGAAGTTTGTGTCTGACACTGATATCTGGGAGAGAGAAGTGCTTCTAGTTGAGACCTCATCATCTCAATCTTTTGACTAGTATTACTCTGACTACTATTCCCTGACAGTGAATCTTTACATTTCTTAGACCATAGATGTGATTCGCTAGAAGTTCTCTTTTCTTTTATTTCTTTTATTTTTTTATTATTTTAAAAACTTAATTGTATTTTTAATTGCTTATTTCTATATTTACATTTCAAATGTTATTTCCTTTCCCACTTTTCTGTCCAAAAGATCTCTAACTAGTCCCACTCCCCTTCTCCTCTAATACCCCTTACTGTCCCTTGACATTTCCTTGAACTATCAGTCAAACCTAGGGAGGACTAAGGGCTTCTCCTTCCATTTGTGCAAGACCATCCTATGCTACATATGCATTTGGAGCCAGAGGTCTGTCCACAAACAGTTTTTGATTATTGTTTTAGTTCCAGAACGCTCTGGTTCATTGACTTTTTTGTTCTTATGTGATTGAAAGCACAATTAGCTCTTGCAATCCTTTCTCAAAATCTACCAACAAAAGGTCCATTTTCAGTTCACTGGTTTGGCACTAGCATTCACTTCGCTATTTGACATGCTCTAGTTTTGCCTGCCAGGAAAAAATCTATATCTGGTTCCTGGCAGCATGCACTTCTTCTTAACTTCTTCAATCTTACCTTGTTTTGCGCTGCACATATATACTCTTGTGCTGCTCTGACTATTATTCACCTGACTATGACCCTTTAGATTTCTGAGTCAATAGATATGAGTAAGTGGCAGTTCTCTATTCAGGTATATTATCATAGGCTAGCTATGGAAGAGGCTTTGATGAGGGACAAGCTCACCTACACATCTCCTCCCACCCCAGGTAAGAATATTTTTGTCCTTCAGTCAAATGAGGCCAACATTCTTTTCTGCCTACTGTCCTGATGCCTTTGCTGAAAAATCAAGAAATTGTCACTCCTGTGTGCTAAGCTGGACAGTCAATGACTGGTAAGAGAGTGATATATTCATGAATAAAGGGCCAAAAACATGTGACTGGTGGGCGCCATTACTTGCTGCCTTATCCCATGATGGACCCTGGCTAAAAGAGTCTCTTGGCCATGTGACAAATATCACTCCAACCTAAGACCGACAAAGTTCTGGAGGGGTTCATTCCAGGATAAGCATGGCCATTTGACACATATTCTCTTGACTATAGGAAGGGGGAGATGTTGGGAGTGATGTCATTGAAGACCTACGTTGTTGATGTTATTATTATGGTTAGAATAAAGTATGACTGGGTTCATGCAAAATCCCCAGCCAGGTGCAGGAGCCTATTACAAATCTGGTGGTTAAGAAAAATAATAATATGATAAAGTTGTCCTGATGACTAATAATATGACAATTCTGTGAACTTTCTGACATCCTGTCAACATTGCCCGATTTTCTGACCACATGAATATTTTGTCCTTGTCCTACATAAGTGTTTCTTACTTCCCCCTCCCTCTGTTACCCCTGTTACAGTATAAATTCAGCTATGGTGAAAAATAAAATTGCGTGTGGTTCAGACTCTTGTCTTGGTGTCCTTCTTCACGTTGCTTGTCCCCATTTCTCTAACAGGTACCCTCAGACCCCTAACTTACACAGCTCCTGTAATCCTTTCTCAAAATTTACTAACAAAAGGTGCATTTAAAGGTCACTGGTTTGCCACTATCACTCACTGCTGTATTTGACATGCTCTAGCTGTGTCTCTCAGGGAAGATCTGTATAAAGTTCCGGGCAGGATGCACTTCTTACCTTCATCAATCATACCTAGTTTTGGTAGCATACACACACATAATGGTGGAATATATACACATTTGGTGTCTCCTAAAGCTTGGAGGTAATGAGGAATTTTAACATGCATTCTGAGCAACTAGGTCAAGAATGTAGAATCCACAAATGACAGTGCCAAATAGACTTCCTCCTTTTCTGATGAAACTATTGATGTTGAGGTTTCCCTGGACCTCAAGCCATTCCTCTCCCTGACCCTCCTCCAATATTTTATGGTTGGCCTGAAGAAAGAGTTATGGTAAAACATCTAAAACCCTCAAGTCTGGCCATGTGAACACATGAAGGTAGATATTAGAGAACTGATATCTAATGGAACTACAAAACCACACTATGTAATCCATGTTGTTCTTTGCTTTACTGATGTCTGGTAATTGTTGGATAAAATAAGGATTTGGGAGTTTGTAATTTGGAGCAGGTCCACAATATTTACACTGTCATATTCACTCTATAGCTGAGCCCTCTTTGTTGCCAAAATCATTGCAAAAACTTGAATTGGAAAACAGAATTTTTGAATACACATTCAGGAATATAAAGTCCCATATAAAGGAATGTACAATAAGAAAATGTAAAAAAAAATATTCACTCAATTAAAGGTCTGTAGTAAAAACACTAGACTTTGGGAAAAAAAGAAAACCTAAGAAATTGAATCATATGTTACAGGAATGGTTCACTGAATAAAATTATTATCCAGAAGAATCTCCTCCACACCACATTCCTAGAACATTTCTACCCATGCCAAGCCCTTGACTAACTTTCTCCATTCAGAACATGTAACCACTAATGAAGCAAATGAGGTCTCTAGCTGTAGAAAGATGTAGTACATAAAGGTTTCCTCTGTGTCACAGGAGACACTCCTGTAAAAGGCACCCTTGAATCTGGTCAATGTAAGGAAAGCTTTTCAGCAGGTAGGCCATGGCAGTTCTCAATGACATCATCATTAGGCCCTCCCTGAAAAATCTCTTGCGTCCTAGAGAGCCCTAGCTTCTTCTGTGATGTCACAAGTGTTGTCATGTCTTCAACTGCACCTCGTATATTCCTTCAGTACCTCTAGGGTTTACAATTACCCTTCTATTCAAGGTAAACAGCTATTTGGGGGGGAGAACAAAGAGGATGAAGATATCAGAGATGGGGAACAGGAAGCTGGCCTTCTATCTTCATATAAAAAAGGAAGAAATACATGGTCCTTGGTAATACTCAGTTATTCCTGGGTAGAGGTTGAGTGGTTCCACTGAGGTGACAGCCTTTATCTGAACCTTCCACATACGGGAATTGGGAGGTGTCATACTTTTCGAAGAATCTGCACTGTCATTTTAATGGTTCCTGAAATTCAGAGACTTTAAATCATTAATTTCTTCATTCCAAAAAGCACGGTTTGGAATGGGCACAGTTGTTTACCTGAGAGCTCTTGGCTTTTATTATTTTTGCCCTGAAGAAAAAGGTGCTAAGGAAGAAGCCAAAGACAAGTATTGTGTCCTCATCTCAGTGTAAACACCTCCATGTTTTGGATATCTATTGTGCAATTTGTGACTGACACTGACATCTGGGAGAGAGAATTGCTTCTAGTTGAGACTTCATCATCTTAGTCTTTCCACTAGTATTACTCTGATTACCATTCCCTGACAGTGAGCCTTTAGATTTCTGAGTCAATATGTATAATTAGCTGACAGATTTCTTTTCTTAATTTTCTTTCTTTTTTTTTAATTTTTAGCAAATTTTATTATTTTTATAATTGGATATTTCTATATTTGCATTTCAACTTTTATTTTCTTTCCCAGGTTCCTGTCCATAAGAGACCTAACTAATGCCCCTACCCTTCTTCTACTACATCCCTTAGTGCACCTTGATATTCCCTTGAACTGAGAGTTAAACCTAGGTTGGACAAGGAAATTCTCCTTCCATTGGTTCCCAACAAGGCCATCCTCTGCTGTATATGGAGTTGGAGCCATAGGTCTGTCCATGTACAGTCTTTGAATATTGGTCTAGTGTCAGAAAGCTCTTGTTCAATTGCATTGTTGTTCTTATAGGGTTGAAATCTCCTTCAGCTCTTGTAATCCTTTCTCAAAATTTACCAAGAAGATGTCCGTTTTCAGTTCACTTCTGTGCCACAAGCATTCATTTCTGTATTTGACAGATTCCAGCTGTGTCTCTCAAGAAATATCTATATCTGGTTACTTGCAGCATGCACTTCTTAGCTTCTTCAATCTTATCTGTTTTTCCTGATATGTATATATATATATATATATATATATATATATATATATATATATATATATAATATATATTATAATATATATATAATATGTATATTTTCCATGAAGATGTAATGCTCAGAATTGGATCCTTCAGTTTCTCCTCTAATTTCATAGATATTTTTTGTTCCCCCTTTTAAAAAAGAGTTAAGCAAGCACATTTTGGGAGTCCTTCTTGGGCTTCCAGTGGTCTGTAGTCTGCATCTTCAGTAATTTGAGCTTTTGCGGCAATATCTATTTTTGGTGATTTCATACCATGTGTGTGTTTCTGTGGTTGTTACCTCAGTTAGTATTACATTTTCTATTTCAATCCATTTGTCTATGAATTTCTTGAAATCTTTGCTTTTAATAGCTGAATAGTACACCATTGTGTAGAAATACTATATTTTCTGTATCCATTCCTATGATTAGTGCAGTTAGGGTTCCTTATAGCTTCTGGTATCATGAATAAGGCTGCTATGAACATAGTTGAACGTGTCTTTTTTGTTTGTTGGAGCATCCTTTGGTTATATGCCCAGCATAGGTATATCTGGGTCCTCAGGTAGTGCAATTTCCAGTTTTTTGAGGAATCTCCAGACTCATTTCCAGAATGGTTGAATCAATTAGTAATCCCACCAATGAAGGAGGATCATTCCTCCTCTTGACAACTTTATCAATATCTGCTGTCTCCTGAGTTTTTTATTTCAGACATTCTTACATGTGTGAGGTGGAATCTCAGGGTTGTTTTCATTTACATTTCCTTGATGACTAAGTACTTTGAACATTTCTTTAGATGCTTCTCAGATATTTGATTTTCCTCAGTTGAGAAATCTTTGTTTAATTCAGGAATTTGTCTCTCAGAAGTCTAACTGATGAGTTTTTTGTATATATTGGTAATAGCCCTCCATCAGATGGAGGATTGGTATAGACCTTTTCCAAATCTGTTCCTTGCTGTTTTGTCCTAACCGTGTCCTTTGGCAGACAGTTTCCTACTACAGTGAAGAACTGTCAGTTAGTAAACTAGAACACGGAGTGGCTCCTTCCTGACTTCCTGACAGTAATTGGGAAAACTAAACAACCATGTTATACACCTACAAGCATCCCTATCTATAGTAGTGGGTCTAGAGAGACTTATCTGTGATTGTGGGCATCAGTCAAAGAAATGTAGGCTGGGGGAGATTACAGTTTTCATCCTGACTTCTTTAACTACAGGCTATGTTGTTGTGAAGCCAAGATATACCATGTGCAGCTGTCAATAGGCCTGAGAATGCTAACCTCTTGGATTTCTGAAGCATTGCTAAGGGATCCAGAGGAAATCAGCACCCCCTGCAAAACAGAGCTCTGGGAATGCTGACACTCTTGCTTCATCTCTATATGAAGCTAATTAAAAATATCACCTCTCAGGAATGTTCTTGAATATCCTTCAGTGTGCTATCATTGGACTGCAATGAAATACTATGCAGGAGAGGTGTGGGAAACACCTGATGTCTTCCATTCAGGATCAGAGAGATGAGCTGTATTCACATTCAATTGACTGTGTACGTTCCTGATATTTTGCTTTGATCATGGAGATCTATTGTCTCATACTTCATTGTTCATGTGGCCAAGTTGTGGGGGAAGCATGACACACAATTATTTCCCATTTTCTAACTCTTCATTTTAGGGTAATAGATTTTAGTGAAACCCTTCACATTTTATATTGTAAACCAACTGACCAACCTTCTCTTCAATAAACTCTTCTCTAATATCCGTACACCGTGTGTGTGTGTGTATGTGTGTGTGTGTGTGTGTGTGTGTGTGTGTGTGTGTTTGTCTACTTATATTGTTAATTTTTATGCAAGTTTACAGAAATCTTGTCACGGAAAAAAGTCTATGTAAGAAATTTAGAAACTGTGGATATGGAAGCATCCAAATATTCTCCCAAACATGACCTTCTAGAAATAGTAGCATAATCTACAATAAAATAATACACTTGAAAGTAAAACTTGGAGGAAATGCCCTGGCATGGCTACATTAACACTGTTAACTGTTACATTTTTCTCTTGGCTTCTTTGGCCAGACATGAAGGCTCTGAAGCAAAGGTGCATCCTGTTGATCTGTGAATAACCTGTAGCAGACTATCAATTGGTCACATGAATCATATGAAAGGAGTGACAAGAGAGTATCAGGCCATTGTGACACTGCTCTACCAATGGAAACATTGAAGGGTTGACAATCATAGAATGAGGTCTCATGTTTGAAATTTGACACCCAGCTTGGCAAAGTGTTTTAGTCTGTCAGTTCACTTCCTGAGTACCATCCACAAGCCAAAGGTAGGCTCAGATGATGGACCGTTGAAAATAGCTGCTATTCATTGTGAGCTACTTTTCAGGATAAGTGGAAGACCATTCATCCTCTTGTGATATGGGAGATCAGAGTAATGAGAGGGGACGGAGGGGACAAATCTGTGTTTTTTTTGGACCACGAAAACTACATTTTCCAAGCTAAGGATTTGCTCAAGGAAGTCTAGTGTCTCACATTGGTATAGACCAATTTTGTATGATCTCAATAGCAGAACTGGCTCCAGGTTTCTTTCTTAGTTACTGGGATTTACAGGCAGTCATTTATACTATGTTTTCTAGATTGACAAATTATTTTCTGGCTTCTTATACAAAAGGCATAGTATTCTTTCTCTCTCTCTCTCTCTCTCTCTCTCTCTCTCTCTCTCTCTCTCTCTGTATGTATGTGTCTTTCTCTGTCTCTTTGTCTCATCTCTCTTTCTCTGTCTGTCTGCCTCTCTGTCCTATTTTTCAGCTTTCCTACAACAGTCTTTACTAATGATAACATATTTCATGTCATTTTATGCACTTGCTTCTCTCATAAACCCCAGTGTGTTTTGAACTTGCTGTCCACTGGAGAACCACAATTGAAAATAGAATTTATGTCCAAATCTACTAGACTAGAACTTTAACAACTGAGAAGAAGTAGAATATTCAACAACTCACAACAAGCCTAGGGGCCAAGGATCATGTATGGAAGGAATATTGTCAGAGATCCAAGAAATGCATGCCAGGCTGACCATGGACTGTCTTCTCTTTACAGGGACTGCCAGCATCAGGAGAAAGGTAACATGGGGTTTTAATAAACATGCATCCTGTAATAATACCTAGTCTCCTCCCTTACTTTACCCTTCCCTGTCTGTGTTTTCCTAATGGATGTTGTACATAAATGTAGTAGTGACTGCCTTTCAGGAGTACAGAAGTTGTCACATGTGGCACCCAAATGAAGAATTTGACTTTTCTTCCCTGGCTGAAACTCCATACCAATGATCTACAACATCTTTTTCCCAATGATTCCTGCTTTGTTTTATGTGTGTGTGAGTGTGTGTTTTTTTTCGTGTGTCTTTCTGTCTTTCTTTCTGTCTTTCTGCCTTTATCTCTGTCTGTTTCTTCCCCATGATACGTCTCTGTACTTCAGTTTGACAACTTAATTGCTCATTCCAAGATTGACCCATCATGCTTTCTCTGAGTGTTTGCTTTTGATGACTCAAATTACACCTGTCTTAATCAATGCACCTGTAACCAGAACTGTGTACCACTTATCTCATCACAACCAGCCTCATGGCTAAAATAAGTAGTTTTCAAGGCTCTGAAGGAAGTTTTAACAGAATGTATGTTTTCTGTATTTTTTACCCCCTATCCAATCTGTTGTAGTCTGTGGATCTTCCCCAAGTCTTTGCTTAATTGTATTTATCTATGTACATGGCCTACTGGGAAGCCATCAACCCAAACTACCAATATTACTTAGCAGGAGGAGTAGATGAAGAATTTGGATAAATTACTCATTGAGCTACAGAAGATGTCCCCTGAGATGGATTAACTGTGTTGAATCATCGAATCACTGACAAACAGTCTGAACTATGTTTTCAGTTTACTTTCTTCTTTGTCATTTTGAGTGTGCTACCGAAGGTGAGGGCAAAAATTTGTGGGCTATGTTTGAAAATTGAGTCTTCTCTCTTCATGCATGAATGTGGTAAAAAATACAATAGATCAGTGATATTTCTGGGTAAGAAGGGACAGGGATAGAAAGTCTTCCCTTGTGTCTCAGGCAAAAATCCTTGAAAGGGCAACTTGGCTTGTTTATTTGGATAAGATCTAGTTAATGGGTAGTTTTGTGCTGTTGAAGGGGACTCTCGTCTGGATACTCTAATGTATGCTGGAAATTCCAGGATATTCTCTGTGATGTCTCTAGTGTAATGGAAACAGAAACTGCCCTTCTGGCATTTAGTAAGTACTTATTGGTTTACCCACAAAAGTGTTTTTCAGGATGATCAAGCTATTTACAGAGAAAACAGAGAGCATGGAGAGGCAAAAGAGAGAGGAAGAATAAATTAAGACACGTTCTTGTTATAGAAGTGAATACATAAATTATCTGGTGGAAAAGGGAGAGGGAGAGCAGTGGACTGGTTCTTAGGAGCTTCCTAGAGGAGGTGTTCTTGCCTCAGGCCTTCTAGGAGTAGGACTTATGACCTGAAGTCTCTGGATTCCTAAAGAAGAGACCCAGAGTCAGGAATATCTGATGAATTTTTGGCAGAGAGCCAGGGATAGTCAATCATGCAGCTGGTCTACTATGAGTTCCTTAATTTCATTCTAAATGAGGAAGAATACCAATAAGATCTACAGGGATAAAAGCTTTGACTCTCAGGGTACAGTATTGAATTTTATCTTCAGAGGATTTCTGGACATGCCTTTGGAATATTATGACAAGGGCTACTTCTCTGGACATGCATCAAAGTCTCTGACTCTTTGTCTTTAACATGCATGATTAAGTCTTGGTGGTTCTAAACACTATGGACTCCAGGACTTACCTGCATCCCATCAGATAAGAACTTAAAATGTCCTCAATTTCTTCATGTCTTGGACTGATTTTGTTGTTAGGTGCCAGGGGGACTGCAGAAAGGAGTGAGTCATATGTCTATCGATCATGGTTGGGAGAAAGAAAATAGCTAGTAGGCCAGCTTGAAGAGAGCTTTCCTCCTCCTTCAGCGCTTCAAGTGTCTGTAGATTTCCTCTTTCATCAGGCTTCATTGGGGGACTCAGCATATTCTCTCCTTTGTGTGGGCCTTTGCTGTGCATGTTCCCTGTGTTTATCTACACGATCTGCAGGAAAGCTATCATTCCAAACTTCCACCATCAATGAGCAAGTACAACAGATTAAGAAGATGGAGAAACTGACTATTGAGCTCCAAAAGATGAACTGTGAGTTGGAAAACTCCCATGTATACTGAACAATTGCACGAACAGCATTTGGATTTAAGTTAGTCATTATGCCCACTTCTTTGTATACAATGCTGACACCTCTGTGTTAACAGTTTTCTCACACCACAGGAAAATTCAACTGTAATGTCCTCATGTACAATCTAATTTTATTATGTGGCTCTCAGAGCCAGGGCATGAAGAAAGGATAGGAGTGTGATAAGAAGCTATTTAATTTCTCATAAAAGCAGAAACTGTGTTTTGAATAACTGCCTAGGAATATGGCAAGTTATGTGTGAGCTCTCATCATGGATTTTAATAGACATGGAACACATTTTCTGTCCTCAGAGGAATACAAAAAGCTGGTCAGCTAAAGAAGCACAGTACTTAAACTTAGATAAGTAAACTTTTATTTATTTCCTTTTAAAGATTTTTATTATTTGATTTTTGATTATTCTGTAACTTTCAGACACAACAGAAGTGGGCATCAGATGCCGTTATAAATGGTTGTATGCCACGATGTTTTTGCTGGAAATTAAACTCTGACCTATGGAAAAGCAGTCAGTTCTCTTAAATGCTGAATCATCTTACCAGCCTAAATTACTTTTGATGGTGATGGTGATTTTATTTATGATGCTGATGTTATTGATGATGATGATGGTGATGGTGATGGTTATGATGATGATGATGATTAATATTATTATTATACTGCAACTCTAAATAGATCAAAACTTACCCTCCTCCCATGCTCTTCCCCCTATCCTGTCTCAAGAAGAGACAATAAGGAAGACACCATCAGAGCTGCCCATCCCCCCCAGCACTAAAGAAAGAAAAGATTTTCTTTGACTTGGTTATGGAGATTTTCTTGTTGACTGGGCTCATAACTTCAGACCTGAAGTCAGGTAAACTATGGAAATGGGAGCTCTTTTGGAGGAATCTGTTTATCTTGGAGTAACTGAGAAATAATGAGTAAGCATAAGATGTTGGTCCACCACCTTATCCCTTCCTGAGAATAAAGTCTCCTGAGAACTGGGTAAGCAGGGTAAGTACGCATGGTTAACAAGTCAATCCAGGTGGGTAAACGTTTTTCCATTAGGTATACAGGGGGGGCATTTCATTGACTAAGCTCAATGTATCTCCTGTCCACTATGTCTAATCCCAAGAAAGGAAAGTATTGTTGATTTTGTCTATCCTGTGGTCCAGCAAGTGTTTTTCACATTCTGTGTGCAGTTTCTTCACTGATATGAACCTGTGAGAATGAAGGGAGTCAAGGAAAGACACAGACAACAACATTCTACATTCTAGAATGTCTAGGCCTTCTCATACTTTCTTGTAGCTGTGAATTCACCAGGGAGGAAAATTACAACCACCCTCTGATCATGCTGCGTAAAAATTAGCATGAGATAGAAAAACGACTTAAAAATGAGTCAGATCTCTGATACATAGCAAGAAGTGGTCCCGGACATTGTCACAAATAACATGAAGGTTATTTTGTTTAGCAAGAGTTACTCTCCTGGAGTCCTCAAATGTTCATATGTGCTTGGAAATCTGTCACGGAAGATTGTATTGATATCATACTCTAATCCAGAGTGGCCATACCCAAAAGTATATTATTTCTTCTGCAGTACTGGGTTAAAATTAATTCACTTCACACATTTGTATGTGAGGCTGAAATTAATGTTCTACATAGATAAAAGCATTATCTCAATACTTGTCTTAGTAATTTGTTTTGTTTTGGTTTGGTTTGGTTTGTTTTTTTTTTTTTTAATTTGGAAAATGACTGAGTATTCTTCAGTTCCACAACTGAACTGTAGTGACTGTCATAACCTTAGACGGTATACATAGAGGACATCTGAGTAGTAGCTGACATTTTTAGTCAGCATGTCTCCCATGGATATATTTGGGCCTGAATAAGCATGCATAGACTTATTTCAGTTACAGGATTCATGTAGTATCCAAAACATTACAGAATCCGTCTGCTGTAAATATTTTCTTTTACACAGGTGAAGGAAGGTGTATCAAAGGCTGTGTATCAAGGGTTGTAGATATGACACCATCAATAGAAGATAATATATCAAGAAGAATTCTGTAGGGCTACACAGATTGATCTAAGTATCCCCACCCAATTCTAAGCCAGGATGGAGAGAAAACACTTCATGTAGAAACTTAAAATAATCTGATGCTATGGTATGTGGACTGTTAATAGACAAAGAAAAATTTAAAAATTATCCGGAGGAATGCAAACTTCTAAAGCAACTTTAGAAATCAGTATGAAGTTTCTTCATGTAGAAATGGATACACCTAAAGATATACCTCGAGGACATATATCTAAATGTTGATTTATTCTAGTATAGAGACACTTGATAATTTGGAAATATTCAAGTTGTTCTTTAAATTATGAATGCATAAGGAAAATATAGTGCATTGACAGACTGGAAGAGGAAAGCATGTAATTTTCCGGACAGTGACTGGATCTTGTGAAAGTCATCATTGATGACTTAACCCAGATCAAAAAGGTAAAATGGGATACTTATTCACTTGAACCATAATGTTAATTCAGAAGACTGTGTATCTGTGTGATCAGTTTAGTGCCCGCTGTCCTCAATTTGGGAAGTACCAGTGTACTTATGTATTGCTGAGGGACACTGTAAGGAACACGAATATCAAATGTGAAGAGAGAGAAGAGGACGACAATGGAGGGAATATAGAGATGTACAACTAAAAGTGCGAGAAATTTGAGTCAGAGAATGGAAACCAAATTGAGTAGAAATACTTTTTTTTACATTTTTATCAAGGTTAATAACAATTTATTATAGGTACAGGGACAGAGAATAAAATATTGATTGGTTTTATTTATGTAAATTTTCAATAATAAGTACATCTCAAAAATTATGGATTTCAGCTTTCAGTAAACCTGTAGTACAGATAATGATTGTACAGTCCTTAAGGAGTGAGATGTGAATTTCTCTGTTGGAAACATATATGTATTATATTATAAACACTATATGTGTACAATAAACTATTCATTTGTTTACATTTCAAATGTCATTTCCCCAATTTGTCTTTCTTTATTGAATCACCCAAGCCATTCTGATCCTCTCTGTTTCTAAGATGCTACTCCCCCATCTAATTGCCCACTTCCACTTTAGTCTTCTACAATCCCCCTTCTCTGGGATATGACATCGCCACAGGACCAATTGACTCCCTTCCCAGATATGGGAGATGAGGCAGTTGTCTTCTCCATACACTCTATGATCTATGTAGTAGAAACCATGGACTGACCCAAGTATGCACTTGTCTGTGGTAAATTTCCTGAACCTCTGAAGGGTAAACTTAATTGATAGTGTTGTTCTTCATATTGGGCTCCAATCCCCTTCAGATCCTTCAGACAATCCCCTAACCATTCTTTTCTGGCTCTCAGTTTCTGTCAAATGGTTATCTGTATGTGAATCTGTCACTTCAGTTGATGGCAGAGCCCCTCAGAGGACAGACATATTAGAGTCTTATCTGCAAGCACATCTTGATATCAGGAATAGTCTTAGGATTTGGAGTCTGTGAATGAAATTGTTTTTCTGTTTGGTTGGTCTCTGGATTGCCTTTCCTTCAGTCTCTGCCTCTTTTTTTGTCTTTGCAATTTTTTTTGGACTTTGAACATTTATAGGTTAAAGATTTTGAACTGTGTGGGCATTACCTGGTCTTCACAGGTGGGCATGTCTAGCGACCAGAGGCAGACTCTTGTGGTTCTATCTCTTTGCTGCTTATTATTTCAACTACCATCATCTCAATAAATTTATGGGACCCTCTTGCATCCCTGGCATCTGTGACTTTCCTGGCAATACCCAAGTTCACCACCCACCACTGATGCTTATTGTTATTTATTCCAATTTTCCTCCAGATTTCTCTCTTTTCTCTTTATATTGTTTCTACTCCCCCTATTTTGTCCATCCTTCTCTACTTCTAGCAAGGTCCCTCCATCCCTCTGTCTTCCATTACCATTTTGTTCTCACTTCTTAGTGGGTTGCAAGAATCCACAGTTTGGCCTTCTAACATTTTGCCCTCCATGTGATAAATGATTTGTGTATTGGGTATACTGATCTTTGGGGCTAACATCTACTTCTTACTAAGTACATCCCATGTTATGTCCTTTTCGATCTCTGTTACTTCACTAATTTCCAGGTCCATCCCTTTGCTTAAAAATTTCTTGGTTTCCTCATTTTTAATACCCGAGTAGTATTTCATTCTTTAAATATAGCACACCTTCTGTATTTATTCCTCAATTGATTTGACATATATCACGATTTTTTCCAGTATTTGACTAAAAAAAGTAAGGCTGTCCTGAACATGTTCAACCCCATGTCACTGTTATATGTGGATCATGTTTGAATATTTGCATTGAAGTGAGTGGTAAGGCCGGGTTTTCAGGCAATGCTATTTGCAATATTCTCAGAACCTTCACACTGACATCCCAAGTGGCTGTATAGATACCAATCCCACCAGAAGTGGAGGAGTGTTCCACTTTCTCTACATCCTAGCCTACTCTGCTACTGCATTAGTTTTTGTCTTAGTCACACTGTTGTAATATAGACTCTCAAGTTCATTTCTCTTTGCATTTTTCTGATAACTAAGGATGTTGAACATTTTATGATGTGTTTCTCAGCTATTGAGATACCTCAGTTGAGAAAACTAGGTTAGCTCTCTAACCCATTTTAAGAGTTGGGTTACTTGGTTGTGTGGGAGTTTACCTTTCTGAATTATTTCTCCATTTTTTATTATGCCACACTACCAGATATAGGGTTGGTTATAGTCTTTTCCAAATATGTAGATTTCTGTTTTGTCCTATTGGCAGTGTACTTTGCTTTAAAGAAAATGTTCAGATTGATGAGATTTCATATATTGACTGGTGATCTTAGAGCTTGAAACATTGGTATATTTTCTGAATTTTTTCACCTGTGCAAATGTGTTTTAGGCACTTTCTGACACTTTGCCTTCTGTTGGTTTCTGCATATGTGGTTTTATATAGATTTCTTTGATGCACTTGGACTTAAACTTTTAAGAAAGAGATAGAAATGGATCAATTGGAACTCAGCTATATACAGAACAACAGCTAGGGTAGCATCATTTCTTAAAATGCTTTCTGTTATGTTCAACATACTTAGTCATCAGGTAAATGCAAATCAAAACAACGCTGAGATTCCACCTTACATTAGTTAGAATGGCTAAGATAAAAACTCAGATGATAGCAGATGCAGGAGAGGATGTGGAGAAAGAGGAACATTCCTCCATTGTTGTTGGGATTGCAAACTGGTACAACCTCTCTGTAAATCTGTCCTGAGTTTCCTCAACAATAGGACATTGCACTGACTGAGGACCAAGCTATAACTACCCTGGGCATATACCCAAAAATACTCCAACATACAACAAACAATCATGTTACAGTATGTTCATATCAGTCTTATTCATAATATTCAGAAGGTGGAAAGAACCCAGATGCCCTTCAGCAGAGGAATGGATACAGAAAATGACATATATTTTCAGAAAGCACTACTACTCAGCTATTAAAAACAATGAGTGCATGTAATTCATAGTCAAATGGATGGACCTAGAAAATATCATCCTGAGTGAGGTTTCCCAATCACAGAAAAACACACAAGGCATGAACTCATTGATAGGTCGATATTACTCCAAATCCTCAAATTACCTGACATACAATGCACAGACCAAATGAAACTCAAAGAGGTCCAAAATGGAGATGATTCACTCCTTCCTTAAAAGGGTAACTAAAATATCCATAATAGGTGTAGGGCGGCATTGTTTTAGGAGACTGAAGGAATGGCCATTCAGAGTCTGCTGGACATGTGCTGGATATATATATATATATATATATATATATATATATATATATATATATATATATATATATATATATATATGTCAAAACTTGATAAGGTTGATGAAGCTAAGAAGTGCATGCTGGCAGGTACTGTTCATAGATCTCTCCTTAGAGACACAACCAGAACATTTGAAACACAGAAATGAATGTCAGCAGCAAATCACTGAACTAAGCATAGGAACCCCTTTGGAGGAATTAAAGGAAGGACTGAAGGAACTAAGGGACTTGCAACCTCAAAGAAAAAAAACTGCCAGCTAAAAAGATATTCCAGGTACTAAACCACAACCCAAAGACTATACATGATCTGATCCGGAGCTCCAACTGCATATGTAGTCCTTTTGGTGCACCATTGTGAAGCCCTTGGTCCTATTAAGGTTGGACCCTTCATGTATGGGAAAGTACAGATGGGTGCTTTAAGGAAGGGAATGGATGTGGAGAGTACATCCACATTATAGAAGGGGAGTGGGAGAGGATAAGGCTGATGGCCTGGAACCACAGAAAAGGAATAAAATTTGAAATGTATATAGTAAATACCCAATTTAATAAAAATGGGGAAAAAAAGGTGTAATCTTAAACGTCAAAAATCTTACTCTTAAATAAATATAGCTTTTGCGATTTTAACACATTTATTTCCTATGGAGATTAGTATTGTGTATGCACATGGAATACAAGTGTTCAGCTCTATATTAGCTAGTTATATGGAGCCTGAGAGTTGAACTCAGATATTCTAGAAATAAATTTCAGAATAATTTTAAAAAGTTTTTTAATTATTTCTACATTTATCTGACACTTCTTTATTGACTGTATCCAATTGCTATTTAAAAGATACAGAAGTACTTATTCTTATTACAAACATTATTACACATATTCCAGCACTGACTCAATGTTAATTAGGGTCGATATTATAAGGTATTATTTACCTACTGTCTTCCTATAAAAGTAAATTCTGTAACGATTTATTCATTGGATCTTTGATTTCTTTATTGTATGAAATATCAAATTCTACATTTGCATGCCATTGTCATTTACAAAGAATATTAAATTAATTGATTGTAATATGGCCCACATGTAGTGGACTATGGGAGAAATGTAAGGATTGCTGAAGAGCATACAGTCTGCTCTTTGTTATGCTTGGTATGTATCAAAATCAGAAAAGTAAAGTGATTGATATTGATATGTAAAAACGAAGTAATTACATATGGTGTCTTATGCTGTTAAAATGATAAGCAAGCACAATATTCAAGATTTTTAATATTTAAAGGAAACAAAGTTGTGTTCGATTGCTTTTAATGGATATCCTTCTGAGGAGATAATGGGCATTAAGAAAGGCCCACAAATATGATACACTGCTATGTTATTATTTTAAATTAATAATACCTGGAGGAGGCAAATGCTATATGAAGTTTCATCCACTATACCCCCGTTTAGAGATTGGATATGTCAGAGATGAAATGGGTTATCTTCGGTTCCTTATTGAATTTTATTTAATTAAATAAATGTACTTAAAAAGAAATATTAAATAATATAGTTTTCTCCCTCTGTGAATTTCACTATAGAGTCAAGAAATTTTGGGGGTTGTGGATTTAGCTCAGTGGTAGAGCGCTTGCCTAGGAAGCGCAAGGTCCTGGGTTCGGTCCCCAGCTCCAAAAAAAAAAAAAGAACCATAAAAAAAAAGAAATTTTGTTAGTATATATGAGTCATTCATCAAATTTTTCATCCACTAACCTTCAGCATGTTCAAATTAACAACATCAATATTGAAACCTGTACCAACTTTAACTTTATTTCTTTTTCTGCCCTATAACTATTTGTTGCCATTTTTCTAGTATTTACCATGGATTTGTTAATAAACATATTTATGTAGTCCACTCAGAATCACTTGTAAATATTTTTCAACAACTTTCACTCTATATAAAAGTTCAGGTCCTTTACATTTTTTGTTTACAATTGCATGACGCACTTCCCTGCATGAGGTCTTCTACAAGCTCTGCTTTCTCTTCCAGAAGTGTTCTTCCTATTCTTCCTGTCACATGAAGCTATCTTCCACTCCACCCCCATTCTACCAGACCTCTCCACTCCCTGGGGTCTCAAGTCTCTTGACAGTTAAGTGCATCTTCACTTGTTGTGTCCAGAACCAGCACCCCAGTTTTAGGGGCTTCATATTAGCTGGTGCATGATGCCGCATTGGTGGCTCAGTGTCTGAAAAATCACTGAGGTCCAGGTTAGTTAATACTGCTGGTCCTCCTACAGGGCTGCTCCCCTACTCAGTTTCGTCCAGTTTTTCCCTAGTTTGACCACAGGGCTTAGCAGCTTCTCTTCAATGTCTGAGTGTAATTGTCTGCATGTGACTCTTTCAGCTGCTTGTTGGGTCTTTCAGAAGGCAGTCATGACAGGTCCGTTGTAGGAATATTGCAAAGCATGAGTAATAGTGTCAGGCCTTAGGGGCCTCTACTTAACCTGTTTCCCACATATGGCCGGTCACTGGAATTTCTTTTATTCATGCTCTTCTCTGGTTTTGTCCCTGAAGTTCTTTCAGAGAGGAAGAAATATGGGTCAGAGTTTTGATTTGTGGATGGCAACCTTATCCCTCACTTGATGCTCTCTCTTCCTCATGGAGGTAGTCTCTACAAGTTACCTCTCACCACTCCTGGACATTTCACTGAGTCCTGATAGTCTGTTACCTCTCAGGTCTCTGGAATATTCTAGAGATACCACCCACCACCAACCTTTTAGTTCCTGAAGTTGCCTTTTTCCATTCATTCTGCTGGCACTCAAGGCTTCAGTCCTACTCCCCATCCATACCTGACCATGTTCTCCTCTTTCCCTTACTGTCTCCTTTCTCACCCAGGTCCCTCACTCTTCTCTCCTGGGGTTTATTTCTTCTCCCTCTCATGTGGGATTGAGATTTGTCACTTTGGCTCTTCAGCTTGTTAAACTTTTATTTTTCCTGTTATAAAAATTGGATATTTTTGTTTAATTTCAAATATTATTCACTTTCCCAGTTTTCCAGTCATAAGACTCCTATCCCTTCCCCCACCAGTTCCTTTATAAAGGTGTTCCCCCTCACCAACTACTCCCTTTCCCAGCATCCCCTGACATTCCCCTACACTGGGGGTCCAGCTTTGGTAGGCCTAATTGCTTCTCTGCCCATTGATGTCCAAACAGGCCATTCTCTGCTACATATGCAGTTGGAGCCATAGAACTGTCCATGTACAGTGTTTGAATATTAGTTTAGTACCAGAAAGCTATAGGTCATTGTCATTGTGTTCCTATGGGCTTGAAAGCCCATTCAGCCCTGGTAATTCTTTCTCCAAATTTACTAACAAGAGGTCCGTTTGCATTCCAATGGTTTGCCAATAACCTTCACTTCTGTAATTGGCATGCTCTACCTGGGTCTCTCAGGAAAGATCTATATCCTTTTCCTGGCAGCATCCACTTCTTAGCGTCATCAATTTCATGTAGTTTTGTGGCAGATCTATCTATCTATCTATCTATCTATCTATCTATCTATCTATCTATCTATCTATCTATCTATCTCTATCTCAATTTCCAATTTCTATATCTTTATCTATATCTTTATCTATATCTTTATCTACATCTATATCTATATCTATATCTTTATCTATATCTATATATGTATATATTTGGTGGGTCCTACAGCTATGTGGTTATGTGGAATTTTAGGACGGATTCTGTGCAAATAGGTAAAAATGTAGAATCAGCAAAGGCCAATGCCAATGAGACTCCCTCCTGTTATTAAGAACCTATTAAAGGTGAGGATTCTCTGGACATCAAGCCATTTCTCTTCCTGCTCTTCCCCATGAGTCTTGTGTTTGGCCTGAAGAAAGAATCATGGTAAAACCTCCAAAATCTTTAAGTCTGGCCCTTTGAACATAGGAAGGTAAATATTATAGAACTGATATCTAATGAGACTAGAGACCTGCATTCTATAGTCCATGATGTTTTTTGCTTTACTGATGTCTCATAAATTTTGGGTAAAATAAGGATTTAAGAGTTTATCATTTGAATTAGGTATACAATATTTACACTGTTATATTCACTCTATTGCTAATTCATTTCAAAAAATGGAATTGCAAAACAGAATTTTTGAGTACATATTCAGGAAAAAAATATATATATAGTCTCCTATAAAGGAAAGGACAATGCAAAAATGAAATACTATTCAATCAATTAAAGGTCTGTAGGGAGAACACTGGACTTTTGGAAAGAGAGAAAACCTAGGAAACTGAAGTGTATGTCACAGGAATGGACCAGGGAATAGAATTATTATCCAGAATAAACTCCTCCTCCCCATGTTCCTAGATCTTTTCTACCCATGGCAAGTGCCTGAATAACTTTCTCCATTCAGAGCATGAAACCACTAATGAAGCAAGAAGAAGTCTCTAGCTTTAGAGTGATGGAGTATGTAAAGTTTTCCCCTGTGTCACAGGAGACACTCCTGGAAAAGGCACTCTCAAAACTCGCCAATGTAAGGAAAGCTTTTAAGCAAGTAGGCCAAGGCAGTTCTCAGAGACATCATCATTAGGCCTTCCTGAAAAATCTCTTTTAACCTGGAGATCCCTATCTTCTGTGATGTCACAAGTGTTGTCCTGACAGCAACAGCCTCTCAGATATTCCTTCAGAACCTCTAGGGTTTATTAATTGGACTCTAATTCAGAGTAAACATCAATTTGGGAGGGTGAACAAAGAGGATGAAGAGATCAGAAATGGGGAGAACGAAGGAAGC
Organism: Rattus norvegicus; assembly: GCF_021556685.1. Lineage (NCBI taxonomy): Eukaryota > Metazoa > Chordata > Mammalia > Rodentia > Muridae > Rattus > Rattus norvegicus. The sequence goes on along the minus strand of NC_141555.1, from coordinate 44,256,579 downwards.
TGGCCTTCTGTCTTGGTATAAAAAAAGGAAGAAATATGTGGTCCTTGGTACAGCTCAGTGAGTACTTGGTAGGGATTTAGTGGGATTGCTAAAGGGATAGCCTTGATCTGAGCCTCCCACCTATGGGAATCAGGAACTTGGAGTCTCTCAGAAGCATCTGGACTTCCCTGTTCTTACGGTTTCTGGAAATTAGAGAGTTTATATCATTAATTTCTTTATTCCTAAAGCCAAGTGTTGGGAAGGACACAGTTGTTTTCCTGAGAGCTCATGGCAGTTACACTTTTTGAGAAGAAGAAAAAGGTCCTAAGGAAAAAGGGAGAGACCTGTATTGTGTCCATAGCTCAGAGTAAACTCTTCCATATTTTGGGTATCTATAGTACAGTCTGGGAAGCAGCAGTATTATTAGTTGTGACTTCATCATTTCAGTCTTTCAACTAATATTTCCACTGACTAACACTTTACTTTTCTGAGTCAATAGGTATGATTAGCTGTCAGTTTCTCTTCTTTCATTTCTTTCATTTTTTTATGTTTTAGCAAATTTTATTGCTTTTTTAACTTGACGTTTTTTTATTTACCTTTAATGTTATTTCATTTCCCATTTTATTACCACAAGATTCCTAACCGTATCCTTCTCCTTCTTCTCTAACCCCCCTGACTGTGCCTTCACATTCCCTTGAACTGGGAGACAAACCTAGAGAGGAACAATAGCTTCTTCTTCCATTTGTGATGAACAAGGTCATCCTGTGCTACATGAAGTTTGAGCCATAGCTCTGTCAGCGTACATTCATTGAATATTGGTCTAGTACCAGAAAGCATTGACATTATTTTTCTTATGGGATTTAAAGCTCCTTTACCTCTTGAAATTCTTTCTCAAAATCTGCCAACAAGAGGTCTGTTTCAGTTCACTGGTTTGCCACTAGCATTAATTTCTGTAGTTGACATGATCTACCTGTGTCTGTCAGGAAATACCTATATCTGGTTGCTGGCAGAATGCACTTTTTAGCTACAAAAATCTTATCTAGTTTTGGTGGCTGATGTACATATATACTTCTGGTGGCTCCTATACCTATGTGATTAGGTGGAATGGTAACATGGATACTGAGCAACTAGGTCAAGAATGTGGAGTTCAGAAATGACAATGCCAAATAGACTCCCTCAAGTTCTTATGAACCTATTGAAGTTGAGGTTTCACTGCTCCGCAAGCCATTCTTCTTTCTGCTCGTCCTCCAGTATCTTATGTTTGTCCTTCAGAGAGAATCATGGTAAAACATCTGACCTTCAAGTCTAGCAATGGGAACCAGGAAGGTAGATAGTGTAGTACTGATACCAAATAGGACTAGAGAACTGAATTCTATAGTCATTTTGTCCTTTGCTTTGGTGAAAATGGAATTGGAAACAGAATTTTTGAGTACACATACAGGAATATTAATAAAGTCTCATATCATGGAATGTACAATGAGAAAGTGAAATACAATATTCATTCAGTTAAGGTCTGTAGGCAAAATACTGTCCTATGGGAAACAGAGAAAAACTGGGATATTGAACTGTATGTCACAGGAATGAACCTGGGAATAAAATGTTATCTAGAAGAATCTCCTCCACTCTATGTTCCTAAATCTTTTCCAGCCATGCTAAGCACCTGACTAACTTTGTCCATTCAGAGCATGTAATCACTAATGAAGCAAAGAGAAAACTCTAGCTTTAGAGAAACATAATATGTAAATGATTCCACTGTTTCACAGGAGACACTCCTGGAAAGGGCACCCTCAAATCTGGTCAATGTAAGGAAAGCTGTTTAGCAGTTAGGCCATGGAAGTTCTCAGTGACATCATCATTAGGCCTCTCTGAAAAATTTCTTGTATCTTGGAGAGCCCTAGATTCTTCTGTGATGTCACAAGTGTTGTCCTGACTGCAACTGCCTTTAAGATATTCCTTCAGTACTTCTAGGATTTACTAATTGGCCTCTAATGCCGAGTAAACAGTCATTTGGGAGGGAGAACACAGAGGATGAAGTGATTAGACATGGGGTGTAGGAAGCTGGCCCTTTGTCTTGGTATAAAAATGAAGAAATTTGTGGTCAATGGGAAAGCTCCTTGAGTCTTGGGTAGGGGTTTAGTAGGTTCACTGAAGAGTTAGCCTTGATCTGAGTCTTCCACGTATGGGAATCAGGTATTGGATCCTCTCAGAAACTTCTGGACTTCCATGCTTATTATTTATCTTGGAAGTCAGATAGTTTATATAATTCATATCTTTATCCCAATAGCCAGGTGTTGGGAAGGGCACTATAATTTTTTCTGAGAGCTCATAGCCTTTACCCTTTTGCTAAGAAGGAAAAGGTCCTAAGGAAGAAAGGTAAGACAAGTAATGTGTCCTCAGCACAGAGTAAACTCCTCCATGCATTGGATTCTAATAATGCAGTTCGTGTGTGGTACTGATATCGGAGACGGAGAAGGGCTTATAGATTAGACTTCATCATCTCAGTCTTTCCACAAGTAATACTCTGACTACCATTCCCTGACAGTTACCCCTTAAAATTCTGAGTCAATAGGTGTGGTTGGCTGGTAGATTTCTTTTCTTTTGTTACTTTCATTTTTTAATTTTTAATAAATTTTATTGCTTTTTTAATTGTATATTTCTAAATTTACATTTAAAATATTATTTCCTTTTCCAGTTTCCTGATTATAAGATCCATTACCAGTCCCCTTATTCTTCTCTTATAAACCCCCTTACTGACCCTTGACATTCCTTTGAACTGGGAGTCAAACCTAGGCAGTACCAAGGGTTCTCCTTCCACTGTTGCCCAACAAGGCCGTCTTCTGCAACACATGCAATCGGTGCCATAGGTCTCTTCATGTACATTCTTTGAATATTGGTCTATTACCAGAAAGCTCTGTTTCATTGGCATTTTGCTCTTATGGGGTTGAAATCACCATCACCTCTTCTAATCATTTCTCAAAATCGACCAACAACAAGTTCGTTTTCAGTTCACTGGTTTGCCACTAGGGTTCATGTAGTGATTTTCCCTGAAGTTATCTGTGTTTGATGCTAATTCCACTACCCCAAGGTCAGCTACATAGTTCTCTACTCAGAACTCAGGTGAATTCACCAGAACCACCTCCCCATTGAATTTGTAAAGTATATGTGAGTGGCAAGAATAGGATAGAAGGACGGTTATCATGGAGGAGAAGGAAGAATGGGCAGGAGAGATATTTGAAGGAAGAGGAAGAGACAAGAGGAAAAAAAGAGAGAAAGGAATGTGACAGAGTGAGAAGCCATGGTAGGTGAATTTAAGATTCTGCTCTGTGTATTTACAGGTCTTTATTAATGTTCCTAAGTGATGGATAGTACCCGACGTTGTATGTTTCAGTGGGCAACTATATCTAATCAACTAAATCAAAGATTATTGTGCTGTGTGTTTTTTATGTGAGGGTTTGAGTATAGGAGAATGTGTGACGGCATGAAACACTCGGTAGCTGAGGAGCAGGGTGGTGTTTCTCCCAAGATATCTAGCAGAGAATTTCAGACTCTTCAGTGCCAGAGTTAGCAGGGTAAAACAAAATTTTACTTTTTTTATTTTATTTTTATATTTTTAAAAGAACACATTCAGTTCTCTGTATAATATGCTCTAGCTGTGTCTCAGGAAATATCTATATCTGGTTCCTGGCAGAAAGCACTTCTTAGCTTCATCAATCTTATCTAGTTTTGGTCATGCAGATAGGCTGTCACTATGCAGAAGCTACTAGGCCAGGCATGCATAGACAAATAAGGACTTGCTTACTACAAGGATAGTGCACCATTGGGAGGGTGGAAGGCGGAAACCAGTGCCATCTTTGAGGTCCACCACGTCACAGTGGCCTAGAATTCCCCCTTTTTGTTTAATTAATGAAGCGGGCAAAGGCACCACTGATCGTGGTGACCCCCACCCATCCCCCTGTCTTAGGATCATCTGTTCATTAAACCAGTCTTAGGACACCTCATCTCCCACAAGTTTCCATGCCATAGATAGAAGGTTGGTTGCCCATCACTGGGCAGGGTCACTCACACATACTCAGGCGTGAGGTACAACAAGGTCTTCTGAGTGACCATAAGAGAGGCTTGAGGGAACTGTCCTGCTTCAATGGCTGCAAATACCTGTACCACCATAACTGTGCCACCTCTGAACAAACCTCATTCTACACAGACACCACTGGCACACTAGGGAGACTAGCAGCAAGAGCCCAGCTAGGGTTCCCATACCCGCCCACTCCCTCAGATGATTCATAGCAGCAGCAGTCCAAGATGACAATTCCGCAGCCAGTCTAGCATCTGCACGTGTGGAGTTCATCATCAGGATGGCTACATGTAGCTGATCCATTAAGGAATCGAATTCTCCTGGCCAATTGCCTAGAAGATAACTTGACAACTGTTTAACCAAATTAGAGGAGTGGGCTTAAAGTCATGACATATTGGCATGAGTCTCGGGAACACCGATAGTATCCCCCACCGGGGCTCTGTTTGGACCAGCATTTGGGTCACACCGAGAAGTGTCAGCAACAGCAGGATCATCATTCTTGTAGCACCTCCTTGTCAATCTTTCAGGGACCCACAACGGATCTTGCCGATCCTGAGGAAACACACAAACAGACACTCTTGCCCATGCCAACATGGGATCTGGTCCATGCTATAAGCCAATGATCACATCTTTCCATTTCACATAACTTTCAACGTGCCAACCCGACACTGATATCGGTCAGCGGCAGAAAGGCCGTCATCAACCAAAATTAAAAAAAAAAAAAATTAAGAGTAAAAGTGTCTAAGGATATCTGTTCCTTGGGGATTCTACCATGGCCTAATCCCCCTTTTTGTTTAATTACACATTCCTTCAAGGTACGATGTGCTTGCTCAACACCACCTTGACGTTGGGGATTATAAGGCAGGTCATGGTACATCCATCCATTTATAAAAGAATTTGAAAGATTTGGCAGTTTATGCTGGGCCATTATCAGTTTTTAAATGTTGAGGCTTTCCCCAAGCAGCCCAGGATTATAGGCAGAGTCCAACATTTCGTGCATTTTCTCCACTCATAGGGGTAGCATGAATGACATCTCAACAAGTATCCACAGAATCATGAATGTATTTTAGAGTCCCAAATCCAGATATGTGAGTTACATCCATTTGCCAAAACTTTAGGGGCAAGAGGCCTCTAGGATTAACCCCTACACTAGGGGGATGGTGAAAAGTGATACACTGTTGACATCCTAAAACTATCTGTAGAGCATCTTCTCAGGACAGATGAAACTTCTGCTCTAAGGTCTTAGTAGGCACATTAAATTGTTTATGAAACTGTTGGGCTTGATCCAATGATGAGCTTAAGAATATGAACTCCATGAGGGTACATCTATCCACAAGATCATTTCACTCACTGAGAGGAATAGGCAAAGCTTTATCAGCTCTAATATTTTGGACAAAAAAGTTGTGACCTCTTTCTCAGATCAATTCCTGAAGTTCCCACAGCAGCTGGCATACCGTGCTCCTAATTTTAATAGGGCCAGCCACTTCTAATATTTTAACTGCATTAAGAAGTATCATGAATCAGAGAGCAAATTAAAGGCAAAGGAACAATTTTTATACACTTCCTGCACAATCTTGAGTTCAATTATTTGTGGAGAGCCGGGTTGATATTGACACAAAATTGGCTCTTGATGGTTAATCACATAAGCTTCACAGCCATTTTTGGATCCAACTGTAAAAATGTTTGATGCCCCCTGTATAGGAACACTGAAAGATGACAGGATTTTATTTAAAGAAGGATAGAAAAGAGTGTTATGGATAATGATTATCTATCTCTCCATGGAATCCACAGCATAATATAGCCCAATCATCCACAGTGCCACACAAGATCTTCATCTGCTGACCTGTATAGGGAACAATGATTGAGGATGGCGAAACACCAAATTATTGTATGCACTGTTGGATCCCATTCAGGGCTAATCATGCAACTGCTGAAGGATAATTCTCTACTGTTCTAGCTGGAGAAGCATTGGGATCAACCCAAAGCAGAGGGCCATCTTGCCACAACAATCCTGTGGGCTGCATGTAGGTGGCTAGAATGCATAGCACAATGTCTGCCCCCTCCTTCCATCGATGTAAAATTGTGCCTTGTAATCCTTTTTCAACCTTCTTTAAAGCTTCCCTTGCTTCATCTCTCAATTGTGTAGGAGAATCACATAAGAAGAAAAAAAGCAGCCACCACAAATACTTAAGAGCACCAATGGAAGGGGAAGACCTTGGTCCTGCCAAGACAGAAGTCCCCATAAAATGGGATTGTTTAGAGGAGGCACTAATGGGGGAGGAAGGGGAGCTAACACTCATATAGAAGGGGATGTGTAAGGGATTCGGGGATGTTGGCCAAGAAACTGGGAAAGGGAGTAACAATTGAAATGTTATAAAACAAATAACCAAGTTAATAAATGTGGAGAAAAAAAGAAATTTTCAACATGTTTAGTCATAAGGAAAATGCAAATCAAAACAACCCTGACATTCCACCACACACCAGTCTGAATGGATACAAAAAAAAATCTTAGATAACTGCAGATTCTGTCAAGGATGTGGAGACAAAAAAGAACACTCCTCCATTGCTGGTGGGATTGCAGACTGGTAAAAAACATTCTGTGATTCTGTCTGAGAGCTTCTTTAGAAAACTGGACATTGCACTATCTATATACCCAATTAAATCTCCCATGTGCATATACCCAAAACATTCTCCAACATACAACAAAGACAAATGCTCCACTATATTCACAGAAGGAGCTGGAAATTACCCAGATGCCCTTCAAGAGAGGAATAGATACAGAAAATGTGATACATCTACATAATGGAATACTACTCAACAATCAAATATAACATCATATAATTCATAGGAAAGTGGGTGGAACTAGAGAATATCAACCTGAGTGAGGTACCACAATCACAGAAAAACGCACATGGTATGCAGTCAATGATAAGTGGATAGTAACCCAAATGCTCGAATTACACAAGATGCACAGACCACAGGAATCTCAAGAAGGATGAGCAAAATTCGGATGCTTCACTCATTCTTTAATAGGGGAACGAGAATACCCATAGTAGGGCATAGGGTGGCAAAGTTTAGAGAATGAAGGAACAATAATTGAGAGACTGCCTCACATGGGGCCCAACTAGATAAGATGGATGAAGCAGCAAAGAAGTGCAGGGCAACAGGAATCGGATGTAGATATCTACTGAGAGAAAAAGTCAGAGTATGGTAAATACTTAGGCAAATGCCAGCAGCAAACCACTGAACTGAGAAAGGAATCCCGGCTGAAGAAATCAGAGCAAGGCCAGAAAGAGCTGAAGGGGCTTGAGACACCATATGAAAAGAAAATGTCAACCTACCAGAGCTTCCAGAGACTAAGCTACTACCCAAGGACTTTACATGAACTAACCCTGGTCTCCAAAATCATAGATATCACTGAATGCCTAGTAGGTTCACCAGTGGAATGGGAAGTCTTTGGTCCTCCCATGACTGAACCCCCAGTGAATGGCATTGTTCGGAGAAGGGCAGTAATGTGGGGGTGGATCAGGAGAGGAACACACCTATAGAAGGGGAGGGAGAGGTGCTAGGGAGATGTTAGCCTGGAAACCTGGAAAGGGAATAACATTTGAAATGTAAATAAGAAATACCCAACTTAATAAAGATGGAAGAAAAAAAGACACTCTCTCTGGAAGAGCAGAATGTATAATTTTCCATTCAGGATCTGTGTGAAGAATTGTGGACACCTATGCAAATGTGGAATAACCCTAGAGAACATTGGAAACATTTGGTTATTTCTGGATACTCCTGTGTTGGTAGTAACATCTTGGGGAAAAATGGGAGATCCAAGTTCTCCATGTCTAGATAGGGAAGGATGTTGGGAACCTGGAATTTTTGGGGAAAGTACCTGTCCCAGTTTGTCAGTAGAAGATTCAGCAGAAGGTGGCCCAGGCAGAGTGTGATCTTTGAGTCTTTCACTGTTCTCTCCAGTACAGTGTTTTGTAGATGTTACAGGCACTCTGGCTACCAACTTGACAAAGTCCATATGTTCTTCAAACCTAGTAGACATAACCCGCTTTTTTTTTTTTTTCATCTTCCCAAAAATGGGCACTAAGAAGATGAGGCCACTCTTTTAGGTAGCAGGCTGTAAACCAGATGTTCTGGTAACCCTGGTCAGTGGGTTACGCAGTGATCTGCTATCCTTGGTCAGCGGATTACTCATGACCTCAGGAAACCTCAGAGGAAGTGGAACTGTCCATTTCTTGTTTTCCATCAGTTCCCTTCTGGGGTCTTGGACCCCCTTATTGACTGAAGCCTTTATATGATCTTTGAGTTCCTGTAGCTTTTCTGTACCACGAACATCAGGTTTTCTGAATCTCTGGTCTTCATAGGGTTTTGGGCATCTGAACATGTGCCAAGTCCGTCTAAGTAGTCCCGGAGTTGCAATGTCGCTCGGGTCTCTGCTGTTCAAGTGCTTCCCCCGTTGGGGTAGGATGATGTAATCTGGTTGGGGGACACTGAAGGATTTCCCAGGCCATGGGGGTTGGGAAATCAGCGGAGCAAGATCAGAGGGTAAAATCCGGGATGAAGCTTTTGGCCTCTCTCCACACAACTGGCCGTTTAGTCGTTAATTGAACAAGAAATGGCGAATGGTCTACTACTCATGAAGGGGCAGTGAATGTACTTGGTAGTGGTGAGTCATGGTGAGCATCAGTTGAGCTGTATCATTTGAGTATGGCTCTCTCTCCCGAGAAATGTGGACAAGTCTGGAAGGCAAAACAGGGCAAACTCGAGTGACTATTGATTTCAGTAACAACCGAAGCTCGAGAGGGGCTGTCCTCGACTCTGCCCGAGCCATTCGCGAGGTCTGCACCGGGCAGTCGAGAGGTTTGCAACGGGCAGTGACGAGGTCTGCAGGGGGCAGTTGCAAGGTCTGCATGGGGCAGTCGCGAGGTCTGCATGGGGTAGTAGCGAGGTCTGCACAGGGCAGTCTCGAGGTTTGCACGTGACAGTCGAGAGGTTTGCACAGGGCAGTGACGAGATCTGCACGGGACAGTAGCGAGGTTTGCATGGGGCAGTCGCGAGGTCTGCAAAGGGCAGTCCCGAGGTTTGCACGGGGCAGTCGCGAGGTCTGCACGAGGCAGTCGCGAGGTGTGCATGGGACACTCGTGAGGTCTGCACCGGACAGTCAAGAGCTGCCTCACTTTACAGTTCTGCTTGTAGTAGTGGGCATCATCCAAGCTTTCTGAATGAGGAGGAACCCTGTCGACTCTCTTCCTTTGAGTCTAGAGTGCTACCTGCTCTTGTGCCCACTGTCAGGAGCCAAGACAAGGGATTCTGGAAGGAGCAACATGAATGGAAAGGGCAAGGTGTGCTTAGGACACTGTGCGGTCAAGCGACTCAGTGTAGATCCCTCTAACCAGAGGTCATCAGTGGTGCAATGATGTGTCTTGGAGCCTCATAACCGAAAGGGAAAGAATGATCCAGACCCTTGCTCCTCAGAGACTGCAGAGACTAGAAAATCACTGGTGGACTGTGTTAGGGAATGAACATGTGATAGGATTTGAATAGAGCATAGAGTGCATGGGATTGATATTAGAATTCCATGTGACTTCCAGGTGTTACTGTGATGCTTCTGCCTTGATGTCTCACTCACTATTTTTTCTTGTCCTAAAGCTCTTAATATTCTTTCCATGATGATATTTTTGAAATATTGAGTATGCTATACAATGGAATGTATTTCCTTTAGTCACGTATATTGAAATTCTAAATTTCTCTTGGTATCTTACGCCTGGCTCGAAATCCTGGGATGCTTTCAATACTGGTAAGTTGATTGAACAAAAACTGTTTGCATTACACACTTTTCGTGTAAATAATTCTTTTGGTGATCCCCAAATAGATTGTACAAATGCCTCCTGCCTTGTACAGACATATCTACAATCACCCTTGCCTGGAGAAAGGAGTTAAGTATTATGCCTTCTTTTAATGAAGAGGAATATCTAAGGCTACACTCCTTAGAGAAACAAGAAATCAGGAACTGTAGGAAGAAATATGCATCTAGGCAACAATAAATGTTCCAAGCTAACCTGTGCAGTAACGTAATGTATGAAAAATAGCACTCCTTTATTAGTAGTATTATTAATTAATGTATTTGTTATCATTTCAAATATTTACCCTTTCCAGTCCCCGTTAATATATCCCACCCCCATCTACTCCTCCTCTTTGTCTCTAAGAGGGTGCCTCCCCAACTCTCCCACTCATTCTTGCCTCAGCCCTCTGGAATCACTCTTCTTTGAATTGCTCTTCTCTGGGACATCAATAATCTAAAGGACCAAGTTCTTCCCTTCCACTGATGTGAAATGAGGCAGTTCTCTGCTACATATATAGAGTACCAGACCGTATATATTCTATGGTTTTTGGTTAGGGCCATGGGAGCTCTAAAGGGTCTGGTTAATTGATATCATTGTTCTACCTCTTATTACAATCCAATTCAGCTCTTTCAGCCCTTCCCCTACATCTTCCATTGGGATCCCTAGGCTCAGTTCAATGGTTGGCTGGGCTGGCAAAGCCTCTCAGAAGACAGCCATACCAGACTCCTGTTTGGAAGCACATCTCAGCATCAGCAACAGTGTCCAGTTTGGTGTCTGCAGATCTCTGGATGGCCTTTTTTTCAGCCTCTGCTCCATTTTTGCCCCTGCATTTCCATTACACAGGGATAACTCTGAATTAATAAGAGATGGGTGAGTGGTCCCATCCTTACACTGGGGGCCATGTCTATATACAGCAGCTGGAGTCTTCAGGTTCAATTTCACTGTTGTTGTGTATGTTGGCTTACGTCATCAATGTTGGGTCCAGGGAACCTGTCTCATCACTAGTATCTGGGACATTCTAGAGATTGCCCTCTTACAAGTGAGTGCATGCTATGTGCCTTTACTTATGTTTGGATTACTTCACTCAGGATGATATTATCTAGTTTCATTCATTTTCCTATGAATTTCATGAAGTCATTCTTTTTAATAGCTGAGTATCACACCATTGTGTAAATGGACCATATTATATAGAATCTGTTCCTCTTTTGAGGGAAATCTGGGTTCTTTCCAGCTTCTGTCCGTTATAAATAAGGCTGCTATTAACAGAGTGGAGCATGTGTCCTTGTTATAGGTTGGAGCAAATTTTGGGTATGTGCCATCGAATGGTAGAGCTGGGTCCTCAGGTAGGAAATACTATGTTCAATTTTCTGAAGAACCTCCATCCTGGTTTCCAGAGTGGTTTTAAGAGCTTGCAATTTCAACAGTGACAGAGTGTTCTTTTCTCTCCACATCCTTGCCAGAGTATGTTGTCACCTGACTTTTTATCTTAGCCATTCTGACTGGTATGATCTAGAATCTCAGGATTGTTTTTATTTGCATTTCCCAATGAGTAAGGATATTGAACATTTTTTTAGATGGTTCTCAGACATTCAATATTCATCAGTTGAGAATTTTTGTTTAGAACTGTAGTCCACTATTAAATAGTGTTATTTGATTCTCTCAAGGAAAGCTTATTGAGTTTATTGTATATATTGGATATTAGCGCTCCATCAGATATAGGATTGTAAAAATTTTTTCCCAATCTTTTAGTTGCTGTATGGAGGTAATGACCGTGTCCTTTGCCTTACAGAACTTTGAAATTTTATGAAGTTCCATTTTTCAATTTTTGATCTAAGACCAAAAGCCTTTGGTGTTCTATTCAATAAAATTTCCCCCGTACCAATGTGTTCGGGGCTTTTCCTTGCTTTGTCATCAGTTAGTTTCAGTTTATCTGGTTTTATTTGGAGGTCTTTAATCCACTTTTACTAGAGCTTTGTACAAGGATATAAAAATGGATTGGTTTACATTCTTCTACATTTGCTCTTTACTTGAAACAGCACAATTTTTGAAAAATACTATCTCTTTTTCCACTGGATGGTTTTAGATCCTTTGTCAATTTTCTAGTGGCCATAGCTGGGTGGGTGCATTTTTGCATCTTCAATTCTATTCCATTGATGTACCTACCTGTCTCAATACCAATACAATACAGTTTTTCATCACCATTGCTCTGTAATACAACTTGAGCTCCCCTTACTGCCCCCCCATAACAATCCTGTTCACTGGGGGGTTCAGTCTTGACAGGAACAAGGGCTTCCCCATTCACTGGTGCTCTTACTAGGCTATTCATTGCTACCTATGCAGTTGGAGTCAAGGGTCAGTCCATGTATATAGTCTTTGGTTAGTGGCTTAGTCTCTAGAAGCTCTGGTTTGTTGGCATTGTTGTTCGTATGAGGTCCTTCAAGCTCTTCCAGTCCTTTCTCTGATTACTTCAACGGGGGTCCTGTTCTCAGTTCAATGGTTTGCTGCTGGCATTCACTATGTATTTGCTGCATTTTGGCTGTGTTTCTCAGGAGACTTTTACATCCGTTTCCTGTCAGTCTGCACTTCTTTGCTTCATCCATCTTATCTAGTTTGGTGGTTGTATATGTATGGGCCACATGTGGGGCAGGCTCTGAATGGGTGTTCCTTCTGCCTCTGTTCTAAACTTTGCCTCCCTATTCCCTCCCAACGGTATTCTTGTTCCCCTTTTAAAGAAGGAATGAAGCATTCCCATTTTGGTCATGATTCTTGAGTTTCACTAGTGTTGTGAATCTAGGGTATTTTGAACGTGTGGGTTAATATTCACATATCAATGAGTGTATACCATGTGTGTTTTTCTGTGATTGGGTTACCTCACATAGGATGATATTTTCCAGTTCCATCCATTTGCCTATGAATTTCATAAACTCATTTTTTGACAGCTGGTTAGTATTCCATTGTGTAGATGTACCACATATTCTGTATCTATTCCTCTGCTGAAGGGCATCTGGTTTCTTTCCAGCTTCTGGCTATTATAAATAAGGCTGTGATGAATATAGTGGAGCACATGTCTTTTTTATATGTTGGGGCATCTTTTGGGTATATGCCCAAGAGAGGTATAGCTGGATCCTCAGACAGTTTAATGTCCAATTTTCTGAGGAACCTCCAGACTGATTTCCAGAATGTACCTGTCTGCAATCCCACAAAAAATGGAGGAGTTTTCCTCTTTCTCCACATCCTCACCAGCATTTAAATTCATCTGCATTTTTTTATCTCAGCCATTCTGACTGGTGAGGTGGAGTCTCAAGGTTGTTTTGATATTCAATTCCTTATAACTAAAGATGTTGAACATTTCTTTAGGTCCTACTCAGCCATATGGCATGCCTCAGCTATGAATTCTTTGTTTTACTCTGAACTCCATTTTTAAAACGGTTATTTGCCTCCCCGCAGTCTACCTTCTTGACTTCTTTCAATTTTTTGGATATAAGCACTCTATCACTTGCAGGATTGGTAAAGACCTTTTCCTAATCAGTTGGTTGACAGTTTTTCCTAACAAAAGTTCCCTTTGCCTTACACAAGCTTTGTATTTTTATTAGATCCCATTTGTTGATTCTTGATCTAAGAACATAAGACATTGGTGTTTTGTTCAGGAACTTTACTCCAGTGAGCATGTGTTCTAGTTTCTTCCACACTTTTTATTCATTAGCTTGAGTGTATCTGATTTGATGTGGAGGTCCTTGATCCACTTGGACTTAAGCTTTGTACAGGGTGATAAGCATTGATTGATGTGCATTTTTCTACATGGTGACCTCCAGTTGAACAAGCACTATATGCTCTAAATGCTTTTCTTTTTCCTCCCGTTGGATGCTTCTGACTCCCTTGTAAAATATCAAGTGATCATAGGTGTGTGGTTTCATTTCTGGGTCTTAAGTTCTATTTCGCTGATCTACCTGCCTGTCTCTGTACCAAAACTATGCCGTGTTTTATCACGATTGTTCTGTAATACTGCTTAAGTTCAGGAATAGTAATTCATGAGAAGTCCTTTTATTGTTGAGGATAGTTTTAGTTATCCTAGGTTTTTTCTTATTACAGATGAATTTGCAAATTATTCTGTCTAACTTTATGAAGACTTGGGTTGGAATTTTGATGGGGATTGCATTAAATCTGTAGATCACTTTTTGTAAAATGGCCATTTTTACTGTATTAATCCTGCCAACCCATGATAATATGACATCTTTCCATCTTCTGAAATTGTCTTACATTTCTTTCTTCAGAGTCTTGATGTTGTTATCATACAGATCTTTCACTTGCTAGGTTTAAGACACACTGGGGTGTTTTATATTATATGAGACTATTATGAAGGGTGTCTTTTGGCTAATCTCTTTCTTGGCTTGTTTATCTTTCCTGTAGATGAAGAGAACTGATTTATTTGAGTTAATTTTATACACAGCCATTTTGCTGAAGGTGTTTATCAGGTTTAGTAGTTCTCCAGTGGAAATTTTGGGATCACTGAAATATACTAACATATCATCTATAAATAGAGATATTTTGACTTTCTTTTGCCAATCTGTATCCCCTAGATCTCCCTTTTTTGTCTGGCTGCTCTGGCTAGAATTTTGAGAACTATATTGACCAAAAAGGGAGAGAGTGGGCAACCTTGTCTAGTCCCTGATTTTAGTGGCATTGCTTCAAGTTTCTTTCCATTTCATTTAATATTTGCTACTGGTTTGCTGTAAATGCCTTTTACTATGTTTATGTATATGCCATGAATTCCTCTTCTTTGCAGGACTTTTATCATGAATGGGTTTTGAATTTGTCAAACACTTTGTAAGCATCTAATGAAATGTTTATGTGGTTTTGTTCTTTCAGTTTCTTTATATAATGGATTACTTTGATGGTTTTCCATATATTAAACAATCCCTGCTTGTCTGGGATGAAGCCTACTTGATCATGGTGGATGATTGCTTTGATGTGCTCTCTGATTCGGTGTGCCAGAATTTTAGAGTATTTTTGCGTCGATATTCATAAGAGAAATTGGTCTGAAGTTCTCTTTCTTTGTTGGGTCTTTGTGTGATTTAGGTATAAGTGTAATTGTCACTTCATAGAAGGAATTTGGTAGAGCTCCGTCTGTTTCAATTGTGTGGAATAGTTTGGATAGTTTTTGCATGAGGTCTTCTATGAAGGTCTGATAGAATTCCACAATAAACATGGCTGGATCTGGGCTTTTTTTGGTTGGGAGACCATTAATGACTGCTTCTATTTCATTATGAGTTATGTGGTTGTTTAACTAGTTTTTCTATTCGTGATTTAACTTCGGTACCTGGTATCTATCTAGGAAATTGTCCATTTCCTGAAGATTTTCAAGTTTTGATGAATATAGGCTTTTGTAGTAGGATCTGATGATTTTTTGAATTTCCTCTGATTCTGTAGTTATATCACCCTTTTCATTTCTGATTTTGTTAATTTGTACACACTCTCTGTGTCCTCTCTTTAGTCTGGCCAAGAGTTTATCTATCTTGTTGATTTTCTCAAAGAACCTACATTTGGTTCTGTTGATTCTTCCTATGGTCCTTTTTGTTTCTCCTTGGTTGATTTCAGCTCTGAGTTTGATATTTTCCTGCCTCCTACTCCTCCTAGGTGTATTTGTGTCTTTTTGTTCTGGAGCTTTTAGGTGTGCTGTCAAGCTGCTGATGTATGCTCTCTCCTGTTTCTTTCTGCAGGCACTCAGAGCTATGAGTTTTCCTCTTAGCAAAGATTTCATTGTGTCCCATATGTCTGGCTATGTTGTACCATAATTTTCATTAAATTCTAAGAAGTCTTTAATTCCTATCTTCATTTCTTCCTTGACCAGGTTATTACTGAGTAGAGCATTGTTCAACTTCCATGTATATGTGTCCATTATTCCCTTATTGTTATTGAAGACAAGCTTTAGCCCGTGGTGGTCTGATAGGACACATGGGATTATTTCTATCGTTCTGTACCTATTGAGGCCCGTTTTTTGACCAATTACAAGGTCAATTTTGGAGAAAGGACCATGAGTTTCTGGGAAGAATGTATATCCTTTTGCTTTAGGATAGAATCTTCTATAAATATCCGTTAAGTCCACTTGGTTCATGACTTCTCTTAGTCTGTCTACGACTCTGTTTCATTTCTGTTTCCATGATCTGTCCATTGATGAAAGTGCGGTGTTGATATCTCCTACTTTTATTGTGTGAGGTGCAATGTGGGCTTTGAGCTTTAGTAAGGTTTAATTTTTTTTATGAATGTAGGTGCCCTTGTATTTGGACCATAGATATTTAGGATTGAGAGTTCATCTTGGTGGATTTTTCATTTGATGAATATGAAGTGTCCTTCCTTATTTTTTAGGTGACTTTTAGTTGAAAATTGATTTTATTCAATATTAGAATAGCTAATCCAGCCTGCTTCTTCTAATCATTTGCTTGGAAAGTTGTTATCCAGCCTTTCACTCTGAGGTAGTGTCTGTCTTTGCTCACTGAGGTATGTTTCATGTAGGCAGTAGAATGCAGGGTCCTCTTTGCATATCCAGTTTCTTAATCAATGTCTTCTAATTGGGTAGTTGAGACCATTGATATTGAAAGATATTAAGGAATAGGGATTATTGCTTCCTGTTATATTCATATTTGAATGTGAGGTTAAGTTTGTGTGCTTTTCTTCTCTTTGTTTTGTTGCCAAGACGATTAGTTTCTTGCTTTTCCTAGGGTTGAACTTGCCTCCTTATGTTGGGCTTTACCATTTCTTATCTTTTGTACGGCTGGATTAGTAGAAAGATATTGTGTAAATTTGGTTTTGTCATGGAATATCTTTGTTTCCCCATCTACATTAATTGAGAGTTTTGCAGCATACAGTAACCTGGGCTGACATTTGTGTTCTCTTAAGGTCTATGTGACATCTGTCCAGGATCTTCTGGCTTTGATAATCTCTGGTGAGAAGTCTGGTGTTATTCTGAAAGGTCTGTCTTTATATGTACATCTCTGTCTTCCACAGGCACTTTAAAGCATATGTATGTATACACTGAGATGCAAATGCATACAATTAGAACAACAATAAAATAGTTTTAAAAATAATCCACTTCACTAGGCAGTAGTTATACATGCATTTAATCACAGTATTTATGAGGCAGAAGCAGGTGGATGACTGGCAGTGTGAGGCCAGCCTGGTTAATAGAGTAAGTTCCACAACAAACAATGATTCACAGAGAAACTCAGTCTTAAAAAATTAAAACCAGTGCTGGAGAGATGGCTCAATGGTTAAGAACACTGACTGCTCTTCCACTGATCTTGAGATCATATCACAGCAACCGCATAGTGGCTCACAACCATCTGTAATGAAATCTGATTCACTGTATCTCAAAAATAATAAATAAATCTTAAAAAAATTAAAACTAAAAACAAAGAAACAAAAAGTACACATAGTAATATTTTGTTACTTAGATAGTACAGGAAATAGTCTGTATTAAACATAATTTGAAAGTTAGTCACCCTTGTTTGTTTCTTCCTCATAAAGTGTGACTATTAATATACATGATCCACTTGATCATCATCAACTTGGACCTATCTTTGAGGATTTCCCCAGAAGTCTAGCTGAAAAAGGAAAATTCAACATGATTGTTGACATGGAGTAAGCACATAGGCTGAACTGAAAAAGGGAGGAAGATAAATCCAGAGGAGTGGCCATATTCATTTCTTTCTCCTCCTTGACTGTGAATTCTACATGCTGCACTCATGTAAGCTCCTGCCACCATGTTTTCACCAGGATGAGCCAAAGGAAGTTCTCTTCTTTTTACTTTCTTCTTGTCAGCAATTTTGTTCCAACCAAAGAAATCACTTGAAAAACATATACATATTATGTATACGCACATATGTATGCATGTATGTATGTTTGTATGTATGTAAGTATGTATGTATGTATATATGTATATATGTACATATGTGTATGGTGGCTCACATCCATCTGCATTTTGTCTGATGACTTTTTCTGTTTTGTCTGAAGAGAGTGAGAATGTCCTCATAGACATTAAATATAAATAAATAAATAAATAAATAAATAAATAAATAAGGCAAATTAAAAATAAAGCTAGCTGACGTTATTTACTGCTCAGTTTTTAAGTATTGAAAACGTTCATGGTTTTGCTGCAATGTTACTAAACAATCCATGTAAAAATGGTTTTGACCAAAGGGATGGCTGAGATGCCAAGGGATCTGGCTTCTCTCTCAGAGGACTGTGGTGGCTCCATTGCCATCACCCACATGGTGATTCACAACTCTCTTTAACTTTAGTACCGGGAGTACCCAATGCTGTCTTCTAGTTTCTGTGGTTACCAAGCAAGAATGTGGTGTAGAGACATGCAAGCAAACAAAAACACCTTTATACATAAAACAATAAATAAAAAAGGATCATGAAAATGTTACATTTTAATGTTTTCAGCATTTTAGCACTTCACCACAGTTTTAAATGCTGTATTTAATGGCTTAAAAATAAAAAATGTGGATCAGAGATTGGCCACTAAGAGAATACAGAGCACTCAGGAATGGTTAAATAAATGGAATAGAAACCCAGAGGCCTAAGATAATTTTAAGAGAGTCTGTACTGTTATTTTCTATCTTCCTTTCATATTTCCTATATCTTTAATAGGTTACAGAATTGGGAACTGTGGATTAAATTTCCTAAGTGACTATCAAATCAAGAGTGTCCCCACCAGCGAGGACCCAGTTATTCAGGGTCCCGAAGGGGCGCAACCTTTGGCCGTCAATGGGGGGCGAGAGAAGAAGGAGATCAAGCAAAATTTCTGTTGTCAAGGTCTTGTTTATTGAGAGAAATGTACACCATTTAAAGCTCTGAGGCAGGAATAGAAGCGGGAACTGAAGCTTAGGGTGGGGGAGTTTGTGAAGTGCCCAAAGGATATAAGGTAAATCACTACACTGCTAGATATCCTACTATAACAAAGAGGTTACAGTCTTCCGGGGACATGTTCTTTGAAAAGGTCGAACCCTTCTCAGGAATCTGCTCAGGGACATCCAGTGTTTTGCTCAGTCTGAAACATCCTGTCATTGCTCCCAGGGTCTTCCTGGGAGAGGGTCTTAGAGGAGTATGTGTGGCCAAGAGTCACGTAGCCACTTTGAGCTAAACAGTCACAAAACACCAGGCCCAAATTCAATATGGCTCACTACACAAGTGTATGCATGTGACTAATTTCTAGCCAGCAACTTATGAACAGAGGCCACAGTCAAAATGTCTGCCATTTTCTTGTTTATGTTTACCCTCCCTAGAACTGAGGATCGAATTCCTATATTCTTAAATATAGTTTCTTTATTCAATATCAAGAATGTATGTGTAAAGTAACAATATCTGATCTTGGGAATTGTTTTATTTTGGCTCCCAAAATTCCACATTTCCAGACATGACAGTCCCTGAGAGCTACAACTGATAATAAAGAGTTGCCATAGCCAATAGCTGGGCAGAAAGAGAGAAAGACAGGGCAAGGGATGGGGAGAGAGGGGAGGATGAAGCGAATCACCATGATCCAGGGTTAGAAGGATCAGAGTGAAGAGCTAAGGAGAGAAAGCAGCCTACAATGTAGATGAAAGGGAATAGAACCCTATTGGGGAATGGGGTGTTTCCCAGAAGGTAACAGGGCACCAAAGATAAAACAGATGTAAAAGGTGTTAAACCTGGGATGCTGGGTAGAAGGGAGATGGTAGCTGTCAGGAAGGTTAGAAATGTCCTGACATTGAATATGTGTGTGTGTGTGTGTGTGTGTGTGTGTGTGTATGTGTGTGTGTGTGTGTGTTTGTCTGTCTGTCTTTCATTCTTGAAGCCAGAAAACTCTTGGGCAGGTGCCATGACTGTACTACGGAGCCAAAGATGATTAATTAATTCACTACAGTTTGGTACATTGAGGTCCCAAGTGAGGGTTGCATTAACCTGGACACAGTGGTTACACAGCCCAGTCATCCAATGTACAGTTTATTCAGTTTCAACTTCTTTTAAAGGAAAAGCAGGATAAAAGATTCCCACTGTTTCTAGTTGTCGCCAGAAACTATTTCTCTAGCAATAGAACATCTTTTATCAAAGTGACCCGAACCTCCGTGGAGACTGAGAAATCTGTCAACAGTCCAACTCTTAGATGTATTAGAGTTGCTGCTGTCTAATTAGTCTATAAACAAAGTTACTTTCTCATGAGAAAATGACCAGGAAGTCCATGTCCTCAGGTTTACAGCTGATTTGGCAGGCAGAGCATGAGGATCCTCTGCTTGAGGAAGTTGCCTCCTCAGTATCCCTCCTTAGTATCTCAGTGTGGTGAGAATGATCTTACCATCTTAGGGTGCACTGCAGCTGGTAAGCTAGGAGCAGTTGCCTCATGACATTTCTCTAAATTAAAGAAAAATAGTGTCAACCCTTATCCCTAGAAAATGGCTAGCAGACAGAGGGACCATTGGCCCTGAATAGCCAGAGAAATGCTGCCCTCTGTGGATTGGCTGCCTACTTTTGGGCTTTCACAGGCAAGGAAAAAGTCTCAGTATTTACACCAGATCTAGTCTTTTCCAATACCTTGGTCTGTGCCCCAATTAACTTAAGAACACTTAGTAATTTAGTATTAGTAAATTGTTCCACATTTCAGCTACATAATTCAGACTGTGCCTAAAATGGGATAATTGAAAGGAAGAAAAATTCTTAGTAATCTCAGAGGTAAGAGTCAGGGACTTTAGAGAACTATACAACCTTTGTTTTATAACTGAACCTTCAAGAAGTTCCCCTTAAACCTTGAGTGTGACCAAGCAAGACTGAGCCAGAAAGCAACATTCCGGTTCACTTGTATACTAGACTCACGCACAATCATATACAATACACACATAAATCACAGACATTTTCTTTTGTCCTCTGCTACTCACATGGAAAGTCATGGAGACAGAAACTCAGATGATAAACTTCAGTCCAGACAAAGTAAGCCAATTAAAATAACAACAACAATAAAGAAACCTGATTTGGTGGCAAGTCAATGAATACTCCTGTTTTATAAAAATGGTGGATGGCACCTGAAGAGTAACACCTAAAGTAGTCCTCTGGCCTCCACACATGCAAGCTCAAATATGCAGAGCCATATACCAAGTTAGCCTGTAAAAGGTTTTTCATGAGCGTGGAAGATAGCTCAATGGGTAAGGGTTCTTGTGTGGCACAGCCTGACATAATCAGTTCAATACCTGGGACATACATGGGAACCTGACTCGTACCAGCCACCCCTGACCTCCATTCTTTGGGGTTTCTCAGCTGCTCTGTATTGTAATGCTAACTGCAGACCTGCAAGGCCTGATTGTCCCAGAGACCAGAGAGTTCACATGTAGACCCAGGTGATACTATGTAAACTTGTGTCTCCAAATTATTTTGGAGAATAGGTGAATAAAGAGGCCAACAGTCAACAGCTGGGCAGAAGACACACAGGCAGGGTTTAGCATCCCAGGACTTCTGGCATCAGAGAAGAACCACAAGTGGTAAAATAGGTGAAGCGACGTGGGTTGGCTAATTGGAGTTAAGAGTAATCCAGATGAAACACAGCAAATTATAAAGTGTGAACATTAGCTGGGAAACAGACATAACAGCCAGAGATTCCATATCTGCCCAGCTCCTGTGCTGATTAAGGCTTAATGTAAACATAAAGCTTGTGGATGTCTTTTATCTGGAAACTGAGTGGTCAGAGAAAGGGGAGAAACCCTGGGTTTGGATTAAATAATATCTACAACATCTATAAACACAACTCTTGCCCCCTACACACACAAATAATAAATGTAATTTTTAAAAGGGGGATAAGGAACTTGTCTTCAACCATGGGGATCCAATTTCTATCAAAAATCCATGTGGTAAGAGGATGACCTCCTCAGTCATTGGCTTCTGACCTCCATAAATGCACACTAACACATATAGACATATGCACAGTGAATACGATAATGCATTAACAGATTAATTAATTAATTAATTAATTAATTAATTAAAGGTTTATCAAATCACCTTCTTTGCCCCCACTTAATTCTGTCCTGTGTTTACACGGCTCACTTCCCCACATCTGCCTCTCCTTCTCTCATGCCTGTCATGCTTGCACGTGTGTTTCCCCTTCCTTAGTTTCCATGTTTAAATATATGTTTGTCTCTTTATAAACTGCAGCTCTGATGACTAGAAAGATGTTTCCCTGGTTGAAAAAATTTGCTGTGGCATCGTAAGGCCTGGAGTCCAAATCCCAGCATCCTGCAAACACCAGTCACTGCAGCTGCCAGGAATCAGACAACATCCTCTTAAGCAGAAATAATATAATACTGCCAGTAGTTTGAGGAACACACACTTACAAATAAATGGCAGAAATGCAAAATTTGTCTGTTTAAAATGAAGCTCACAAGCCTTAAGACCTGGGTCATGAATCAAAGGGAAGTAAAAATTCTGGTTCCTTTTAAACCATGTGAGACAATCAAGTATTGTAATCTCTGCAAACCTGTTCCTTTATCATTTGCCAAATTTAAACAGTGCTGGGATGTTAATGGGAAACTACTTTTCAAAGAGTCCACGAGGATAGTCTATACACAGTAATTTACCAACTATTATTAAATTTTGGAACAAATGTTAAAAAACAAGTAGTGTTTCACGTTCATTTTTAAGTGTGAGGCAAAGGCTTTCAATCCTATGATTTAAGGTAGAGACTGAGATATAAATGGAATTAAAAAACACCATTTGCCAAGAGCAAAGGCTAAGTAAAACTACACTCCAACTTGAGAACCAGAATATAACATGTAGGAAAACTCCTAGTACAAAATGGGAGAAAACATCACACTAAAGATAATAAGACACCTCTCATTCCTGAACGCTGAAAACAATACAGACTTCCTTGAGATCTTTAGGGTTTTCCTGTCTGGATAAAGGAAGCCCTGGTAAGTACTCTCATCACCACAATTGTATTTCCAGTAGAACATCAAAGCAACACCTAGGGAAGGAAAGGCATCTGTAGCTTTCTCATTTTCAACAACTCATTTTTATTTCATTCTAGACTTACAGAGAAACTACTTAGAAAGTCAAACGAATTTTGCCAAGCATCAAAATTTCACTCAAAAAATAAATATGAATTCTATTTTATCTTTTGACAACAATAAAATAATGTTAAAGAACAAGAAATGATAATAAATCTTTCAGCCAAGCACTCTGGAGACAGAGGTAGGTAGGCAGATTGCTTGACTTTGAAACCAGGCTGATCTATACTCAGGAAAAGTTCTTACATCACTGAAAAATCCAGCCTCCAGCAAAAGGGGGGGAGGCAGAAGAGAGGAAGAGAGGGAAGGTGGGAGGGAGAGGGAGAGGGAGAGGGAGAGAGGGAGGGAGAGAAGAAGAACCAATTTTATTAAAAAGTTTAGACTATTTGTTTCTATGTTTCATTGCCTGGGGACTGGAGTGCAGAGGGTTTTCTAGCAGTATAATCCAAGCAGAATTTATTCATGAAGCCTGCAGGCACAATTCCCGCAGCAGTAGCTATCCACTCCACTGCTAAACTCTGTATAGCATAGAAGGATTGGATATGAAACTCCTCTATTTTTCTTTCAAGATGTAAACTGCAGGCAAGTAGCATCCTCAATGCTGCCTCCCAAAGTGACATCTTCATCTTATACCATTTCATCACATGTGGTTTGGGGAATGAGTAGGACACGCAGGCTCTGATGCACTTTCCACTGTGTTTACTTTCCAAATGCTTTTATACCCTTTCTGTTTTCATGTTCCCCTTATAACAAAAGCTTCTGTGACACTATTTCTATGTAATTGTCTCTATCTCTTAACTACATGAGTACATGGTGGCCAGACTCTGCTGACTTCAATAGATAACAGAGAAAATTTGAGACTCACATCCTCACACCCTCTGCCATTATCTTACAAGTCTCCACCCCAACGCCGTAGTGCTCTGTGCGAGGATTCTCACAGAGGTGTGTGGCCAATCTAGTTTCTGATGAACCAGTTCTGTCTCCATCACTTCTTCAATGACAGCCCCTCAAAACCTAGTATATGCATCCTAGCTATGTGAGACAGCCTGTATGAAGCCCCTAACCATTGCTTAGGGCAAACATTTAAGCAGGGCTTCCCCTGATCTCAGGTGCAGGGAAGTTTGTCTACAGGACAGGTCACTTTGGGTTTCCGTGAGTAATCCCTACTTAAAGGTGGACTGCTCACAAGAAAGAGACCAGAGCTGAGTCTTACAATACTTAGAACTTCATATCTTATCAATTACACTTCTGGGCTTCGTGCTTTCAGTTGCCACATATTCAAGTTACCATTTTTGTTTGTTTGTTTCTAGTATTGGACAGAGAGAGGTAGCAGTTCTACTGTGTTCTGTGTTTCAGACATATGACTGGATGGTTGATTCTTAGTCTCTACTTCTGCAGTTAGACCGTCAGGTTGGCTTAGTAAATTTAAATCCTCATTTTGTGATTCAAAAATGACTTCTTCCCACTTCTTTTTTTTTCTTTTTTTCGGAGCTGGGGACCGAACCCAGGGCCTTGCAGTTGCTAGGCAAGTGCTCTACTGCTGAGCTAAATCCCCAACCCTCTTCTTCCCACTTCTAATTGCAGCATCAGCATCTCAGTACAAGTTTAGTTTATACATAGTCTAGAATTTAACAGAAAACTTATTGATACCATCAGTTTTAGAATTGAGACATAAAGCTTTGCTAATTTTCAGTTCCTGTTCTTGAGACCATTATGTTTGGGGAATATCCTGTGATTAGTAATTTCATGTCAACTTGGTCAGGCATGGGATACCCAGGAGTTGACTAAACAGTATGTCTGACTGTATCTGGAAGAGTGTCCTAAAGAGCGTAGCATCCACACTGGTGGACTAACTGAAGCACATAAAAGATCCTGTGTGTGTGTGTGTGTGTGTGTGTGTGTGTGAGAGAGAGAGAGAGAGAGAGAGAGAGAGAGAGAAACAGCTGGTCAGTTGCTGGCTTAATAGAATGAGGAATAAAGATGAAGGTTGATTCCTAGATTGATTTGGGTGATTGATCTGTCAGTGATATTTTTGATTCTCAGTTTGTTAGGCAGACTACAATCTGAACTGTGAGCTCTTCAGTTTTGAAATTTCTTTCAAACATAACACTCGCTTTACATGTAGACACACATAGAGAGCCATATGTAAGTCAAGGGTTGGAATAAAGACAGAGAAAGCTGTTCCTAGGCTGTTTTGTAGATTAATTGTGAAATACACTATAGACAAAAACATTGTGCATCATATGACTGTGTATACAGAGCACACAGCCAGAGAGAGACATATACAATTGGTTATTTTTCTTTGAAGAAGTCTAATACTTATTACTTGAAACTAAAATTCATAGTTTTCCTTCATTGATCTGTAAGTCAGAGGCTTTGGAAGGCAAATTACTTGCTGTAGGTCACACTTCAAAGGAAGGCAGAGATAATCGTGAAGGAAAGGAGAACTACATGGAGGAAGCAAACACTGGGCTTGCATCATTCCATTGGCAGGATTCCTATCTTTCAAAACACTCAATCTTTACTTCTTGATTTCTACACATGTCTAAATGTTTTCTAAGAGAGTTTTCTAAGAATTCCATCTGTGCCTGGTAGTAAACTAGACAAAGCTCACACCATTCACTATAGCAAACAGAAGTAGCTGAAACTTGGGGATTAGATTTAAAGGATGTGCATTGTCATCCACACAGTCCACAGAGTCCTGTGAAGTTTCTATGTTGCTGGCTATTGGATATTTCCTATCCACCAGCACCATCAGTCACTTTCCTTGGTTCTCGTTTTGAGCCTGAACCTTATTAAAGATCTGCTAGAATGGCAATCAGAGTATATCTCCAGTCATAGAGGATAACAAGAAAAATGAGAACCATGAAGGTAACCTAGAACTCATGAAGGACTGAATCCTTTGAGGATACAGTGGATGTGCACATGCCTTACAGTCTCCAGCCTTAGTATCCTGAAGAGGAGCTTGATGATCTGAAAAGTACATGACATGAGACGTGAAGAACCATTACTGGAGACTGAGGTGTTCCAATTACAGATGATGTCCTATGCAGCAGGATAAGCCAGCAGGGGGAGTGTGGGATGTAACCAGCATGTCCAGACTTGCATTTTGTCTTTAGAGTAGGGACACCATGATGATGCTTCTCTGCTGCCTTTCAGATGAAAACCAGCATGACACTTGTGACAAGCACTTGCCTGCGATTGAACAATGATTCTGGATGGTATTTTCTTCTCCTCTGAAAGACACAGGAAACTCTACAATTCAGCTCCTTCAAAGCTTCAGGTATCTGCATCAAAGGTACAGCAAGAGGAGAGAGAGACAGTGTCAGTGAATCCACTGCTACACCATAGTCTGCTTCTCATTAGGAAAATAAAAGGCCTCCCAAGAATTCTGAGGCCTTCAAAGAAGGAGGTAGAAACAGCTTTGAATTATTCAAAAGCATTTTTAAAAAATCTATTGAGTGAGTTCTCATTTGAATTTTATAGAACACTCACTTCCTAGTTTGAATATTGGTATTTGAGGAGCAAATTAAACATCCAAACTTCCTAAAATCTTGCTAAAAATGTATCTTAAGAAAACCAAATAGATTCAAATGATGACCATTCTACTGTAGAGAAGACGGTTAATTAAGAATATGGAAAGCAAGATAGAATCAGAGAAGCTCACATTCTGTAATTCCTATTAAATTTAGCAATTTAGTTATTATGTTGAATTCTAGTTAAAATGTTTAGTTATTGGGAACTAGAAAGTCACGTAGGACCTAAAGTAACACTGCAGAGATTGTTTTCTTGTGACTGGTGGTGAAAGAGTGACTAAGGGTTCAGTGAAAGCTCAGACTGGACCAACAAGCTCATCAGGTAAAGGTGAATAAATAATATATTTTGTAAAGACTCAATCGTCACAATGCCTAAGAATGAATCTTAGCCTCTAGTCAGTGTTGCAGAATAGAAGGTAGAAGCAGGCCATTCAGCAGCAGCAGCAGGCCAAGTCTTGCATGTTTCTAAGGAGCTGTGTCCTGAGGCAAAACAAGATTTGGAATCTGGGTGTGTCTGAACAAATGGATCATCAAAGGATATTTTGAGAACTTGATGCAGACATTTGCACTGGGACCAGAATTAATGTTAATGTTGGCAATCATTCTACACTCCACCCAACAGTTACCTAGCAACAGCCAGGTAGACCTGGCTTGCTATAAAAGGGACTATTTGGACTCTCTTCCTTTCTCTGATTCTCTAACCCCCATGCTCTCCCAGACCCCTTTAACTTTTCTCTCCTTCCCCTCACCCATCTCTCTTCACATGTTCCCAGCCAGCATCCTCTCCTCTTCTCTTCCCTCCTCTCTCTCTCTCTCTCTCTCTCTCTCTCTCTCTCTCTCTCTCTCTCTCTTTCCCTCCCCGCCTCAGTCTTTAGTCTTTCACCCCTCCTCTGCTCTCTCTGTCTCCTCCTTTTCTCTGCCTGTCCTCCCATCTCAACTCCCCTTCACATGCCCCTAATTAAACTTTATTCTATACTAGTACCCATCATATGACTGGTGTCTGGGTGTGCAGGGGAGGATGCCTCTGCATGTGCCAGCTGATGTATGCCCTCCCTGTACACTCTATAAATCATATCCTTGGCTTTTTTGACCAAGCCAGCTCAGTCATTCAACAAGTTCTCGAGGGCAGGGGTGAGGAATAAAAAGAAAAAAGACAAATAGACAACATTTAACATTACTCCAGCCAGTTCTGAGGCTGAAATAGCTTTATTTTAATCAGTCTGCTTTTATGTCACTTTAATTACATGCAGAATTACCAGATCAATTCTGAGTTGAGATGATAAAATCCTGTAAAATCCATTAGGGACTAATCAGGATGACTAATACTAAAGGACAGCCACACAAGCTTCAGCTGAGCCTGCTCTGAGCTTTGCATTAACTCAAATGTAAATGTTCTTAATCAGGGCCTATTTTCTTAGTTCAAGACCAAAGCAAGATTTCTTCCCCAGGATTTTTCTTTTGTTCTGATAATGTGAGATTCCTGCCAAGTGTCTTGAAGCAAGTAGCATGGAAAGGTTCTCTACACTTTTTATCAAACATCAATTCTAACAGGTGGAACTGTGCTGTATGGAAAGTTACAGAAGGTTGAGTGAAGCAAGTAGGAAACAAAACATTGTCATACTTCAGTGACAGCTCACCCTTCACTACTGAGGAGGAGCTCAGATAAAGTGTCCATAGCAGTAACTTCTCAATGGTCGGGATATACTTTATCATTGGATTTCTCTTTATTTTAAACAGCCACTTTTTTTTTCAGGTTGCACACATTATATTTATTTATTTGATGGTCAGTTTTTATGTATGTAATGTGAGTGGGTATTTTGTCTGAATGTATGTGGTGTCCACATGAATGTCTGATGCTTAAAAAGCCAAAGAAGGTGTCAGATCATCTCTGTTGTGAGTTGACAGGTACTTATTAGAATTGAACTTGGGTCCTTTGTGAGAACAGCCAATACTCTCGACCACTGAGCCAATCTCCCTGGGAAAGCCATCCCCAAACAGGAGTTGGAAGTGCCATTTTCACATCTAGATACTAGGATAAAGAGTCCCACCTGTCTATCCCCTGCAAATGAGTCCAGAATCTTACAGCGGTATCTGAAAAGATCTTCCCAGTACAGGACCAATACCTCTGAGACTTTTGCATGCTCACCCCAGCTTTATTCACCTTGATGGTGGCCTGAGCCCTTGAAAATGAAAGCAGTAAAAGTTTTTAAGAAGCCGTGGCTTTTTGTTTACATTTTGGTTCTGATGTGGCTTTGATGAAAAGCTGGATTATAGGAAAAAGTTTTTGCACATCAATTTGGGATCATACAATTCACATCCAACAAACTGGTGAGACTGGGCTCAGAGCTGGAGAATGGAGACTCATAAGAAACTTGAGAACTGTCCAAAGCTACATCCCTTTTCCCCTTGCAACTGCAAGAGCAGGAGAGATGAATTTCTGAGTTGTACTGTTTTGTGTTTCACTGGGCTTGGTAATGAGAAACCACAATGCCTCCCTTTGTAGCCTCAAACTCCAGGCTCTCTTATGTCAGTTCCCCAAGTATCAGGATCACAGGGATGCGCTGCCATAGCTCTAGCAGGAACAAGAAGATTTCTGTATTCTGTTGTCTTCCTCATGGGCTGAGGCTCCATGTCAGTAGCATCTTTCAAGGCCGTTCCTCTGCAGCTCCGAAAACTTTTTTTTTTAATATAAACCAAGCTTATTTTGCCTCTTAAGTGGTGTTCTTAAACCACAACTTGGTAAACAATGTGAATTCATGTAAGTCATCTTTAAAGTCAGAGATTTGCTTTCGTTTTTCTTCTTTTTAAAGAGTTGTTAAAAAGATGCAGCTTATTCTAACAGGATAAATATTTTTAACCATTTCACATTGAGTTCATGAAGACTCACAAATGAGCAACAGTCCTCACTGAGGAAAACAAAAAAGTTGTTGTCGACAAGGAACTGTGTACACACACAAACAAAAAGAACTGTGTAAAAATAACTAACTTATCTCGAACACATGGGCACTGGAGAAAATTTCCTGAACAATACACCAATGGCTTATGATCTAAGATCAAGAATTGACAAATGGGACCTCATAAAACTGCAAAGCTTCTCTAAGGCAAAGGACACTCTGGTTAGGACAACATGTCAACCAACAGATTGGGAAAAGATCTTTACCCATCCTACAAAAGATAGAGGGCTTATATCCAAAATATACAAAGAACACAAGAAGTTACACTGCAGGGAGACAAATAACCCTATTAAAAAATGGGGTTCAGAGCTAAACAAAGAATTCACAACTGAGGAATGATGAATGGTTGAGAAACACCTAAAAAAAATTTCAACATCTTTATCCAAGAGGGACATGCCAATCAACACAAACCTGAGATTTCACCTCACATCAGTGAGAATGGCTAAAATCAAAAACAGGTCACAGCAGATGCTGGCGAGGATGTAGAATAGGAGGAAAACTCATCCATTGTTGGTGGGATTGCAGACTGGTAAAAGCATTTTGGAGATCAGTCTGGAGGTTCCTCAGAAAATTGGACATTGAACTACCTGAGAACCCAGTTATACCTCTCTTGGGTATATACCAAACGATGCCCCAACATACAACAAAGACACACGCTCGACTATGTTTATAGCAGGCTAATACATAATAGCCAGAAGCGGATAGATCCCAGGTGCCTTTCAAAGGTAGAATGGATACAGAAAATGTGGTATATCTACACAATGGAATATTACTCAGCTATCAAAAACAATGACTTTATGAAATTCATGGGCAAATGGAAGGAACTGGAAAATATCATTCTGAGTGAGGTAACCCAATCACAGAAAAACAAACATGGTATGTACTCATTGATAAGTGGCTATTAGCCCAAACGGTTGAAATGCCCTGGATGCACAGAACACATGAAACTCAAGAATGATGACCAAAATTCGAATGCTTCAATCCTTCTTTAAAAGGGGAGCAATAAAATGCTTGGCATGGAATAGGGGGGCAAATTGTAGAACAGAGGCAGAAGGAACACCCAGAGCCTGCCCCACATGTGACCCATACATATACAACCACCAAACTAGACAAGATGGATGAAGCAAAGAAGTGGAGGCCGACAGGAACCGGATATAGATCTCTCCTGAGAGGCACAGCCAGAATATGGAAAATACATAGATGAATGCCAGTAGCAAGCCACTGAAGTGTGAAGAGACCCCCGTTGAAGGAACCAGAGAAAGGAGGGGAAGAGCTTGAAGGGGCTCGAGACCCCATATGTACAACAATGCCAAACAACCAGAGCTACCAGGGACTGAGCCTCTACCCAAAGACTATACATGGACTGACCCTGGTCTCCAACCTCATAGGTAGCAATGAATAGACTAGTAAGAGCACCAGTAGAAGAGGAAGCCCTTGGTCCTGCCAAGACTGAAGCCCCAGTGAACGTGATTGTTGCAGGGAGGGCAGTAAATGGGTGAGGATGGGGAGGGGAACACACAAGGAGAAGGGGAGTGGGAAGGGCTAGGGGGATGTTGTCTCAGAAACTGGGAAAGGGGATAACAATAAAAGTGTAAACAACAAATACTCAGTTAATAAAGATGAACAAAAAGAAATACCCAATTCAATTAAGATGTAGGGAAAAATGTAAGTAAATAAAATAACCAAAAAAAATGGAAAAATCATTAAAGAGAGAAAAAAAAGTTTATAATGGGACAACATGGAAAAATCATCAGCATAACTCTGCCTAACTATGTACTTTTAGTGTTACATAAGTAATATGTCATATCAGTTATGATGCATTGTGTTAAAAATCCTATTTTAATTGAGCAATAACTAGTTACATTTGTTTCAATAAACTAAATGGAATGTTTCTTTCCTACATAAATCAGGGTCATTATATTTGACTGACATGCTCTTCCATTTCAATGAAGATACTGAAGTTATATTTATTGGTGCATGCATATACAAGGGACATCACAGTGCCTTGCAAATATTTGTGCTTAATCAATGATCTTTGTTATTTCATACTTTTGTCATGAAAGAAGAAGCCTTTCTATCCATGGACAAAATTCAGTTCAGATACTCAAAATTTCTTCAATGCTTGACTACCTCTTATCTCAGTAATGTATCAAACTAAGTTCTAAGTGATTGAAGAAACAAAAATCAGCATAGGATTTATGGGCAACAAGCAGCAAAAGAACGTCTTTCTAATGAATAATATCAAACATTTAATGAAAGAACTTCACCAATACTTGTAATATTATTCTAGGAAATGAAATTAAATAGAGGCTGTCACATGTTCTACGTAACATAGCAAGGAATCAGATATATAATTCCACAAGAAATAAAGGGACAACAAACTAGAAGGAGACAATGGAATATTCTCTCTTAAATATGAAAGCAAATTTTTATTTTATATACCAATCAAATATTATAGTGCAAATATTAAGATGGCCATCCAATAGTATGACATAAAGGAAACAAATGAACCAAAGATATCCTTAATAATCAAGAGGGACACTGTAGTGTGTGAGTGCATTCTTTTCATCCTATCAAGCCTATAACATGTGATTTAGGCAAAAAGAGAAAGAGATTTCTTTCTTTTTTTTTTTTTTTTTTTGGTTCTATTTTTCGGAGCTGGGGACCGAACCCAAGGCCTTGCGCTTCCTAGGCAAGCGCTCTACCACTGAGCTAAATCCCCAACCCCGAGAAAGAGATTTCTGAAGTACTATTTGTGTTCCAAATAACATAAAGATTGTATCTTGTGAAAACAATATGGAGCTTCACCTGTCAAACTTGACAAAAGCAAATTCGATATTACTAAAAAATCTGCATATTTCACCACTATGCTTGATATAATGACAACAGTATGGATCTCAGTCCAATGCATATGAGCACCAAATAAGTTCCAAAGTGGTCACATGGCTCAGGATGGCATTTTAATTGCAGTCACAACAGAGTGAAAGAGTCAGCCTCCATGCATGTTCCCAAATCATTTAACATGGCATTACCACAGAGTATAGAAAAGGACGGAAATTCCCATTAGGACATTCTATTTACCCATTTTTAGGTGTGCTAAGGTACTGAAAAAATACTTATACTGTCAAAGACATAATTTACCAAAATATGGAACAAATTTAAATCCATAGTGAGTAGTAAAGTTAATAAACCCCATAATAAGATTTTATTGTAAGCCAGGGAAGTAAAAATTATCCTGAAAATTGAGTAAAATTTCCACTTTATTTCTATTGGAATAGAATTCAGTGTGGCTCTTATGGACATAAGAATAAGGCATTTCAAAAGTTATAAAGCAAATCAATTCTCCAGCCGTGTCACTCATTATAATGTAAACAAGTTACATATGTGAACATATCAGACATAAATCTATGTTGTTGCAATATCAAATATGACAGGACTATATCAAAACAAATACCAACTAGACAAAAATAAATATGATATAATGTATTTATTAATATTAGCAATAAAATTCTCTGTCATAAATGACACATAAATTGTTTCATTCCTTCAAATAAAACATATGCAATTGTTCTCATTCATCATAATGAGGTATGAACAGACTCAACCAAAAAAAATGTTTTAACAAATGGCATTGACTGTCAAGGACTGATTATCAGGCAATCGATCAGCATTAAAACTCATTAAATGTCTGCACTGGAACAGATATCGGACAGCATGGATATTGAATCTGTATAATTCCAGGCATTATTGGATTTAACATAATTACACCTTTTCCAGATAAAAGGAACCATAGGAAGATTGAGGAGATTTTGGAAACATGAATTTCATACAATAGGGAATGAAGAGAGAAAATGGTCTACTCCTGACTCATTGTTCCCTGTGAGACTGTGATTCCCTTCAATAGAAAATGGAAGGCAAAATGTCCCATGATTCAAGTCAAACCCTTAATGATATGGAACATTTATAACTTCTCAATTCTAGTCTTACTATAGAAGTTCTGATGAAATCAATTGGGTTCACACATACGGCTGTTTACACGTGATCTGGTTCAAGCTGTCCAAAAGAATATTTTCCCTTGAAAGATTTGTGTCACAGATATGAATGAAATCATGGCGGTTTTGATGGAGAACATGATCTTCAAAACATGGTTTTGGAAATGTTTTGATCAAAAGTTTTCAGAACTCAGATCTAGTAGTGCTTGAGGCCAGAATTTTCCCACTATATCCAGGGAGCAGAACATAGGATGAATGGGAAGGAACTCTTGAATATAATTAAGTGAATCTCCAGACAGCAGAAGTCTTAGAAAAAACACATACATGTAAATGTGGGTGTTATGTTTGTACACATAAAAAACAGGTTTCACAGCTGCTCCAGGCTAGATCCTAGCAGACATGAAGATGCTGTGTGGGTTCACTGTTGCCTTTTGGTTCCTGAAGTTTTCGCTATTCTTGTGCAGTTTGACTGAACCCAATTGCTTTTGGAGGATAAAGAATAGTGAAGATAATGATGGAGATTTGCAAAATGACTGTGGTTTTATACATTTTACAATCGAATGACCTATTGAAGAAAAATTTTATAATAAACTTCTTAATTACATTAATTTTAGGTAAGTCATTAACATTCTCTCTTTCAATGTCATGAATTAGAAATATATAGCTCTGACAAAAAATTGTCAGATTCCATTGTGTTTTTCTCCCTGTAACCTAGGGAACCACTGAAAAATAATTATAACATCAATCACTATTTTAATACTTTCAAATATGTCACAGTTTAGCTTAGTGTTACTAAACTGCGTTCTAATTCACAAAGCTGGAAAATAAAATATCTGTTGACTCTGTGGATAACATATAGTGAAATATGAGTTCTCATTTGCCCTGAATTCGCATTTCCCACCTTTGGCAAAATTTAAGTGCGATGAAACTGCACCACTGCCTATCCTCCAATATCTGTCGATGCTTCCTGTCTGAGCACGCATCAAAGGCCTCTATTTAAAGGTTATCTTATTTTGGTCTTAAAAGTTGTGCATAAATTCATATACTGAAATATATATGAGTGGGAGTAGGGAGGTCTGTTGTACTTGCTTCCACTTATTATTATTACATATACACTTATGAATATACATATATCGTGCTTTATAAATGCTATTTAAATGAGCCCCTCCTGTCATTCTGAAGTTGTCACTGAATAGGGAAATAGCCTGCCTAGCTTCATTCTATTTTTTATTAGATTAATTTTTGGTCTAGTCATGCAAATACTCAGTCACATATTAAACTTATTAACAGTATGATATTGATGTTTACTATTTCTTTTACTTTTTTGATCAATATAACAGAGAAAATCTAGGAGGACAAATATATTTATCATAGTACAATTGAAATTTTACGTTTCTAACACCTCTTTAATCATCACTATGCTTAGTTTTTGAATACCAGAAAGAAAATAGGAGTTTTTTCTGGTTATGTTTTTTTGCTACTGATGAGATCAACAAGAATCCTCATCTTTTATCCAACATGTCTTTGTTATTTTAAATCATTTTTGGTATGTGTGAAGATACATTGGGAATTGTGAATTAAGTATATTCACAATCAAGCAAAGATTTGGATTTTACTAATTTTATCTGTAGATTGGAGACAACATGTATGTATAGCTTACAGGACCATTATGGAAAACATTCTTAAAACTGGCAATTAATTCCAAAGCTCCAAGGGTAAGAATGTGAGACACTGTATGAATTAACAACTTTAAAACTACCTTTACATGTGCCTACAAGAAAACTTGGACCCCACGCATTTTTGAGTATGCTGTTACACACACGAACACAACACACACACACACACACATACATAAACACACACACAAATATATATATATATATATATATATATATATATATATATATATTAATAATCTGTTGTTCAAATTACTGATCTAACAGGCAAAACTGAATACTCAGACTTGTGAAGAATTTTCTAGAATATAATAGGAAAATATATAATATTTGTAATGTAATCATTCTATCCTTAAACTAAGTTATGAATGGTGAGTAACATTAATTGTACATGACTCCAAACATCCTAACAATAATATTTCTCAGGGGATATTTCATCCTCTCTTACAGACTTTTCAGATCTTCTTTGGACCATTTAACCCTAACCTGAGTGGCAATGACAAGTTTCCCTATGTCCATCAGTTGGCATCAAAGGACAAGTGTTTGTCCCATGGCATGACATCCCTGATGCTTCATTGTAAATGGAATTGGATAGGAATGGCCATTACAGATGATGACCAAGGTACTCAGTTTCTCTCGGACTTGAGAAAAGAAATGCAAAGGCATGCGGTCTGTTTAGCTTTTGTGAATATGATCCCAGAAAACATGCAACTATACATGGCAAGGGTTAAGGTTTATGACCAACAACTTATGACATCTAAAGCAAAAATTGTTATCATTTATGATGAAATGAACTCTACTCTAGAAGTCAGCTATAGGAGATGGGGAAACTTAGGTGCTCAGAGAATCTGTATCACAACCTCGCAATGGGATGTTATCACAAATATACAAGATTTCATCTTTGATTACTTTCATGGGATTGTCCTTTTTGTACACCACCACAGTGACGTTGCTGAGTTCAGAAATTTTATGCAAACAATAAACACGTCTATGAATCCAGTAGACATTTCACAGTCTATGCTGGTGTGTAATCATTTTAACTGTGCAATCTCAAAGAACAATGTTAAAATGGATTATTTTACTTTCAACAATACATTGCTTAGCACAGCGCACATTTGACATGGTCCTGAGTGAAGATGGTTCCAATTTGTATAATGTTGTGTATGCTGTGGCCCACACTTACCATGACTTCATTTTACAACAAGTACAGTCTCAGAAATTGGCAAAAGCCAAAGGATTGTTCATTGACTGTCAGCAGGTAAAGCTTCATGTATTCATTATAATTAGATATATCAATATGCTCTCTCATGCCCCTGAGAAGCTCACATATATTTTAGAGATTATTCTATTAGACTAAAGATCTCAACACTGCAAAACTCTCAAATGAATCTTTTACATGTATATATATCATGCACAGTGATCTTTTAATAGGAGACAATATATTTTTATGAATATCAGTGTATTTTGTGAAAATGTGTTTCAACATTTTTCCACATGACGTCAAATTTAAAATAGGAGATGAGTGAAAACCTTAAGTATTGACTAGGGTAGAAAATTTTTCTCAAGAATAGTTTCTCAAGAATAAGTACATGTGCTTTGATTAATAGTTATTCTTTTAAATTAATAATTATTTATGAAATCGCAAATGACTATGAGTACGCATTTTATTAAGTTTCTGTTTATTTAATATATGTATACAGTATGCATATAAAATACCTACTACCATTCTTTATTTCCACAACTTCTAGAATTTTAGACTTCTACTTATTTCTTACATAGGTGGCTTCAGTTCCTAAATAATATTTTGACAAACATGCACACACACACATAAACACACACACACACACACACACACACACACCATGTTACTTGTTTTCTGGTAATTATTTTTTGGAGCATGTTTTAAAATCAAACATTAATTACTATATTAATTTTTAATGATTCAGGAGGTATAATGTATTTTACTACATGTGATTAGTTTCATACACCTGTCTTGTTTGAAAGACATTAAAAAATATGGTACATTCTCAATTCAGCATTGCCTACATTGATATGCATATGTAATCATCTAATGATGCATCTCATTTAGGTGGCTTCCTCAGTGAAAACCAGTGTATTCAGTAACCCCGTTGGAGAACTGGTAAACATGAATCACAGGGAAAATCAGTGTGTAGAATATGACATTTACATCATTTGTAATTTTCCACAAGGCCTTGGATTAAAAGTCAAAATAGGAAGTTATTTTCCTTATTTCACACAGACTCAACAACTTCATATATCTGAAGACTTGGAATGGGCCACAGTAGGAACATTGGTAGATATGCCACAATGGTTATTTTTTCAATCTATATATATTTAAAACATGAGGCACTGAAATAGTAAACATGAGATGAAGACCAAATGCTACTTTTAATTTATATATTTTATTGTTCAATATATTTTATTACATTTTAAATGTTATCCCCATTCCCAGTTTCCCTTCCTCTGCACAAGATTGCTGTTCCTGTAATCAGTGGGAGGGATCTTGTGGAAGTTGGATGCCCTAGCATAGGGGAATATTAGAGTAGGGATGCCAAAGTGGGGAGGTTGGTGTTGAAGCTCCCTCATAAAAGCTGAGAGAGGGGAATGGGATGGAGATTCAAGATTTTCATTTAAACTTAGAAAAAGTCCATTAATTGTATGAGAGTCTTACATAACATACTTTGTTCTTATTCATTTGAACAACTCTTTCTTGGTGAAGCGTACCTTCTCTCTCAATACAACTCACTGCTCTAATTTATTTTTTACTTATAAATCTTGAGAGAGAAACTGATGCCAAATACCTTTCATTTCTATTAACCAGTTTAAGAAGAAAAATAATTTAATTGCTATAACTGACATGCTACATATAATATTACATGATATGGTAAATATTGTGTAAATTCCAGTGCACTGGAAAGTAATATATGATAATAATCAGAGGAATATTTATAGCCAAGACAGATAATGTCATATCTATCAATCTATGTGTCATTGTATATATTATATATACATTAACTACACTGACACACACTTTTGTGTGTGTGTGTGTGTGTGCGTTTGTGTGTATATGTGTGTGTGTGTGTGTATGTGTTTGTGTGCATTGCCTCAGGATCCCTGCTCCATGTGTAGTGTGACATGTACTGCTTGATTCAGGAAAATCCATCAGAATGAAACAGGAGACTGCTGCTTTGATTGTGTCCAGTGCCCAGATAACGACGGTTCCAACGATAAAGGTACATGTCTGCATGAAAGATAAAATTGTTCAATAAAAGTATTGAAAATACTTTTTTAAAAATAGACAAAAAATATAGTCTCTTTCAAAACAAGAAATATGATATGGCCTACATGAATACCTAAAACTCCAGTTTTCAGAATATAATGATTGAATAATGTCAATATATTTTGCACCCTAGGAAATAAACTGCAATTTCTTATACAAAAATCTCATTTTTCTCATAATATAGTGACTACTGATTTTATATTATGCAGAAAATATTTAGGGTATCATACATGTGTAACACTTTTTTTTTTATTTTCTTATTTTTGGAGCTGGAAACGGAACCTAGGGCCTTACTCTTGCTAGGCAAGCGCCCTAACACTGAGCTAAATACCCAACCCAGTGTAACACTTTTAAAAACAATAATTTTAACCATAATCTTTGCAGATCTTTATTCTTCTTTGATCGTTTGTACAAAGAATCTTGACTACATTATCAGTACACAATCTTTCTCTCTATAACACAAGTTAGTGCCTGACAAAGACCAGATGCTCAGGATAACAGTTGTTCTTTAATGAAATATATTTTAATACCTTACATGGCTTAAAGGATTAAGACTTCTTCTAAAAGTTTGAACAAGGGCAGATATTTCAAGAATGCAGCAACACATGGGATAGTGCTTATTAGTAATCACTGTCTACCTAAGGAAATAAGGATGAATATCAATACCCATAACCTTCACACCATATCCATCAATATCCATAACCATGGACTGTGTAGTTGGGAAAAAAGAGATTATACAACAAGAGGGATACGCACAGATCTATGAGATCTCTCTTTTGTCTTCTTCAAGGACAATATTCCCTTATGTGAATGGGTTTTGCATAAGTAATTATATGCTCTGGTGCCTATGCATAGGTACAGACACAGTGCACAACTCTCAAAGCACAGTACATAGTGTCTTACATGAAATGGCATCAACAACTATATCTGCAAATTATTTTGTCTGTCTGTAGTAAATTTATGGTTTGAAGAATAATATAATCTGAGATTATAAATATTATTAATCACATTTTTCTTTGTTCTTGGTTTAATAAGCATTTTTGTTCCATTCTCTGTGATGATAATCTGTTCCATCTAAAAGCATAGGTGAACAGAAATCCATATTAAGTTAATGGTCCCTATATCAGTAAGAAATGTAATAGATGCTCAACATCAAATTATTTATTTATATATCCTCAGAATAATACAAACAAAAATATTAACTACAGAATATGATAATATATAAGGGTTTATCGTTGTTTGCCAGCAGATATGGAACAGTGTGTGTGATGTCCAGATGATTCATACGTAAATTTAGAGCAAACACAGTGCCTCCAAAGAACTGTGTCATTTCTAGCTTATGAAGATACACTGGGGATGGCTCTAGGCTGCATGGCCCTGTCCTTCTCAGCCATCACAATTCGAGTCCTAGTCACTTTTGTGAAGTACAAGGATACTCCCATTGTGAAAGCCAATAACCACATTCTCAGCTACATCCTGCTCATCTCTCTAGCTTTCTGTTTTCTCTGCTCATTGCTCTTCATTGGACATTTCAACCAGACCACCTGCATCTTACAGCACACCACTTTTGGAGTATTTTTCACAGTGGTTATTTCTGCCGTGTTGGCCAAAACAATAACTGTGGTTACAGATTTCAAGCTCACTACTCCAGGGAAAAGGGTAAGAAGAATGATGATAACAGGGGCAAATAACTTTCTCATTTCCCATTTGGATACTAATCCAACTAGCTCTCTGTGGTATCTAGTTGGTGACATGTCCTCCCTTTATTGACAGAGATACACTATCAGTACATGGGAAAGTCATCATTATTTGCAAAAAAAAAAAAAGAAAAAACCACAATCATTGCCTTCTACTTTGTCTCGGGATGTTTGGGCTCCTTGGGTCTGGGGAGTTTCACTGTGGCTTTCTTGGCTAGGAACCTTCCTGACAGATTCAATGAAGACAACTTCCTAACATTCAGTATGTTGGTGTTCTACAGTGTCTGGATCACCTTCCTCCCTGTCTACCACAGCAGGCGGGGGAAGGTTATGATAATTGTGGAGGTTTTCTCTATTTTGGCTTCTAGCACAGTGTTGCTAGGTTGTACCTTTGTCCCAAATGTTATGTTCTTTTAGTTTGACCAGATTTAAATTTTCTTCAGAAATAAAAAGATAAATTGCTTTATCTAAAGTTTGATACTTTCAAAATATTAGATGATACTCAACTTATCTGTTTTACTTTGTCTTAACAAAGGTATTCCTTAATCATAAAAAAAGTTTAAGCAGTATACCTGCAGACAGTATTTAAACCGCAGGGCAGTATTGCTTAAAATGATACCAATTAGTAAGATTTGGTGGCAAATGAGCTCTCACAAACCTAAACATATTGAGAACAGGAAATATCAATTGAGGAATAGCTACTATCGCTTTGACTTGTAGTTATGTGTTTAAGGCATGTTCCTAATTAAGGATTATTATAAAGTGACCCTGCTGCCTCTAGGCAATGCCAACTCCAAGCAAGTTGTTCTGTGAATTATAAGAAAGAAGACTGTAGATAGGATGGAGATAAAGCCAGTAATCAGCATTATTCCATGGAATATTGTTGATTCCTTGCATCCATGTTCTTATCTTGGCATTGTTCAATTATATGTGGCCAAGAGATAGAAGGAAATAACACTTGTCTCATAACCTTTTGACCATGGTGTTTTGTTACAGCAACAGAAACTAAGACATCAGCAAATTAATAATTTGCCTTAGATGGGAATAGGAGTATCTTAGATCACTAATGCAATAAAAGGCATTGATTTAAAAACAGAAACAAGGTTGAATCATAGTACAGTGTGGAGCACAGTTACAGCTTTGGATATTCTTGATGGATATCACAGAGTCCTGACTTACTGGAATACCGTTAAACTGTACTATAAAGATGTTCAGAATATCCAATAACATACTAAGAAGAGTACAGTATATGAAAAGTATTGTGATGTACAGATTATGTCTGATCTATAAGGCTCTTGAACGTTAAATGAAAGCAGCATTTCACTATGAAATGTGTTTCTTTCAGTGCGAAAAAACAATAATGAAAATATTGTAATGCACAATAACTTTATCACTATTAGGTTACCGAAGTCGAGGAACAAATAAGTCACTTTACATGAAGAATCTCATTGCACATTGTATCAAAATAGGAGTAACACAATACTATTCAGTTTAATATTACATACAC
This sequence comes from Rattus norvegicus, assembly GCF_021556685.1. Lineage (NCBI taxonomy): Eukaryota > Metazoa > Chordata > Mammalia > Rodentia > Muridae > Rattus > Rattus norvegicus. Next base: position 44,214,994 of record NC_141555.1, on the reverse strand, counting down.
AAAGAGTTAAATACAAACATAAACCCATTGCTATTTGCCAACATTATTTGGTGATGTACGGCGTCATTTTTCACAAAATATTCCTTTTTCCTTTATTTTTAACACTGATTTGATACTTTATTTTTGAGGCTGTAATTTAATTGCATTTTTCTTTATATTTCATGATTCCAACTTATCATTTGTAATTCTCCCCGCACTCCTACAATGCACAGGGGCTCATATATCAATCAATATTACTGAATGCATATATGTATCTTATATACATATACATTTTAAAATATAAGCTGTAGATAACATCTAAATTTGCATTTATATTGTGATAACTCATTACTTGGTACTACATGAAAAAAAATATTTGTTCTTTTCCTTTGCAATGACAAATGCTACCATATATATATATATATATATATATATATATATATATATATATATTTCCCTGTTAATTGTTATTTAAGATAAATTTTTTGAGCTTACTACCTTCCAAACAGGCATACACAGCGTAATGATTCTTCATTAGATTGTACTTTTTGAGACATATTCCTAAAGTTTTTTGTTTTACGTATGATCCTTTCAGAATATTTGTATTTACAGCCAACTTCCTCATTCTTTGATTTTCAAGATCTTTCCCTTCAATTGTTGCACTTTTCCCTGTGCCTTGGATGAAGGAAAAACATTTGAGAGCATACATTCATCTTTATTCCTTTCATCTTTCCTCTAGTTGCATGTAATATAATTTCTAACTATTTCAATTCTAGTCTTTAGAGGTAATGTTTCTAGTTGGAGACTAACACAAGTCGTACATACAGATATAAAATGTAATCCCCATTTTCTGCCACTGTCACACGTCCCTGGCTGTAAGTAAGTTTGTTAGTTTGATCCATAACTGTGTTAAATAACTTCTTGGGGAACTGTACTTAATCATTTAGCATATTGTCCCCAAGTTCAACTTTTGATGAACATTCACACGGGATGCAATTATTCTCAAAACATTTCTACATTTTTTAAAGATCTATCCAAACGTCTCTTCCTCAGATGTCTTTTTTACCAAGTTCTTATTTTTCATTGATTTTAATTTAACTTAATACCTTTTTATTTCTGCTTTGTGAATTTCATATCATGTATCCACACAGGTTCATTTGATAAAGCATAAGCAAAATATTGTGTTGGCTAATTTTTTCACCTTGATACAAATTAGAGTCACTTGAGAGGAGGGACTGTGTACTTAATTTTAGGGTATTTATTTGAACAATGATAAATGCAGTAGATAAACAAACAAATGTTGGTAATGCTCCCTGTAGTCCATTAGCCCTGGGCAGTATAGAAAAGCAGGCTGAACAGGGATTTTTATTCCTCCATGGTAGTGTATAGTTCCAGACAAACTTTTCTCTACATCATAGTATAAGTAGGAAGCCAAATGAACACTAAAATTCCCCAAATTGCTTTGGTTAGTGTTTTAGCTCACCAACAGAAATTGACTTCAAACTTGCTGACAAATTTGATTCAAATTAAGGACTGAGTCTTAAGCACAAAATAATATGATTGACGTGTTTTCTTAATTTCCTTATAATTGAAGCTCAATGATCAATGAAGGCAAGGCAGTACTTGATCGTAATTTTCTCAATTGGAAGGATGAGGCAAAGATGGGTAATGAGAAACAATGTAAAAATTGAGCTGAGAGATGCTAGATCCATTTAGTAATTGTGAGCATCTGTACCTTTAATATGAATAGAAATATTTTCAAATGTTTCCTGTTTTGGGTTGGGGAGATAGTTTGGTAATGAAGGGAATTTTTTAGCGGGCTCACAAGATTCTATTAATACACTTCTTAGTTATCATTTTCCACTTTAATCCTCATGTACCCATGGACACATCAATCTCTCTCCACAACATATACATGATTTAAAATTATAGGGAAAAGAAAATAAATAAAAAAACAACCAAAATTCTATGAATAAGTTCTCTGATTTACTTCTTTTTTCTCCAAAGTTAAGTTCTACTATTCAAATTTAGGCTCAAATTCAAGAACTCATACTAATCTTAAACAATCAATTTTTCTAACCAAACATCCTTAACTGATTCTGGCCTGAAACTGCACACTGCACAGGTGTACTTCCTAACGTGAATAAAAAATACCATGTATAAATCACATAAGAAGAAAAAAAGCAGCAGCCACAAATACATAAGTGTTCTCTAGGAAGCTGGGTTCAGTTGCTGCCAAATGCCTGTAATCTCTGTAAGAAGAAGGCATATGGGAGGCCTGTAAGTTCATCAAAAAAAATCTTCTGCTAAACAGTGAACATATGACTAACATGAGAGATTAGAGAATATCTTACAAGTAAAAACAAAGATTCTCTCAGATTTGAAACCTTTTTTTTCCTAGAGTCAATATTGATTATGAAGTTTGGTGGCTTCTGGAATCTTCTAGAATCAACACTATCACTTGTTCCCTGAGTTATGACCACGTGTATTTGAATTAAAATAAAAAAAAAAAAACCTACAGGTTTCCATTTAAAAAAATAAACTATACTTTTTTGTTTCAAAATTTATTCTTTATAGCATATCTCTAAATTGTTAATTCTCTTCTACATTGTCAGATTAGATTCTAAGTTTTGGCAAAAGGCTTTAAAACAAATTGTCAACCTGTGGCTAGTACATCAGGATGAAATTTTTCATTAAATTATTTCATTAACTTAAATTCCAAACTTTGCTCTCCATCATCCACTTTCTGGGAGTTATTCACCCATCACCTCTAGCATATGCCTTGACAGTGTATTCCCCCAAATATTACTGGTGCTCATCAATGACACATTCCTCACCCTCTCCTGCATCAATTTTCCCTGTGACATAAAGTCTCTACAGAATTTGACACATCTTCTCTTACAGGAGACAAACAATGTTCTCCTCTGAAACATATGTGCTGGGGGAAACAGGCCAGCTCATAAATGTTCAATGGATAGTGTATTCGATTTTGGTAGTTCTCAGCGATGTACATTAGTTGACACTGTTTTTCTTCCTATGGGCTTTCCACAACCTTCATCTCCTTCGATCCTTTCTCTAAGTCTTTGTCAGTGATCAGTGTCTCAGTCCAATGATTGACTATAAGTATCTGTCTCAGTCAGCTCTGAGTATAGACTCACAAGAGACAGCCCTCATAGTCTCCTGTCTGCAAACACAACAAGGCATCAATAATAGTGTCAGGGTTTGGTGGCCATGTTGGATGGATCCCATGTTGGACTGGTCCTTCAGTGGAAAAATTAGACTTCGGAAGGAGAAACTGAAAATGTTTTAGTGCGACTCATTATTATAAGAATTGTATTAAATATTCATGGCATTAGGAAGATGGAGAACCACTGCTCTAAAATGACAAATATGTGTTGGTTTGTGTTTGATTTCAAGGTTGAACATATTGCATTCTACAGCCAGTAATTAGCCCTCTGATTCTGAAAGATAGGTCAATTTTCTTCTGTCCCTAGTTCTTGGTAGTTTTCTGCTTTATGTGGGGGTGTAAACATGTTTCCACATAAAATTTCTTCCTTTTCATTTTCATAAGTACATTGATATTACAGCTATTGCTTTTGTCTATTTTGTCATTTTCTAGGGGACTATGATTTACAGTAGATGATCTGGTATTCTTTCCACTGCCTCCTCAATTAGGTTCCATGAGTAAAAGACAAAGTAACTGCGATGTAGCTGTATTTGGATGTTGGTAGGTATACCTATCTGTGGTTAAATAAAAGGAGCGAATTTCAATCTTCCTAATGCTGCAACCCTGGCACCATCCCTGACTAGGCTATGTTATTTGTACTCAGTGGGAGAGGAAGTAGCTAGACCTACAGACTTTTGATGTTTCAAGGTGACTGAATATTCATAGGGTATCCTACCCTTTCTCAAAATGATGGAGGAAATGTGGAGAGCTGAAAATGCTCCTAACCCTCAAGACACTGGAAACTCCAAGAAGTTTAGAGGTGTGATGGGGTGGGCAGTGTTTAGTCATTATGAGATGTAGAACTCTCCAGGGAATAGAACAGAACTGGAATAAAATCTGGAGTGTATAAATAAATAAATAAATTAATTAATTAATTAATTAATTAATACTTTAAAAAAGAATATATGAAAGGAGAACTCCAAGAGGGGGAAGCAAGTATGATGTAAAGTGAATAAATTAATACATTCATATACACAAACATACATACATACATGTAGAGAACTGCGACAGGCCGCACCTCAAAGATGGCGCTGGTTTCTGCCTTCCACCCTCCCAATGGTGAGTGCTCCTTGCAGTAAACAAGTCCTTATTTGGCTATGTCTGCCTGGCGCGCTAGCTTCCCCATAGTGAAAGCCTATCTACATGACCCACGTGGCTTGCTAGGAATGGCCAGTGGTAGCTATTTAAGTGTGGTGCAGGGCGTTCCCTGAAGAGAGAAAGAGTCAGAAGAAAGAGAGAGACAGAGAGAGAGAGTCAAGAGAAAGAGAGAGAGAGAGAGAGAGAGAGAGAGAGAGAGAGAGAGAGGAGAGAGAGAGAGTCAGAGTAGAGAGAATCAGAATATATAGAGGTCAGAAGGTTGTATCAAGGTTCCTGAGTAAAACTGCTTGAAGAAGATCTCTCCTGTGGTCTTGTCTTCCTTGCTGGTCGAGGTTGGGCACAACACATACATACATACATACATGCATACATTAATTACTTATTTAGCTAGTTAGTTAAAGAATGTATGAAAAAAGAAAAAAAAAACAAACACGTAGGAAGAAAGTGGGATTCCCAGAGTGCAAACAGTCCTGAGAGCACAGTGGAGACCACCAGTTCTGCTCACATTCATAGCCCAAGAATTAGCTGCCTGGAGCCCTATGAGCTCCAGGAACCTATGAGCAGTCCAGGAAAGGATCTGTCTGGTTTCTGCCTGTGCCAATAGCTGACCCTCTGACACAGGTCTCTCTCACACACAAATCCCACTGGAAAAAAAAAAAAAACAGTCTCCAGAGTGCCCACAGACAGAATTACAGGAGTCTCTAGCCACTGTCATAGACAGCAAGACAAGCTAACACCACAGATAAAACAAGGGCGAGAGGCAAGGTTATGAAACTAACTAGCAGAATCCATGTACACTTGACAAAATCAGAACCAAGTTCCCTCACCACAGCAAGCCTTAGATGGGGGTCAGCATACTGGAAAAGCAAAATTTTGATTTAAAATCACAGCTCATCGTGATGTTAGAAGACTTGAAGGACCTTAAAGAAATACTGACAACACAGGAAAACAAGGAGAAGCCCATTAAAAGGAGACACAATAATTCCTTAAAGAATTACAGGAAAACACAACCAAACTGGTGAAGGAAATGGAAAAAATAATCCAGACCTTAAAAACGGAAATAGAAACAATAAAAAGGCACAAAGGGAGAAAACCCTAAATATAGAAAACATAGGTAGGAGTTGAAGCAATACTCAAAGAATACTAGAGATTGAAGAGTAAATGTCAGGGTCAGAAGATACCTTAGAAAATATTGAAACAACCATCTAAGCTAATGTGAAACACAAAAGGCCCCTAACACAAAACATCCAGTAAATCTGAGGTACAACGACAGGATCAAACCTAAGGATAGTAAGTGTAGAAGAGAGGGAAGATTATCAAGTTAAAGGGGCAATAAATATATTCACCAAAATTATAGAAGAAAGCTTCCAGAACCTAAAGAAGGAAATGGCCTATAAATATTAAAAGAATTATACAGAATTCCAAATAGATTGGAGAAGAAAAGAAAGTCCTCCTCTCACATAATAGAGAAAACACCAAATACATAAAGCAAAGAACAAATATTAAAAGCAGTAAGAGAAAATGGTCAAGGAAACTATAAAGGCAGAACTATCAGAATGGCACCGGACTTCGTACCAGAGAAAATGAAAGCCAGAAGATCCTGTTCATATATGACAAAAAACCCTGAGAGAAAACAAATACCAAATCAGTCTACTATCTTCAGCAATAATCTCAAATAGCATAGATGGAGAAACAAAGATATTGCATGACAAAACAAAATTTACACAATATCGTTCTAAAAAGGATAGTAGATGGAAAACTTCAACACAAGGTGAGAAAATACACCCAAAACCTCAGGAAAGTAATTTTGACTAACCCAAAAGAAGATAGCCACACAAACATAACTCCAGCTCTAACAACAAAAATAATGGAAAACAATAATTGTTGCTCCCTAATATCTCTCAACATTAATGGACTCAATCCCCCCCCCAAAAAAAAAAAATAGACTAACTGCAGAAAAGATATATAAAGAGGACCCAACATTTTGCTGAATACAGGATATTTTTCAGAGTGAAATGATGGAAAACAATTTTCCAATGAAATGGTTCAAAGAAAGAAGATGAAGTAGTCATTCTAACATCAAATAATATTAACTATCAACTAAAAGATATCCATAAAAATTAGGAAGGACATTCATATTCATCAAAGGAAAAATCCACCACCATGAACTCTCAATCCTCAATATCAATGCTGTAAATGCAAGGGTACCTATATTTATAAAAGAAACCTTACTAAAGATGAAAGAACGCATTGCATCTTACATGATAATAGTAAGAGATTTCCACACCACACTCTCATCAATGTACAAATCATGGAAACAGAAACAAAGACACATAGAGAAACTAACAATGGTCATTCACCAAATGGATTTAAGAAATATTTATAGAACATTTCATCCTAAAACAAGCATACACACACAAATACACACACACACACACACACACACACACACACACACACACACACATTCTTCTCAGGACCTCATGGTAGCTTCTTTAAAATTCACCATATAGTCAGTCACAAAATAGGCCTCAACAGATACAAGAAGACTAAGGTTTGTCTTCAATAAGAAAAATAATTAGAGAAAGCCCACAAATACATGGAAGTTGAACAAAATTTTGTTCAATGATAACTTGGTCATGGAAGTATAATGAAATAAATTAAAGATTTTTTTTTGAATTTAGTAAAAATGAAGGCACAAAATTATGGTACACAATCAAAGCAGTGCTAAGATGAAATCTCGAAACTCTGAGTGCCTCCAAAAAAAATCTGGAGAGAGCATATATTAGCAATTGGACAGCACACCTAAAATCTGTAGAACAGAACAAAAGCAAATACAATAGAAGGTAGGAAATAATCAAATTCAGGGCTGAAATCAAACAAGTAGAAACAAAAAGGACCATACAAAGGATCATCAAAACCAAGATCTGGTTCTTTGAAAAAATCAACAAGACAGATAAACCCTTGGCTAGACTAAACAGAGGGCACAGAGTGTTTATCCAAAGTAACAAAATCAGGAATAAAAAGGAGACATAATCACTGATACTGAGGAAATTAAAAAAAAATCATCACATCCTACTTCAAAATCCCATATTCAGCAAAACTGGAAAATCTGGAGGAAATGGATAAACTTTCTACACAAATACAAGGTACCAAAGTTAAATCAGGAAAATTTAACCTGTGTAAACAATCCCACAACTCCTAAAGAAATAGAAGCAGTTATTAAAAATCTCCCAATGAAAAAACGCCCAGGACCAGATGGGTTTTGTGCAGAATAGTAAAAGACTTTCATAGAACCCTAACAGCAATACTGTCTAAACTATTCCACAAAACAGCCACAGAAATAGAAGGAACACTACCGAAATCGTTCTATGTAGCCACAAATATGATTATACATAAACCATATAAGAATTGCAACAAAGAAAGACACCTTCTGAAAAAAATCCCTTATGAATATTGAGGAGAAAATACTCTACAAAGTTCTCACAAACTGAATCCAAGAACACACCGAAACAACCCTTATGGGATGATCCAGTATTTTCATCGCAGGAGTGCAAGGATGGCTAAATGTATGGAAACGTAACAAAGAAATCCATTATATGAAAAAATTCAAAGAATAAAACCACGTGATCATCTCATCAAATGCTGAGAGCATTTGACAATATTCTTCACCACATCATGTTAAAAGTCTAGGAAAGAACTACAATTGAAGGCCTATAGTTAAACATAGTAAAGGCAATATACAGCAAACCTGTTGCCAACATTAAACGAAATGGAGAGTGACTTGAGCAATCCCACTAAATCAAAGAAATAGGCAAGGCTACACATTCTCTCCCTACTATTTGAATATACTCCTTGAAGTCCTAGCCAGAGCAATCTGACCACAAAAGGAGGTCAAAGGGATAGAAATTGGAAATGAAGAAGTCAAAATATCACTATTTTCAGACCATATGATAGTATAATTAAATGACCTGAAAAGTTCAACCAGAGAACTACTAAGCCTGATCAACAAATTCAGCAAAGTGACTTGAAATAAAATTAACTCAAACAAATCAGTAGGCTTCCTCTATCAAAGGATAAAGAGTCTGAGAAATAAGTTAGAAAAATGACACCCTTCACAGTAGCCACAAATAATGCAAAAACCACAGTGTGACTCTGAACAAGCAAACAAAGAATCTGTATTTCAACAATTTCAAATGTCTGAAAGAAGGAAATTGAAGAAGGTCTCAAAAAATGGAAAGATATACCATGAAAATGGACTTGGAGGTTTAATATTGAAAAGTGGCTACTTGACAAAAGCAATCTCCAGATTCAATGAAATCCACATCAAAATTTTACCTCAGTTCTTCACAGAGTTAGAAAGAGCAATTTACTAATTCATTTTGAAAAACAAAAACACAGGAGAACAAAAATTATCCACAACGATAAAAGAAGTCCTGGGGGAATAACCATTCCTGACCTCAAGTCATATTACAGAGCAATAGTGATAAAAATTGTATGACGTCATACAAGGACAGGCAGTATGATCAATGGAAAAGTATTGAAGAAACAGATATAAACCCATACACCTATACTCACATGGGCTTTAACAAAGGAGTTAAATCCATCCAATGGCAAAAAAAAATATATTTAGCATTTTCAAGAAATGGTTCAACTGGAAGTCAGCATATACAGGAATGCAAATTGAGTCATTCTTATCCCCCTGTTCAAAGCTCAGGTTGAAATGGATCAAGGACCTCTACTTAAATCTTGATATACTTAAATTAATAGAAGAAAATATGAGGAAGAGCTTTGAACACGTGGGCACTGGAGAAAATTTTCTGAACAAAATACCAATGGCTTATGCTCTATGATCAAGAATTGACGAATGGGATCTCATAAAACTGCAAAGATTCTGTAAGACAGAGGACACTGTGGTTAGGACAAAACGGCAAACAACAGATTGGGAAAAGATCTTTACCTATACTACAACAGATAGAGGGCTTGTATCCAAAATATACAAAGAACTCAAGAAGTTAGACCGCAGGGAGAAAAGTAACCCTATTAAAAAATAGGATTCAGTGCTAAACAAAAATTCATAGCTGAGGAATGGCTTATGGCTGAGAAACACCTAAAGAAATGTTCAACATCTTAAGCCATGTGGGAAATGCAAATCAAAACAACCCTGAGATTTCACCTCACACCAGTCAGAATGGCTAAAATCAAAAAGTCAGATGACAGCAAAGTCTGGCGAGGATGTGGAGAAGGAGGAAAACTCATCCATTGTTGGTGGGATTGCAGACTGGAAATTAGTCTTGAGGTTCCTCAGAAAGTTGGACATTACAGTACTTTAGGACCAAGCAATACCCCTCTTGGGCATGTAACCAAAAGATACCCCAAAATATAAAAAAGACACATGATCCACTATGTTTAAAGCAGCCTTATTTAATAGTCACAAGGTGGAAAGAAACCAGATGCCCTTCAACAGAAGAATGGATAGAGAAAATGTGGTATATCTACAAATCGGAATACTATTCAGCTATCAAAAACAATGACTTTATGAAATCCATAGGCAAATGGATGAAACTAGAAAATAACATCCTGAGTGAGGTAACCTAATCACAGAAAACCACATATGATATGCACTCATTGATAAGTGGCTATTAACCCAAATGCTTGAATTACTCTAGATGCACAGAAGACATGAAACTCAAGACGGATGATCAAAATGTGAATACTTTACTCCTTCTTTAAAAGGGGAACAAGAATGGCCTTGGCAGGTAATAGGGAGGCAAAATTTAGAACAAAGGGAGAAGGAACACACATTCGGAGCCTGCACCACATGTGGCCAATACATATACAGACACCCAATTATGAGAAGATGGTTAAAGCAAAGAAATGCAGGGTGACACAGCCTGTTTGTAGTTCTCTCCTGAGAGACACAGCCAGAATACAGCAAATACATAGGCGAATGACAGCAATGCAATCCACTGAACTGTGATCGGGACCCCCGTTTAAGGAATTGGAGAAAGATCTGGAAGAGATTGAAGGGCCTCAAGACCCCATATGAACAACAATGCCAACCAACCAGAGCTTCCAGGGATGAAGCCACTACCCAAAGACTATACATGGGATGATCTTGGGCTCCAAACTCATAGGTAGCAATGAATAGCCTAGTAAGAGCACCAGTGGAAGGGAAAACCCTTGGTCCTGCTAAGACTGAACCCCCAGTTAACGTGATTGTTGGGGGGGAGGGTAATAATGGGGTGAGGGTTGTTAGCGGAAGCCCATATAGAAGGGGAGAGCGAGGCGTTAGGGGGATGTTGGCTCAGAAACTGGGAAGGGGAATAATAATCAAAATGTAAATAAGAAATACTCATGTTAATAAAGGTCAAAAAAAGATTTAATGACAGTAATGAAATAGACTTGCTAGTAAGAGCAAACAGGATAAGAGCAATAAGTTATTTCTTCCATGTCATTATATAGGCTTCCAATAGGAGGAATTGCACACATTGTAGCTGAATTAAATACCTGGATTCAAAGAGTGTATTTTTATTTTAAAAATTCAGACTAGAAGTAGATCTTCTCACTTTCAATGAAAGTGGAAGTCCCTCAAAGGTATACCCATTATTTTATAGATTTTAGATAATTCCAGTTGTAGTCAAGCAGGCAACCAAAAATAGTCTACTTCTTGTCAACTTGAAACAACATCATATTACCTTATGTTGTGAATAATATGTAAAGAAAATAATAAAAAGAGCTTAATGGTGCCTTGATAAAATAGAATGATCCTACATACAAATAGAAATGCAACATATATTTAACCCAAACATAGATGTAGTGATGTGATGTAATCATCAAGTCTACAATCTCAAACACATTATATATTTAGAATCGTTGGAAATGTGTTCTACGACACATTCTTTTAGGATCTCAAATTTGAAATGAATATGAAAACCTTTGGTATTGTCTTAATTGATATTATATTGCTTGACAAATTGATGAAAGAAAACACAAAAACCTATAGAAACACTTTGTTAACAAAATACGAAGGAATTATTGATTTCAATTATTAATCATTTTTCTACAACTGGTTATGGTTATAAAGACTACCATGTGTAAAATACCTTCTTCACTACCCTGTCCTATTTTCTTCACCCATAAGAAGCACCTCATTAGATACCAATCTCCATACCTGATGGATTTGCATCCTTTGACATTTTGCCTGGGTTTAGTTATTTTCTTTTTATATTGAGTATGTGGGCAAAGATTTCTCCACCTTTTCCCACATGAAGCTGTCTCTGGTTTCTACCTCTTGTCCTGAAAAGTTTTTTGAGAGAGCACACAACTCTCTTCTAGAAAATGAGAGTCAAAATGACCTAGTTAACTGCATGTTCTTTACTCTTGTTAAACTGCATTCTTGTTTCCCCCTGCATCAGTCAACCAGGATGTGTTTTTTTTTTTTTCTTGTATACTTTGTCTTTAAATGAAATCTGGTAATTTCCATTTAGAATTAGTCTATTCAAAATGTTTCCCTCCAAGCCTTGGTCATATTGAGTCGTCTTTCGATTTTTACCCTATAATATTGTGAAGCCACAACATCATCTATTTGTAATTCTAACCAGTTTGAACAACTTATACATTTAATCATGGACTTTGACCCTGATATGTGCAGATTTCTTCCAAGAGAGCAACCTGACTCATTCCACTAGGAAGCAAGCAAAGAAACTCAAATCAGAGTTTGAGGCCCCTCTGATACTCTGGTCTAAATTTCCTATAGAAATTGCGAACTATTTAGTCATTTCCAGAAGCAATACTGGATATAGCACCTTCTGTTTGAACTCATAGTGATGGTCAATTTTTGCTGCTGGTAAAAGACATCAAGGTTCTAGTGAGATGTCACCAAATGACCCTTTACCTAAGTGTATGAGTGTATTGTAGTCTTCATTAATTTGCTCTTATATTAATTTATTTGTTCAAGTGTTGTCTATCTCTGTCTCTCCTGATCATTCTGCTATTTGTCATTGTGAATTGAGAATTATGGATTAATTCTAATAAGCAGCTCACTCCTTTGGCATATTATCTTTACTATTTCCTGAAAACCTATAAAGACAAGGAATTGTGTATGGATTCTATATGTTAGAGTGTTGTTTTTTTTTTTTGTTTTTTTTTTTTTTTGACATTGAATGGCTGAGTGCAGGGACATAAAACCACTGGAAAACAGGAGACATATTGCTGAGTGTCATAAGCACTTCTGGCCATTCAAATTAGTTTCCTTACAGAGATGTGTCCTTAGGTGTATAATGACAGGTTCCTCTCTGGCTTGCACCTGTTTCCTTAAAATTATATCTGCAATAACTTTAAAAATAACCTTCCCCCAGGACATAACAGGGAACAAACCACTCCCAAGGTTACACAGATATTGACCCATGACTGTTGCCACCAATGTAGCAGAAGAAGGACTTGTCAGGCATCAATGGGAGGAGAGGTCCTTTGTCCTGTCAAGGCTCAATATCTCATAGTAGGGGAATGTCAGGGAATGGAGGTGGGAGGGAAAGGGTGGATAGGTGTATAAGGAGCTCCCTCATAAAAGCAGGGGAAGAGGGATAAGATAGCTGGTTCCAGAAGGTGAAACACTTAAAGAGAGTAACAATTAAAATGTAAATAAAAATAAATAAATTATGCACTTAACCCATCTGGACCTGGGCTCTTTTTGGTTGGGAGACCTTTAATGACTCCTATTTCCTTAGGAGTTATGGGGTGGTTTAACTGGTTTATCTGTTCCTGATTTAACTTTGGTATACCTGGTATCTGTCTAGAAAATTGTAAATTTCCTGAAGACTTTCAAGTTTTCTGGAATATAGGCTTTTATATTAAGATCTGATGATTTTTTTTGAATTTCCTCTGAATCTACAGTTATGTCTCCCTTTTCATTTCTGATTTTGTTAATTTGGACACACTCTCTGTGTCCTCTCAATAGTCTTTCTAAGGGTTTATCTATCTTGTTGATATTCTCAAAGAACCAACTTTTGGTTCTGTTGATTCATTGTATAGCCCTTTTTGTTTCAACTTCGTTGATTTCAGCTTTGAGTTTGATTATTTCCTCCCTTCTACTCCTCCTGGGTGTATTTGCTTCTTTTTGTTCTAGAGCTTTTAGGTGTGCTGTCAAGCTGCTGACATCTGCTCTTTCCTGTTTCTTTCCGCAGGCACTCAGAGCTATGAGTTTTCCTCTTAGCACAACTTTCATTGTGTCCCATAATTTTGGGTATGTTGTACCTTCATTTTCCTTAAATTCTAAAAAGTCTTTAATTTCTATCTTTATTTCTTCCTTCACCAGGTTATCGTTGAGTAGAGCATTGTTCAACTTCCACGTATATGTGGGCGTTCTTCTTTTATTGTTATTGAAGACCAGCTTTAGCCCATGGTGGTCTGATAGCACTCAAGGGATAATTTCTAACTTTCTGTACCTGTTGAGGCCCGATTTTTGACCAATTATATGGTCAATGTTGGAGAAAGCACCATAAGGAGCTGAGAAGGTATATCCTTTTGCTTTAGGATAGAATCTTCTATAAATATCTGTTAAGTCCATTTGGTTCATGACTTCTCTTAGTCTGTCTACGTCTCTGTTTAATTTCTCTTTCCATGATCTGTTCACTGATAAAAGTGGGGTGTTGAAATCTCCTACTATTATTGTGTGAGATGCAATGTGTGTTTTGAGCTTTATTAAAGTTTCTTTTACATATGTAGGTGCACTTGTATTTGGGGCATATATATATATAGGATTGAGAGATCATCTTGGTGGATTTTTCCTTTGATGAATATGAAGTTTCCTTCCAGGGACTAAGCCAGTACCTAAAGACTGTACATGGAATGATCCTGGACTCTGACCTCATAGGTAGCATCGAATATCCTAGTAAGATCACCAGTGTAAGGGGAAGCCCTGGGTCCTGCTAAGACTGAACCCCCAGTGAACGTGATTGTTGGGGGGAGGGTGGCAATGGGGGAAGATGGGGAGGGGAGAGGGAGGGATAGGGAGATGTTGGCCCATAAACCGGGGAAGGGAATAACACTCGAAATGTAAATAAGAAATACTCAAGTTAATAAAATAAATAAATAAATAAATTATATCAGTCTTGCAGTAACCAAGCCTCAAGTGAAAAAACATTAAAATTTCTGCACATCTATTAACATTAGAAAGAACTAACCTATCCTCCTTCTCTTTAGGATTGGTGACATAATGCTGGGCATCAGCCATGTAGTGAATTCTTTCCTCTTTTTCTCCTGAAGTGTCTACTTGCATACCTACAGTTGAACCATCTATGCTCCTTGTGGCCTGAACACACGAATATGGCTTAAATCACTGCAGTTCCTGCAATTATTTGCCTCCAATTAGCCTCTGATCTTTCTCACTTGGGAACAAAAGATCTGAGTAAGGAGGCCCTATCCTGAGTTATGATATGTATTTCCTTCAGAACAAGTGACCAATACTACGAGAGCACACAGAAACCCCATTTCTCAGAGAAAACTCACTCACATCTATCTTAGAAAATGTTTTTTATGTTCATCAGCACAATGACAATGATTGCCAACGGTTACTGGCCGACCTGTTCATATCAGAAGAAATGGACTGAAAAATGTTGGAATGTAAAAACGTGGTACTGAATCCATATATGGATCTCTGACTGATAAAAATAATATTTTGATAGTCTGTTTCCATTCCACACATCTCCCTTAGGATTCTGACCTTTACCAAGATACTGTGGTGCTGGTCATCTATTGCCAGACTTTCTGGCTGAGCTCCACTCAGCAGCTCAGAGGCCAGAAAACGTGTAAAAAGTAAGTGAGTTCAAACGGGGTACATCAGATCAACATTCTTATCTAATATAGTTTCTATGGACTCATCATATATCTACACCAATAGTCCCAGAGGCCATGGACATAGGCAGATGTTAAAAAGTGCTTTTGTCAGTCAGTTGGCACCAGATATTTGATGTAAAATAATTAGAGGGATGTGCAGGTATGGATGAGCCTCAGTGGTTAGTGGTAGCTTAAAATGAGCAGTAAAAGAGACTTGATTGAGAGCCAGGAGGACAAGAGACTTACCAAGGCCATTAGTAGCAATCCTAACAGTAAAACTGAATGATAAACAAGTTTTGTGAAACAAACAAGAAAAGAGCCAGGAGACTACCAAGCAACCATTGGAGAAAGGCAAACATGCCTCCTGCAAATAAAGTGTACATTGAAAAAATAAGTCCTGTAACTGGAAGTAAAAGGTAAATTGAGTACTACAGTTAGAAGAGTAATGGGGCCCAGGCCACTATTCTCTAGGAGCCTACTGTAAAACTAACAATTGTGGAAAAGTGATTGAGTTCTTACTGGTCACTGGATTGACATATTCAGTCCTCAATAATCTACTATGAAATTACCTGATCAGAAGATAACATTCAAAGTAGCAAAAGGAAAACTCCCTTAATGTCTCTGAAGCAGCAAACATTCCATTAACATTGGCAAGGGGATAATAAATCACCTGTCATTGATCATGTCATATTGTCGCCACTTCTTCCTGTTTCCTTCTGGCATGAGACCTCTTGCATAAACTGAAAGCAACCATGATCTTTTCTAAGAATGAGACACAGTTAGACTTCCATACACTAACAAAGAAAACATTGTTTCTGTTTACCAGAAGAATATCTCCTTTGTGAAAGTCCTCGTCCATATACAAAAGATAGTTGGACTATCTTTCAGATTTGTAGGAAGAATCCTAGGTGTATTGAAAGAAACTATCCTTCCATGACAGGTCTTAAAACAAAATCCCATAATTGTTCAACTGACCCGTTCATTTGTGCTTGTGCAGATTAAGTAATCTGCAGTCTGGAAGCAAAGGGAGAGTTACAGACTATAATACCCAGCTGAAAGAGGTGGGCATCCCGATATCCTGCCAGTCTCAATGGAGGATGTTGTCATTACCTGAGAAGAAACTGGGACCATTAATTATATAAACCATCCGAGATCTGAGGGACTTGCATTAGAGTGTAGAGGCTACTTACCCTATAGTTCCTAACTCATATACAGTCAGAAATCTGAATCCTCCAGGGAAAATATGTAGACTGTCTTGTACTTGAAAGATGTTTTCTTCAGGTTCCCTTTGGCAGAGGATAAAAACTCAATTTTGAATGACAGTTACAGAGGGACATAAAAGTGGGCAAATAATTTAGACCCTATTCATCAAAGGATTTCAAAATTCTTCAGTCGGGCCTGTGGATGTCCTCAGAAGTTTCCCAGGTCGACACTCTTACAAGATATAGATAACGTCCTCCTCTCTCCTGAAACTCAAAGTAATTGAACAAGGGAAACTGAGGCACTGTCCAAGAGTTATAATCACTGAGCTAGCAAGGGTGAGCTAGAAAGTTCACCTTTTTATATTAAGAGGACACCAATCTTGGCAAAAATTTGGGGGAGGCAAAAGAAACCTGTATCAGAGAATGGTTGCTGTTATCCCACTGGTCCCAACTCCAAAGGTTACAAGACAGGTTTGAGAGATTCTTGGTGTGGGTGCGTGTTGCTCTGCCTGGATACCAGGGTTTTGGAGAAATAGCAAAGCCTCAATACACCATAACACATGAGGATACTAGGACGAATCTGCGTGGAGACAGAAGGTATGGAGTTTGAAACTTGATAGTATGTTTTGGTTACACCCCAACATTTCAAGTTTCCTCAGAATGTTTTTATATGTTTATCCATGAAACAGAAGAAAGACACTGCATGATGGACTTACAAAAACACTTTATGGGTGTGAAAACACCTCGTAGTGCACCTGGCCATACAACTGGACCCTCAGAATGGATCCCTTGTCTAAAGGCTATGTTAGCTGACCCTATTCTTTGAAAGAAGCAGAGAAGTTAAATCTGGGTCAACATTTTATACTCCTATCATCCCAGAGAGTTGAAGCCTTTTACAATGAACACCACAAACTGGCTTCTATTTTTTTTAATCTTTATTAACTTGAGTATTTCTTATTTACGTTTCAATTGTTATTCCCCTTCCCGGTTTCCGGGCTAACATCCTCCTAAACCTTCCCCCTCCCTTTTTATATTTGTGTACCCCTCCCCATTCTACCACCATTACTGCCCTCCCCCCAACAATCACGGTCACTGGGGGTTCAGTCTTGGCAGGACCAAGGGCTTCCCCTTCCACTAGAGCCCTTACTAGGCTATTCATTGCTACCTATGATGTTGAGCCCAGGGTCAGTCCATGTATAGTCTTTGGGTAGTGGCTTAGTCCCTGAAAGCTCTGGTTGCTTGGCATTGTTGTCCAAAGTGGTCTCAAGTCCCTTCAAACTCTTCCAGTTCTTTCTCCGATTCCATCAATGGGGGTCCTGTTCTCAGGACAGTGGTTTGCTCCTGGCATTCGCCTATGTATTTCCTGTATTCTGGCTGTGTCTCTCAGGAGAGATCTACATCCAGTTCCTGTTGACCAGCACTTCTTTGCTGCTTTATTGATCTTATCTAGTTTGCTGGCTGTTTGAGTATGGGCCACATGTGGGGCAGGCTCTAAATGGGTGTTCCTTTTGCCTCTATTATAAACTTTGCCTGTCTATTCCCTCCCAAGTGTATTCTTGAGAACCTGGCTTCTATATGTCCCTTTTGCACACTAACAGATACTATTACTGGACCATCCTAGAGTGTAGTTCAAAAAACCCACTTGACATAAATCCTGTTACCTGTTGTGTGCTGTAGGCCTCAGACGCTCTTCCCTGACTGTCTTGAGGTAACAACAATGGTACAATTTATGTGGACAGACCTAATGGACTACTGCCAATCACCATCCCATAAAAGACACTAATGCAATCAATAGTCAACACAGTTGGGAGTATTTTCATTAAACATGGAGTGAGATACCAAGGAGCTTCAACAGTTACTATAATTGAAATTATTTTCATGCAAGACTTAGAGCCAAGTATGTAGGTCCAGAGAACACAACTGATTCATCAGTCTGACTCAGGAGGTCAAATGGGGAAAAGGGAAGCCTGTCATCTTGTACATAGACAGACATTATTCTTTGGATACTCCACATATCTTTGGTATAATACTGAGACAAAATTGTCCTTGTTCCTGAGGAAAGTACATTAAGAACAAAGAGGACATCTTGGCTCTCCAAGAGGATATTTGGATTCTCCTATGATTTGCTAGGCTTCACTGCTATGGATATCAAAGAGATTTCTGCCTTGAGACTAAAGGTAACAAGATCACTGACCGAGATGCCCTACAAGTGTCCTTAAGTCCAGTGATCCTACTGACTATCTGGTGACATACCTAACCAACTACTACCTGAGAATTCATGGTATAAATATGATGTGAGTATGCAAAAGCATCAGATGGATACCTTGAAGCCACAGGTTGATGCTGAACAACAGAAGGAAAGATCATTCTTTCAGAAACAATTTGCAGTTTTCTGGTAACTCAGCTTTACCAGGTTACTTGACTTGGGTCCACAGAACTCTATTAATTGCCAGCACCAATGTATGTTATACCTACCTACATTGGGCCACATGGCAGGAGATGTCTAAGCAAGATGTCAGGTTTATACTTATATAAATACAAGACCGAGTTCATTTGACAGAAGAATTCCATATGACTGGCCAACACTATGATGAATTATGGGAACCTGATTTTACTGACATATAGACTGCTAGGATAGGATAAAAGTACGTGCTTGTTTTTATTGATACCTTTTCTGGGTGAGTAGAAGCTTCTCCAACAGACAGAAACTGGTGAAAGAGAAACTAAAAAGCTCTGCTAGGAACTTTTCCCCTAATTTTCCCTCTCACTAGTAATGCTGTCATGGAATAGCCCAGCTTTTATAACCAACACCTCTGAATAAATAGTCAAAGTTTTATTAATAGTGTGCAATCTTTATGGTGCATATATAACTCAGAATTCTGGGCAGGAGGACACAATGAACAAGACATTAAAAAAAATGGAAACTCCCAGTAGTATCCAGGGAAGTATCAAAAGACTGTTATTTTTTTTTTTATTTGGCCTGCTTCATTCCTTGAGGGAAGGATTCATCCATATAGTAGTATGTTTAGAATACACCCCACATTGATTCCAATGTGCAGAGATTAGCAGTTGGAAAAACTGTTCAACCATTTCATTCTTCAAATCCTAGTCCTCCACTTTTCCATAAAATCTATTCTTTGTCCTATCAGAGAATGGCATTGAACCTCTAAATCCACTAACAATATCCCATTGTTTGGGCCAAGCGGTAATGAAGCTGCATGAGTCAGGAGATTTGTGATGATTTTTTCCAGTCCTACAGCTATGGGGTTAGGTGGGATTCTAAAATGGATTCTGTGTAACTAGGTCAGGAATGTAGAATCGACATAGACAATGCCAAATGAGTTCCCTCCTGTTCTTATGAACGTATTGAAGTTTAGATTTCACGGTTTCTCAAGAAATTCCTCTCCCTGCCCATCCTCCTGAATCTTATGATTAGCCTGAAGAAAGAAAAATGGTAAAACATCCAAAACTCTGAAGTCTGTCCCTGGGTACACAGGAAGGTAAATATTAGAGAACTGATATCTAATAGGACTACAGAACATCATTTTATAGTCCATGTTGTCCTTTGCTTTACTGATGTCTATTTATCATTTGATGTAGGCAGACAATATTCTTACTGTTGCATTTGCTCTATAGCTGAGCCCCCTTTGTTGCCACAATCATTGCAAAAAATGGAATTGGAAATCAGAATTTTTGAGTACACATTCAGGAATATATATAAAGTCCCCTGTCAAGAAATGTAAAATAAGAAAAGGAAATAGAATATTGATTCAGTTAAAGGTCTGTTTGGTATAAAATGGCCATTGGGAAACAGAGAAAACCTACCACATTAACTGTATATCACACGGTTAGATCTGGGAATATAATTATTCTCCAGAAGAATTCTCTCCACTACATACTCCTAGATCTTTTCTACACATGCCAAGCCCCTAACTAACTTTCTCCATTCAGATCAGGTAACCAGTAAGGGAGCAAAAGAGAAGTCTCTAGCTTTAGAGAGTTGTAGTACATAAAGGTTTCCACTGTGTCACAGGAGACACACCTGGAAAGGCCACCTTTGAATCTGGTCATAGGAAGGAATATTTAGCAGGTAGCCCATGGCAATTCCAGTGACATCATCATTAGGTCCTCCCTGGAAAATCTTTTGTAACCTGGAGAGCCCTAGCTTCTCTTATGTCACAAGTATTCTCGTGAAAGTAACTACCTCTTAAATATTCCTTCAGTACCTCTAGGGTTTACTAACTGTCCCCTAATTCAGAGTAAACAGCCATTTGTGAGTGATAACAGGAGGATAAAGACATCACAGAAGGGGAGAAGGAAGCTGGCCTTCTATCTTGGTATAAAAAAGGAAGAAATGTGTTGACATGGGAAAGCTCAGTGAGTCCTTGATAGGAGTTGAGGTGGTTTGCTGAAGAGATAGCCTTGATCTGAATCTTCCACATATGGGAATCAGGAGCAGGAGCATCTCAGAAGCATCTGGACTTCCCTGCTTGTTATGGTTCCAGGAAGTCAGACAGTTCATATCATTAATTTATTTATTCCATAATCCAGGTGTTGGGAAGGGCAGAATTGTTTTCCTGTGAGGTCATGGCTTTTACTCTTTTTGCCCAGAAGAAAAACGTCCTAAGGAAGAAGGGAAAGACAAATATTGTGTCCTCAGCTCAGAGTAAACTCCATGCTTTGGATTGCTATGGTACAGTTTGTCTCTGACACTGATATCTGCAAGAGAGAAGTGCTACCAAGTTGAGACTTCATCATCACAGTCTTTTCACTAGTATTACTCTGACTACCATTCCCTGAGATTGACCCTTTATATTTCTGAGTCAATAGGTGAATTTAGCTATCAGTTTTCTTTTCTTTAATTTCTTTCATTTTTTTTATTTTTAAGCAAATTGTATTTCATTTACAAATCGATATTTCTATATTTACATTCCAAATGTCATTTCACTTTCAAGTTTGTGTCCATAAGTACCATAACTGGTACCCTTACCCTTCTTCTATAATGCCTCTTACTGTACCTTGATATTCTCTTGAACTGGGAGTCAAACCTAGGTTGGACCCGGAACTTCTCCTTCCATTTGTGCCCATCGAGGCCATCCTCTACTACATATGCAGTTGAAGCCATAGGTCTATGCATGTACAGTCCTTTAATACTGATTTAGTAACCGAAAGTTCTGGTTCATTCCCATTGCTATAGTTATGGGGATGAAAGCCCCTTCAGATCTTGCATTCCTTTCTCAAAATCTAACACCAAGAGCTCCGTTTTCAGTTCACTGGTTTGCCACTAGCACGCACTTCTGTATTTGACATGCTCTAGCTGTGTGTCTCAGGAAGTATCTGTATCCGGATATTGGTAGCATTCACTTCTTAGGTTCATCATTCTTATCTACTTTGGGTGGCTGATAAATATATATATGAATTTCCATGTGTATGGAATGCTCTGAATGGGTCTCCTTCAGTTTCTACTCTAAATTCATAGATATTTTTGTTCCCCTTTTAAAAAGGAGCAAAGCATGCACAACTTTGGTGTCCTTCTTAGTTGTCCAGTTTTCTGTGGTCTGCATCTTGGGTAATTTGATCTTTTGTGCCAATATCCACTTTCGGTGATTTCATACCAGGTATGCTTTTCTGTGACTGTTTTTCCTCAGTCAGTATTATATTTTCTAGTGCAATCCATTTGTCTACGAATTTCTTGAAATCATCGCTTTTGATAGCAGAATAGTACAACATTTATCAGAAGTACCACATTTCTGTATCCATTCCTCTGATGAATGCCATTAGGTTTCCTTCAAGCTTCTGGTATCACTGATAAGTCTGCTATTGAAGGAGTTAAAATAAAAACTTCATAAAAACTACAAAAGAACAGCCGATAAGAAGACAGGACAGAACTGGCCTGAGACATGCCCGGCCAAGCCTAAACACAAGGTCAAGCGATTGTTCCAGGAACTAGCAGCCATCATCTCAGCTGAGTCATGGGTCATCCGAATGGGCAAACTCCCTGTTCCGCTATAGTTAATAGTTACGAAATTCCCTGTTCTGCAAATAAAGATAGGACGCTCTCCTACATTGTGAACACTGCAGCCCACACGTACTGCTTGCTGATGAGACCTTGCACCCATTTCCCTTGCTGATATATAAATCAAGCAATCCAGTATAAACACGCTGCATCCCATTGCCTTCCCGTATAAAAAGCCTTAAATTTCGAGTCTTGGTGTCGACTCCTCTGTCTCCTGTGTGAGATACGAGCCGTCCCAGAACTCTGATAATAAACTGCCTCGTGTACGTTACATCAAGAGCCGGTCTCTCACATTTCTTGGGGCAGTATCATCTTGCGACTGGAGTGGGGTCTCCCATAAGGGGGTCTTACACTATGAACATAGTTGAGCATGTGTCTTTATTGAATGTTGGAGCATCTTTTGGTTATATGCCCAGGCTAGGTAAATCTGGGCCCTCAGGTAGTGCAATTTCCAATTTTCTGAGGAATCTCCAGACTGACTTCCAGAGTGATTTGTAATCCCACCAAGAAAGAAGAAGCTTTCCTCTTTCTTGATATCCTAATCAACATCTGCTGTCTCCTGAGATTCTTATTTCAGCCATTCTTACATGTGTGAGGTGGAATCTTAGGGTTGTTCTCATTTACATTTCATTGATGGCTAAATATGATGAATATTTCTTTAGATGCTTCTCAAATATTTGATTTTCCTCAGTTGAGAATTCTTTGTTCATTTCTGGAACCCAATTTTAACAGGGTGATTTGTCTCTCCGAAGTTTAATTTCTTGAATTCTTTGTATCTATTGAATTATAGCACTCTATCAGGTGTAGGATTGGTATAGAGCCTTTCCCTATCTGATGGTTGCTGTTTTGTCCTAATGACAGTGTCCTTTGGCAGGCAATTTTCTAAGAACTGTGAGTTAGTGAACTAGAACAGGGACTGGCTCCTTCCTGAATTCCCTATGTGTCCTGTAGAGTAATCGGGGGAACTAAAAAACCATGTTCTATCCATGCAAGGCATGCCTATCTACAGTCATGTTCCTAGAGAGACCTATCAGTGATTCTGATGATCTTCCCAGCAACTGTATGGTGATGTACTTTATAGTTTTCATCCAGGCTTCTGTAACTACAGGCTGTGGTGTTGTGAAGCCAAAATACACCATGTGCAGCTGTGAGTAGGCCTAAGGAGACTGACTCCTTGGATTTCTGAAGCATTGCTAAGGGATCCAGAGGAAATCAGCACCCCGTGGTCAACAGAGTTCTGGGAATGCTGACATTCTTGCTTCATCTCTATATGAAGCTAGGTCAAAAGATCACCTGTCAGGTATGTTCTTGAATAACATTCAGTGTGCTAGCATTGGAGTGCAATGAAGTATGATTCAGGAGAGGTGTGTGAAAGAAATGAACTCTTCCACTAGAGATCAGAGAGATGAGCTATTCACATTCAATTGACAGTGTATGTTTCTGGTCTTTGGCTTTGACCACGCAGATCTACTGTCTCATACTTCATTGTTCATATGTCCAAATGGGGGGAAAGCACCACTCACAATTGTTCCCCATCCTTCATCCTATGGGCTTAGATTTTAGTGCAACCCTCCACATCTTATATTATAAATTGACTGTCCTAAATTTCTTCAACATTCACATCTCTATTATTACATTCTGTGTATTTGTGTGTATGGGTATATATGTGTGTGTGTGTGTGTGTGTGTGTGTGTGTGTGTGTGTGTGTGTGTGTGTCACTGAAAAAAGTCTATGTAAGAAAACTGTAAATTGCGGATGGGGCAGAAACCAAATGCTCTCCCACATCATGACTTTCTAGAAAGAGTAGTATAATCAAAAATAAGAGAATAAACTTGAAAGTAAAACTTGGAGGAAATACCTTAGAATGTCTGCATTATCATTGTGAACTGTGATATTTTACTCTTTGTTGTGTGGCCAGACATGAGGGCTCTGAGGCCAATATGCCTCCTGAGGATCTGAGAATAAACTCAAGGTGCCTGTCAACTCGGTCACATGAAGAATGTGAAAGGAGTGAGAAGACAGTAGCAGGCCATTGTGACATTGCCATTCCACTGGATACATGGAATTGTTGGAAATGACAGAGTGTGAGTCTCATGTCTGAACTTTGACACCCAGATAGGCAAAGTGTAACCTGTTAGTTCAGTCCTGAGTACCATCCAAAATCCAAGGGTATGATCAAATGAAGCACCATTGAAGATAGATGCTATTCATTGTGAGCTGCATCTCAGGGTATGTGGAAGACCATTCAGCCTCTTGGGACAAGAGAGATCAGAGTAATGAGAGGCAGACAGAGGGGACAAATCAGTGTTTGTTTTTCTGGGCCACCATAACTGCATTTTCCTGGCTAAGGATTTGCTCATGGAAGTCTTGTGTCTCACATTGGTATAGGCCAATCTGTATGAAGTCTCAATATCATAACTGATCCCAGGCTTCGTTCTTAGTTACTAGAATTTACAGGCAGTCCTTCATAATTTGTCTTCTAGAGTCACAAATTCTTTTATGGCTTCATATTGACAAGGCATATTCTTTCATTCTCTCCCTCTGTATGTGTCTTTCTCTGTCTCTCTGTCTCATCTCTCTCTCTCTGTCTGCATCTCTGTCCTATTTTTCCTCCTTCCTACAACAGTCTTTACTAACGATAACATACTTCATGCCAGTTTATGCACTTGCTTCTCTCATAAACCACATTGTCATCTGAACTTGGTGTCCTCTGGAGAAGTACAAGTACAAACACAGTTGATATCCAACTTACTGGACTATAACTTAAACAGATGGGAAGATGCAAAATATTCAACAACTTCCCACAGTCCTAGGGCCCAAGGAGCATGTATGGAAGGAAAATTTACAGAGATCCAAGAAATGCATGCCAGGCTGCCCATGGGCTGGCTTCTCTTTGCTGGGACTGCCAGCATGAGGAGAAAGGTAACATGGGGCTTTAATAAACTTGTATATTTTAAGAATACCTAGTCTCTTCCCTTACTTTACCCTTCCCTGTCAGGATGTTCCTAATGGATGTTGTACATAAATGTAGTAGTGACACCCTTTCAAGCATATAGAAGTTGTCACATGTGGCACCCAACAAAAGAATTTGAATTTTCTTCCCTGGTTGAACATCCTTATCAGTGATCTACAACATCTTTTTCCCCAAGACTGATGTTTTGTTTGTGTGTGTGTGTATGTGTGTGTGTGTGTGTGTGTGTGTGTGTGTGTGTCTGTCTGTCTGTCTGTCTGTCTGTCTGCCTGTGTGCATGCCTGCCTGACTTTGTCTCTTTCTGTCTGTTTCTTACACATGATACCTCTCCATAGTTCAGTTTGACTTCTTACTTGTTCATTCCAAGGTTGAACCATCATGTGTTCTGTGAGTGTTTGCTTTTGCTCTCTCAAATTGCACCTGCATTAACCAATGCATCTGTAGCCATACCTGTGAACAGCGGGTCACATCACAAATAGCCACATTGCTAAAATATTTTATTTTTAAGGCTCTGAGCAAAGTTTTTATCTGAATTTATGTAATTTTCCCTTACATTTCATTCCCCCACCCAAACTGTACTACTCTGGATCTTCCCCATGTCTTTGCTTACTTGTGTTTATCTATTTATCTGGTCTACTATGAAGGCATCATCCCAACCCTCCATAATTACTTATTAGGAGCAATGGATGAGGAAATTGGAGAAACTGATCATTTAGTTACAGAAGATGTACCCTTAGAGGGATTAACTGTGTGGAATCATGGCTTCATTGACAGTCATCCTGACCTAAGTTTTCAACTTCCTTTCTTCCTTATCATTTTGAGTGTGCTACCTAAGGTGGGAAAGAACCATTTCGGGGCTTTGTGTGAAAATTGAGTATTTAATATCCACACATGAAGGTAGGAAAGAATTCAATAAATCAGTGACATCTCTGTCTTTAGAAGGGAGACTGATTAAAAGTCTTCCCTTGTGTCTTAGATGAAGCTCCTGGAAAGGGCAGCTTGGCTTTTTGATTTGAAGAAGATATAGTTAATGGGTTGTTATGTGCTCTTGAAGGGAACCCTCCTCTGGATACATTATTGTATGCTGGAATTACCATGGTATTCTCTGTGATGTCACTAATGTTATGGAAACAGAAGCTGCCCTCTTGCATTTAGTTAGTATTTATTGGTTTACCCAGAGACATGTTTTTCAGGATGATCAAGCTATTTACAAAGAAAACAGAGAGCATTGAGCACAAGAGAGAGAAGAAGACGAAATTAGGACATTTTTCTTGTTATAAAAGTGAAAAAATTAAACGATCAGGTGTAAACCAGAGAGAGTAAACTCTGGACTGGTGCTCAGGAGCTTCCTGGAGAAGTTGGGCTTGGGTCACGCCTTCTAGGATTAGGACTAATGATCTGAAACCTCTGGATTCTTAAAGAAGCGACCCAGAGTCAAGAATATCTGATGAATGTTTGGCAGACAGCCAGCAATTGACAACCATGCAGTGGGTCTGTTATGAGTTCCTAAGTTTCACTCTCAGTGAGAAAGAAAGCCAATAGGAGCCACAGGGATAAAAACTTTGACTCTCAGGGAAGAGTATTGGACTTAATCTTCAGAGGCCTCCTGTACATGTCATTGACATGTTATGACAAGAACAGAGAGTGTGATACTCCCCTGGATATGTTTAAAGATATCAGAATCATTTGTTTTGAACATACATGATTAGGGCTTGGTGATCCAAAGCACTATGGAGTCCAGGGTTTACCTGTATATATCTAACAATCATGGCTGGGAGCAGGAGAGTAGCTAATAGATCTTGAAGAGAGCTTTCCTCACCTTTCAGTGCTTCAAAGTATCTGTAGATTTCCCCTTTCCTCATGCTTCTTTTTGGGGACACAGCATGTTTTATCCTATGACTGGGCTGCTGTTCTTGTGGTTCCCTTGTGTTTTACTACAGGGTCTGCTAGAAAGGCAACATCCCAACCTCCTATCATCAATGAGCAAGCAGAGCAGATTAAGAAGTTGGAGAAACCTGACTATTGAGCTCCAGAAGAAGACCTGTGAGTTGGGTAAACTCTCAGAGATACTGACTCATTGAACCAACAGGATTTGAGTAAATGATAGCCATTACGCCCACTTCTTTTTTGACAGTCTTGACCTCTCTGTGTTAACCCCAGTTTTCTCACATACAAAGAAACTGGAACTCCAACCTCCTCATGCACAAACTAAATTTCTTATGTGACTCTCAGTGGAAGAAATGAAGTCAGGATAGGAGTGTGACGGGAAGCTATTTCATTTATCAGAACAACAGAAGCTATAGTTTGAATAACATTCCTGGGTTTCAGCAAGTAATTAGTGATCTCTCTTCCAGGATTTGAATAGCTAGAGAATGCATTTTCTGTCCTCAGAGGAACAGGGAAAGCTGGGCAGCTACAGTAGCACAGTAACTGAGACTTATATAAGTGAACTTTTATTTATTTATTTATTTATTTATTTGTTTATTCATTTATTTAAGAGATTTAAATTATTTAATTTTTGTAAATATACTGTAGCGGTCAGACTCACCAGAAGAGGGCATCAGATGCCACCTTAGACGGTTGCATGCCATGATGTGTTTAATGGGAATTGAACTCAGGACCTTTGAAAAACAGTCACTGTTCTTAAATGCTGAATAACCTAACCAGCATAAACTACATTTTATTATTATTATTATTATTATTATTATTATTATTATTATTCTGCAACTATAAACAGATCAAGACTTACCCTCCTCCAATGCTCTTCCCACTACCCTGTCTCAAGAAGAACCTACAAAAAAGAAAGACACAATTATAGCTGCCCCTTGACCCCAGCACTAAATGAAGAAAAATTTTATTTTTTCTGAACTATGTAGATTTTCTGTTGACTGGGCTCATAGCTTGATACTTGAAATCTGGTAGACTACGCAAAGTGGATCTGCTTTTGGAGGAATTTGCTTACCTTGGAGGAGTTGGAAACAGTGAACAAGGATTGATCCACCACCTAATCCCTTGCTGAGAACAAAGTCTACTCTTCACAGCCTGGTAACTTGGTAAGCAGGCTAAGCAGGCATGTGTAACAAGCCAATACATGTGGGTAAATGTTTGTCCATTGGGTACATAGGGGGAGAATTTCATTGACTAAGATGAATATATCCCTTGTCCACTAAGTTCTTATCACATTCAAGGAAACTTTGATTCATTTTGTCTACCTTGGTCCCACAAACATTCTCATTCTCAATGCATTTCTTCACTGATAGGACCCTTGAGGGAACTGAGGGTGCTAGAGAAAACAATGGACAACAAAATGCTACATTGTAGAAATCAAGGCCTTCTAATAAGAAACACTTCTGTGTAGCTGTAAATTTAGCAGGAGGGAAAATTGCAACCAACATCTGATAATTAAGCTGATATCAGATACACAGGCCTTTTGACTAACTATACAATGATGGAAAGAAAGCATCAAAAATTATCATGAGATACAAAAAAAGACTTAAAAATGAGTCAGAACTCTGTCACCTAATACTAAGTGGTCCCAGTGAGGGTCACAAATGACATGAAGTGTATTTGCTTGAGCCACAGATACTCTGTTGGATTCCTCAGATGTACAGATGTGTTTGAAAATCTGTCACAGAAGACTGTATTGATATCATACACTAGTTTAGAGAGACCATATCCAAAAGTATAGTATTCCTTCTGCAGTACAGTGTTGAATCTTCTTCACATCACACATTTGTACGTGCGGCTGAAATTAATGTTCTACATAGATGAAAGCATTCCCTCAATCCTTGTCTCAGCAATTTGTTTTTTTTTTAATTTGGAAAATGGCTGAGTATTCTGCAGTTTCACACCTGAACTGCAGTGACTGTACCTGAGACTGTATATGTAGAAGACATCTGAGTTGTAGTTGACATTTTTAGCCAGGTTTGTCTCCCCATGATCACTTGGGCCTGAATAAGCATGCATAGACATATTGTAGCTAAGGGAATCATGTAGTAGCCAAAACATTACAGGATCAGACTTCTGTAAATATTTTTCTTTTACACAGGTCAAGGACTGTGTATCAATGGCTGTGTATCATGGGTTATAGATATTACACCATCACTAGATGATAATATATCAAGAAGAATTCCTTATGGCTATACAGATTGATCTAAGTATCCCCACACAATTCTCAGCCAGGAGGGACAAGAAATCACTTAACGTTGAAACTTACAATAATCTGATGTTATTGTATGTGGACTGTTAATACATAATTAAAAACCACCTAAAAAGCACATGCATATATTCAAGATGCTATCCAAAATTTATCCAGAGGCTTTTCACAACCTATATTTAGCACAGAGGGATTGATTCCCCAATTCACATATTCTGATCAGAAGCATTGAGTATTAGGAAAACTATATTAGAACTCACTTGTGTATCACATGACAGTATAACTAGGTAGTCACAGCAAACATGACATTCAGGAAGCATATCCTGAACTTGCCAACAGTAAAGGGAGTGCATTTAGCTGATGAAGTCTGGACATGAATCTCAAATGTCCAAAATACCAGCTGGATTAGCATTTACAGAACAATAAATCTTGATGATTTTCGGGCAAAATTCGAATCTAAATACTCCAAAAAATATTTATCATTCAGCTCTGAGTCCCTAAGGAGAGATTAATGGTGGATATTATGAATTTAATCTGTACCCCAGAGATATCAGTAACTGGTATAATTTGAAGTGATTAGATATGTTAAAGAGGCATACAAAAGAAAGAAGTTCATGCTATCTTTGAACAAGTGTACTTCTCAAACATGTAGCACGAGTTAATGTGGAGTGACCTACACACACACACACACACACACACACACACAAACACACACACACAAACACACACACACACACAAACTACAAATAATTGACTCGCTTTGTTCTGTGTGTGGCACGCTGGATTTATCCAAGATATCAGCTGCGTGCTCCACAAGTAAGTTACACCCAAAGTCAATGAAAAATTTAGAATTCCTCTTCCTTTCTTGAGAAAGCATTCTGTATATGAGTAATGGTTACATTTCAATGTTTAAGAAGGATGACTTAAAAAAAAAACAACTGAATCTGACTTTAAACAAGCATTTTAGAGATGTCTAGTGAATCAATTTGATTTTATGGACACAGTTGCTCAGTTCTCATGATTGAAGGACATAACTCTGTAGGGACAATCAGAGGTTCAACAATGCTTCAAGTTGAAAAACCTAAGAAACTATTTTGGCAACAGCTAAATTCAAAATGGAGAAACTTGTGCTTGGGTAAAGTCCAGTACCTAATATTTAAATGAAACAAAGTTATTTTAGATAGCCTTTTAATGGACATCATTCTGAGGAGATAATTGAGCCTTAGTAATTAATGCTTGTGTGCTTACATGGTTAGTTTGTATACAAGTTTACAGAAACCTTGTCACTGAAAGGAGTCTATGTAAGAAATCTATGAACTGTGGATGGGGAAGCATCCAAATGTTCTCCCACAACATGACCTTCTAGATAGAGTAGCATAATCTACAATAAAATAATACACTTGAAAGTGAAACTTGGAGGAAAAGCCCTGACATGGCTACATTATCACTGTTAACTGTGACATTTTTCTCTCAGCTTCTGTGGCCAGACATGAAGGCTCTGAAGCACAGTTGCATCCTGTTGATCTGTGAATTAGCTGATAGAGGCTATCAACTTGGTCACATGAAGCATATGAGAGGTTTGACAAGACAGTATCAGGCCATTTGTGACACTGCCCATCCAATGGAAACATGGAAGTTTTGAGAATCACAGAGTGGAGTCTCATGTCTGAACTTTGACACCCAGGTAGGCAAAGTGTAACCTGTCAGTTAGCTTCTTGAGTACCATCCACAATCCAAGGGTAGGCTCAGATGAAGCACCGTTGAAGATAGATTTTGTCCCTTGTGAGCTGCATCTCAGGGTATGTGGAAGACCATTCAGCCTCCTGTGACATGTGAGATCAGAGTAATGAGAGGCAGACAGAGGGGACAAATCTGTGCTTTTTTCTGGACCACCATAACTGCATTATCCAGTCTAAGTATTTGCTAATGGAAGTTTAGTGTATCCCATTGGCATATGCCAATCTGTATGAAATCTGAATAAAACAACAGACTCCAGGATTCTTTCTTAGTTACAGGGATTTACAGATAGTCATTTATACCTTGTCTTCTAGATTCACAAATTATTTTCTGACTTCATATACACAAGGTATAGTATTCTTTCACTCTCGCTCTCTGTATGTGTCTTTCTATATTTCTCTGTCTCATCTCTTTTCTCTGTCCGTCTTCCTCTCTCACCTATTTTTCAGCTTTCCTACAACAATATTTACTAATGATAACATATTTCATGTCAGTTTATGCACTTGCTTCTCTCATAAACCCAAATGTGATCTGAACTTGCTGTCTGCTAGAGAACCACAATTAAAAATAGAATTTGTAGAATCTGAGAAGATGTAGAATATTCATAAACTACCAACAAGCCTAGGGTCCAAGGACCATGTATGGAAGGAAAATTTTCAGAGATCAAAGAAATGCATGCCAGGATGACCATGGACTGGCTTCTCTTTACAGGGGCTGCCAGCATCAGGAGAAAGGTAACATGGGGCTTTAATAAACATGCATCATTTAATAATTCCTAGTCTCTTCCCTTATTTTACACTTCCCTGTCTGTATTTTCCTAGTGGATGTTGTACTTAAATGTAGTAGTGCCTGCCTTTCAGGAGTATAGAAGTTGTCACATGTGGCACCCAAACGAAGAATTTGATTTTTCTTCCCTGGCAGAAGCTCCTTACCAATGATCTACAACATTGTATTCCCTATGTCTGCTGCTTTGTTTTGTATGTGTGTGTGTGTGAGTGTGTGTGTGTGTGTGTGTGTTTGTGTGTGTGTGTGTTTGTATCTGTCTGTCTGTCTGTCTTTGTCTGTCTCTTTCTTCCACATGATACCTCTCTATACTTCAGTTTGGCTTCTTAATTGCTCATTCCAAGATTGACCCATCATGCTTTCTCTGAGTGTTTGTTTTGATGACTCAAATTACACCTGTGTTAATCAATGCACCTTTAGCCAGATCTGTGTACACTGATCACATCACAACCAGCCTCATGGCTAAAATAAGTAATTTTTGAGTCTCTGAGGGAAGTTTTTTATCAGAATTTATGTGTTTTCTGTATTCTTCACTCCCCTATCCGAACTGTTTTAGTCTTTGGATCTTCCCCAAGTCTTTGCTTAATTGTGTTTATCTATGTGCCTGGCCTACTGGGAAGACATCATCCCAACCCTCCAATATTACTAAGCAGGAGGAATAGATGAAGAATTTGGAGAAATTGGACATTTAGCTACAGAATATGTCCCCAGGATGGATTAAATGTGTCGAATCAATGCATCACAGACAAGTATTCTGAATTAGGATCTCAGTTTATTTTCTTCTTTGTCATTGTGAGTGTGCTACCTAAGGTGGGGAGGACCATTTGTGGGTTGTGTTTGAAAATTGAGTCTTCACTATTCATGCATGAATATGAGAGGATGAATTTTTGGAATGTTTATCTCCTTAGGAGTGTAAACATTTGAGCTAAGTAAATGATGTAACCTAGGTAGGAAAGGGAAGTGATTTTCCATTCAGACATTGGAATTCCCTTCATGCCGAACATGAACATGGGAGGGTTTCAAAGAAATGATGAAGCAAATCAAGAGCTTCTGAGCATCCAGTAGAAGTCTCAGAGGATTAATTTGTTCTTGTTATGGGGGATTTTCAAGTTGATTATTGGAAATCAGTAAAGAGAAATTCAAATTCTAGAAACCAAATTTTGTAAAAGTCTCATATTAGCTTTAGAAGACAGTCACCTGTAAAGGCTCCAAAAAGGCATAGCCAGATTCACCTTTTAAAATGTATTACAATAGTTGACTTACTGCCTTTCCACTCTGTTCCCAAGGCCAGCCACAGAGTACGACTGTGGTGCTAAACCTTCAGCAAGAGAATTCTGCTTAGCTTAATTAGTGTGTTTTGTTTCTGTTTTGAGTTTTGTTTGCTTCAAGTATTAGTAATGTTGGTTTGGTTGGAAGTTTTGTTATTCATTCTTTATAAATTTTTGTTCTTTTGGTGAATTTGCAGTTCTGTTAATGTCATGCACATTACATTATGATTGTATCATTTAAGCCCTTTTTGAAAAAAATTAATATATATTTTTCAGAATAAAATGTGTTTTTCAACTCATAAGAAACAAGTTTTTTCTTGTGTAGTGTTGCATCCTGTAGTCCCAGACACCATATGCAGATATAGATCACTGAAATTTGCAGGGTCTTGAGATTCACAATTGTTCCCAGCAAGCCAGAGGTACATGTGTGAAATGGCCTTTCGATGTGTCTAGTGTGGCCTACTCTGTATACCAATTTCATCATGGAAAAGGTATCCATACTGTATCCTTTTGGTCATATATTTAGCTATTCCTAAAGTATAGTACTTTAAGATTGATCACATAGAAAAAATTAAATGAGAAAATCAACAGTATTTGTCTAATGACTACCAGAAAATGAAAACCCTCACCAATGGATTAGAAATGAAAATCAGGAAAATCAGATGTAATCTGTCTCTGGTTTCATGAAATATCATCTCAGTGGAAACCACATAGAAGAGATAATGAATTCCATGATTTTAAAAACATTTTTTATACTTAGTTTTTATGTTGTTGGCCTTGATTCTGTATTTGGTGACTATTGGCGATAGTTGTTTGGTTCAGATTATTATCTTTGCCATTATTATTGCTATTATTTCTTTATAAATAAATGTTTCATTTGATGTAAGTGCTATATAACACATACATGCAATTCACAGCACGGTTCAAGAGTATGGGAACTGCAAGACCCAATCAGGGAAGATGTTCCTGTTCATCGAGCCCACATTTAGTGATGCAAAAATACCAAAGAAATCCTCAATCAACTCCCTTTGAAACTTGGTCTTCTGGAATTTGTAGACATCACAGCCACTAACAACACCAATGCGATTCAAGATTACGTACAACAGCTCACTGGAGTGAGAATAGTTCCTTGGGTCTTCATAGGTAAAGAAAAACTGCATAGACAGATGCAGTGATCTAATCTCCCTCGTACAGAATGGGGAGCTGATGACTTAACTGAAGCAGATTGGAGCTCTGCAGTTATGAAAGGGGTGGCAGGAAAAACCCATGCTGACAGCAAACATTCCATCACGCTGATGCCAGTTAACCTGAGAGATGATGTGCATCATGGAGGATGTCACTATTTTCTTATGATTGGGATTCTCAATATATTGGTTTTATTCTATTACTCAGTGCTAAAGTCTGATGCTGTTTGCCTGCAACCATTGGGTAGGGAAGCTTAACAGATCACACAGGATTGACTATCCATTCTTCATGTGCTGATATGTCTCTACCTCTAAGCCCATATTTAACAATCCAGTGGATCTAAATCTCCTGTGAATCACTTACTGTTTTTCTAACATGCTAATCTGCTGAGGTGATTTTGCAGACGTCCACTTCCTAATGATTATTAAAACAATGAATGTTGTGAAGTTGTTTATGATCAACACACTGGCCTTTCCCTCCTCATACATGTACTTCTGCATTTACAGCTCTCAAACTTTCCCTACCACAACCCACAGAAGTCCACACTTGTATGAGGATGCTGTCTGAAAACAGATGAAGAGCTTTAGCAGAGATTTTCCTCACTGTAGCAATATTAACAGAGACAGCAGACCATATGAAGAATTCAGCTCTGTTCACGAACTGGTTAATTGCCAAGATAATCCCAAACAGTTGTGAGTACATTCTAGTCAGAGTCCCAGAAAACTCAAATATGAAATGCAAAATTACAGAGCTCTCCTTCAAAGACTGTCTATGAAAGAAGTTGCATGCAGAACACTGTCCAAAAATATTTGTTCCATTCACACTTTTACATTTAGATTTGACGTCTTACAATGACGTGTATTAACCATGGAACTGCACGTCTCTTCTCTGGTCTCCAGTGAGAAGGATTCATTGCTAAAAAAGATGTATCTGCAGATGACTAAAAAAATAACAATAAAGAATAGATCTTGATTAAAGTTCTGGGATAAAGATGCAACATCCTACCACAAGAATATATATATATATATATATATATATATATATATATATATGTATATATATGTATGTATGTATGTATGTGTATATATGTATGTATGTATGTATGTATATATATATATATATATATATATATATATATATATATATATGTGTGTGTGTGTGTGTGTGTGTGTGTGTGTGCGTATGTGTTAAATGTCAGACTTGTATGTCTGTTATTTTAGGAAAGCTTGAACATTATTTTTAATGTCGTTTTGAATCTGTTCACAAAAATTTTATTGAGAATATGTGTGTATCGGTGTAAATTAGTCTGTAATACTCAGTCTTCCTCTCTTTCTATGGGTCGTCTGTAATTCTTTCTCCCTCTCTCTGTACCTTTCTGTTTACCTCATTTTCCCCCTGCCTCACTCTCTCTTTTTTTCTCTGTCAACTGTTGGATAATGCCAGATTCAAAATAGAAATTTAATGTATTCAATCCTTTTGTCTACTTTATGGAATCGTCTAAGAAATTCAATTCTCTTTAAATGTATAATCAAAATTTTAACTGAATACATGTGGTCCTATGATATTTTAGGAGGGAGATATTAAGGCCCGACTCTTTGTCATTGTTAAGTATGGTGCTGTTTAAATTATGCATATTGAGGTGATTTAATACTGGTGTATGCAATACATCTAGTAAATCATTAGTGGTTTAAAAATTAATCTAGATTTCGGACTATAATATAAAAAGTTTTTTATCCACCTCTCCTCTCTTCTCTTTAAGTTTGTTAATTCTACCCTTTCTTTAACTAACTTGGCCAGAGGTAATGACAATCTTGTTAATACATTCCACCAATGAACACTTCCTTTCATTCACTATATTGTTGTCCTCATTTTATTGATTTCAGCCATGATGAGTTGGATATACATGCTATACCCCTTCCACAAGGCTCAAAGTCCACCCTGAAACAAGATGTAAAGAGACTGTAGGCACCCAAAATGTGGGGGTGATCACAGGGAAATCGAGTCTTCAGGAAACACAGAGTGCTGACCTCATGAAACATAGCAGCTGTGGTTCCCTGCATAGCTTCAAGACAGTCAACAGTGCAGAATGCAGTGTAAATGCCTGAAAGCTGTTACTCCTAACTGACACACTGTGGACAGTTAGTGTGTTCTGTTGGAGGGTTGAACAATTTTTGTAAGGGATCATCATGGGGATATTAAACAGTATTTTAATGTAGAAGGAATACAAAGGTAGGATTCAAAGAAATATAGTGATGTGGGTAAACTAAATGGGAAAATTATTATCAAAATACTTTGGTGGATATTCTCAAAACAATAAAACAATTAAATATATTACTCAATATTATGTACATAGAGAATGTTTCATTATAGAGGGATGTTTCACAAAGTGACCTTAATGAATTATGTTAGTTACAACAGATCTGCCAATTCTGTGAGTTTAGTGAGAGCACATTATATGATTTGACCTTAGTAAATTTAAAGTGGCTATTTTCAAAAATAGTAAGCGTTGTTTCCATGTACACGTTCAAAAATGGGCTTCTATAAATCATAATGTAAAGAAACTCTACATACAGAAAAAATAAGTAATTGTGTACATATCTAAACAAAATATTCACAATTGAATTGAATCCTTATACATTACAGAAATGCAAATCAAACTTATTCTGAATTTTTTTCATCCCTTTCAGAAATCTTAGTTTAATAACACATGAGCCAACTTATCTTTACTGTGTTATTGAGAGAGGAGAATATTGCTATTCTCCTTTTGGAAATGCAAACTTCTACAGCAACTTTAGAAATCAGTACGATGTTTCTTCATGAATGTAGAAACGGATACACCTAAAGATATAACATGAGGATATATATCCAAATGATGATTTATTCTATTATAGAGACCCTTGATAATTTGGAGCTATTCATGTTGTTCTTTAACAAATGAATGAATAAGGAAAATATGGTGCATTGACAGACTAGAAAAGGAAAGCATGTAATTTTCAGGACCGTGAATGGGTCTTGTGAAAGTCATCATAGATGACTTAACCTAGATGAAAAAGGGAAAATGGGATACTTATTCACTTAATCTGTATGTTAATTCAGCAAACTGTGTATCTGTATGATCAGTTTAGTGTCCGTTGTCCTCATTTTGGGAAGTACAAGTGCAATTATGAATTACTGAGGGACACTGTCAGGAACAGGAATGTCAAATGTGAAGAGACAGGGAAGAGGGCGACAATGGAGGAAATATAGAGCTGTACAGCTAAAAGTGAGAGAAATTTGAGTCATAGAATGGAAACCTAATGGAGTAGAAACACATTTTTTAATTTTTTTCAAAGTTAATAACAATAGGTACAGGGACAGAAGATAAAATATTGATTGGGTTTATCTATGTAAATTTTAAATAATAAGTACATCTCAAAAATTATAGATTTCAGCTTTCAGTAAACCTGTAGTACAGATAATGACTATATAGTCCTTAAGGAGTGAGATGTGAATGTCTTTGTTGGAAACATAAATGTATTATATTATTCGTTTGTTACAATAATCTATTCATTTGTTTACATTTCAAACGTCATTTCCCCAATTTGTCTTTCTTCCTTGTATCACCCAATCCATTAAGAACCTCTTTCACTCTAAGATGGTGCTCCCCCATCTATATGCCCACTTCCACTTTAGTCCTCTACCATCCCCCTTCTCTGGGATATGACGTCTCCACAGGACCAACTGACTCCCTTCCTAGAGATGGAAGAAGAGGCAGTTGTCTTCTCCATATGCTCTATGATCTATGTAGCAGAAGCCATGGCCTGGCCCAAGAATACACTAGTTTGTGGTAAATTTCCTGAGCCTCTGGAGGGTAAACGTAATTGATAGTGTTGTTCTTCTTATTAGGTTCCAATCCCCTTCAGATCCTCAGGCAATGCCCTAACCATTCTTTTCTGGCTCTCAGTTTCTATTAAGTGGTTATCTGTATGTGAATCTGTCACCACCAGGTGATGAGAGAGTTCCTCAGAGGACAGACATATTAGGGTCTTATCTGCAAGCACAACTTGACATCAGGAAAAGTCTGAGGATTTGGAGTCTGTGGATGAAATTGTTCTTATGGTCGGGTGGTCTCTGGATTGCCTTTCCTTCAGTCTCTGCTCCTTTTTTTGTCTTTGCATTTTTTTAGACTTTGGACATTTATAGGTTAAAGATTTTGAACTGTGTGGGCATCACCTGCTCTTCACGGGTGGGCATGTCTAGCTACAGGAGGCAGACTCTTGTGGTTCTATCTCTTTGGTGCTTAGTATTTCAACTACCACCATCCCACTAAATTTATGGGACCCTCTTGCATACCTGGCATCTGTGACTTTCCTTGGGATACCCAAGTTCAACACCCACCACTAATGCTTATTTTTATTTATCCCAATTTTCCTCTAGATTTCTCTCTTTTCTCTTTATATTGTTTCTACTTTCCTTATTTTGTCCATCCTTCTCTACTTCTAGCAAGGTCCCTCCATTCCTCTGTCTTCCATTATCTTTTTGTTCTCTCTTATAAGTGGGTTGCAAGAATCCACAGTTTGGCCTTCTAACATGTTACCCTCCATGTGATAAATGATTTGTGTATTGGGTATACTGATCTTTGGGGCTATCATCCACTCTCACTAAGTACATCCCATGTTATGTCCTTTTGATCTCTGTAATTCACTAATTTCCAGGTCCATCCCTTTGCCTACAGAGTTCTTGGTTTCCTCATTTTAAAAACCTGAGTAGTATTTCTTTGTTTAAATATAGCACAATTTCTGTTTATATTCCTAAGTTGAGTTGATGTATGTCACGATTATTGCCAGCATTTGACTTATGTAAGTAAGGCTGCCATGAACATGTTCAACCACATGTCACTGTTATATGTGGATCATCTTTGAGTATTTGCATTGAAGTGAGTGGTAAAGCTGGGTCTTCAGGCAATGGTATTTGCAACATTCTCTGAACCTCCACTATGATATCCAAAGTGGCTATAAAGATACCAATCCCACCAGCAGTGGAGGAGTGTTCCACTTTCTCTACATCCTAGCATACTCTGCTACTGCATTAGATTTTTGTCTTAGTCACACTGGTGTAATGTAGACTCAAAGTTCATTTCAGTTTGCATTTTTCTGATAACTAAGGATGTTGATCATTTCTTGATGTGTCTCTCAGCTACTGAGATTCCTCAGTTGAAAATACTTGGTATAGCCTTCTAATCCAGTTTAAAAGTTGGGTTACTTGGTTGTGTGGGAATTTACCTTTCTGAATTATTTCTATATTTTTTATTATGGCACTCTACCAGATATAGGGTTGTTTAAAGTCTTTTCCAAATGTGTAGATTTCTGTTTTGTCTTATTGGCAGTTTACTTTGCTTTAAAGAAAATTTTGACATTGACGAGTTTTCATATATTGACTGGTGATCATAGAGCCTGAACCTTTGGTATTTGGTTCTAAAAATTTTCTCCTGTGCAAATGTGTTTTAGGCACTTTCGGACACTTTCCCTTCTGTTGGTTTCAGTGTATATGGTTTTATATAGATTTCCTTGATGCACTTGGACTTGAACTTTTAAGAAAGAGTTAGAAATGGATCAATTGGCACTCAGCTATATCCAGACCAACCGTTAGGGTAGCATCATTTTTTAAAATGCTTTCTGTTATGTACAACATACTTAGTCATCAGGTAAATGCAAATCAAAACAACCCTGGGATTCCACCTCACTTCAGTCAGAATTGCTAAGATCAAAAACTCATATTATAGTAGATGCTGGAGAGGATGTGGAGAAAGAGGAACACTCCTCCATTGTTGTTGGGATTGCAAACTGGTACAAACTCTCTGAAAATCTGTCATGAATTTCCGCAAAAACTGGACATTGCACTGCCTGAGGACCCAGATGTACCTCCCCTGGGTATATACCCAAAAGATGCTTCAACGTACAACAAACACACATGTTACACTATGTTCATATTAGCCATATTCATAATATTCATAATATTCAGAAGCTGGAAAGAACCCAGATGCCCTTCACCAGAGGAATGGATACAGAAAACGACATATATTTACACAAAGTAATACAACTTAGCTATCATAAACAATGAGTACATGAAATTCATAGTCAAATGGATGGACCTAGAAAATATTATCCTGAATGTTGTTTCCCAATCACAGAAAAACACAAAAAGTATGCACTCATTGATAGGACGAAATTCGCCCAAATGCTCAAATTACCTAACATACAATGCACAGACCACATGAAACTCAAGAAGGAGGGCCAAAATACAGATAATTCACTCCTTCCTTAAAATATCCATAAGAGGTGTAGGGTGGCATTGCTTTTAGGAGACAGAAGGAATGGCCATTCAGAGTCTACTGCTCATGTGGCACACACACACACACACACATACACACACACACACACACACACACACACAGAGACAAACACACAGACACACACACACACAAACACACACACACACAAACAGAGACAAACACACACACACACACACACACACACACACACACACACACATATATATATATATATGTATTCCAAAACTTGATAAGATTGATGATGCTAAGAAGTGCATGCTGGCAGGAACTGTATATAGATCCCTCCTGAGAGAGACAGCCAGAGCATGTGAAACAGAGAGACGAATGCCTGATCACTGAACTAAGCATAGGACCTCCTTTGGAGGAATTAAAGGAAGGACTGAAGAAGCTGAAGGAACTTGCAACCTCAAAAGAAAAACTGCCAGTCAACCAGATCCTCCAGGTACTAAACCACAACCTAAAGACTATACATGATCTGACCCTGGGTTCCAACTGCATATGTAGCAGTGAATAGCCTTGTTGGGGCTCAGTGTAAATGCCTCCATGCTTTGGATACCTATAGTGCAGTTTGTGTCTGACACTGATATCTGGGAGAAAAGAGCTTCTAGTTGAGACTTCTTCATCTTAGTCTTTCCACTAGTATTACTCTGAATACCATTCCTGACTGTGACTCTTTAGATTTCTGAGTCAATAGGTTTGATTACCTGGCAGGTTTCTTTTCTTTCTTTCATTTTTTTTTAATTTTTCATAAAATTTTATTGCTTTTTTAATTGGATATTTCTACATTTGCATTTCAGATGTTAATTCCTTTCCCAGTTTCTTTTCCATAATTGCCCTATCCGATTCTGCTCTTTTTCTTCTATAACCCACATTACTGCCCCCTGACATTGCCTTGAACTTGGAGTCAAACCCAGTGAGTTCCAAGGACTTCTCCTTCCATTGGTGACCAACAAGGCCGTCCTTTGCCACATACACAGTTGGAGCCATAGTTCTGTCCATGTACAGTCTTTGAATATTGGCTTAGGACCAGAAATCTCTGGTTCAGTTGCAATGTTTTTCTTAAGGGGTTGAAAGCACCTTCAGCTCTTCTAATCCTTTCTCAAACACAACCAACAAGATGTCCGTTTTCAGTTCACTGGCAGCATAGACTCCTTAGCTTCATCACTCGTATCTACATTTTTGCTGAGTGTGTGTTTGTGTGTGTGTGTGTGTGTGTGTGTGTGTGTTTGTGTGTGTGAGTGTGTGTGTGTGTGTGTGTTTGTGTGTGGGTGTGTGTGTGTAGAGCTAAACAATGAATTCTCAACTGAGGAATATCAACATCCTTACCCATCAGGTAAATGGAAATAAAAAATAAATCCTGAGATTTCATAGCACACCAATCAGAATGGCTAGGATATATTTGATCCCTTGTACAGCTATGGTGTTTGGTGTATTTTTAACATGGATTCTTGGCAACTAGGTTAAGAATTTAGAATCCACAAATGATGAAGCCAAATAGACTCCATTGTATTCTTATGAACGTACTGAAGTAGAAGATTCTGTGGACCTCAAGCCACTCCTCTCCCAGCCAATGTCATGAACCTTATGTTTTGATTGAGTAAAGAATCATGTTAAAACATCCAAAACCCTCAAGTTTGGCCCTGGAAATATAGGAAGGTAGATATTAGAGAACTGCTATCTAATGCGATTGCAGAGCCGCCTTATATAGTCTATGTTGTCCTTTGTTTTACTAATGTGTGGTAATTTTTTGGATAAAATAAGGATGTGGGAGTTTATCATTTAAGTAAATATAAAAATTTTACTCTGTTATATTCACTTTACAACTGGGTCCCCTTTGTTTCAAAATCATAGCAAAAAATGTAATAGGATAATAGAACATTTGAGTACACATTCAGCAATTTATATAAAGTCCACTATCACGGAATGTACAGAAAGAAAATGTAATAAAATAATCACTCAATTAAAGGTCTTTAGGGAAAGTACTGGCCTTTGGAAAAGAGAGATATCTGAGGAAATTGAACTATAGACCAGAGGAATGGAACTGGGAATAAAAATATTATCCAGTAGAATCTCCTACACTCCATATTCCTAGATTTTTGGGACCCATGCCAAACCTCTGAC
Organism: Rattus norvegicus; assembly: GCF_021556685.1. NCBI lineage: Eukaryota > Metazoa > Chordata > Mammalia > Rodentia > Muridae > Rattus > Rattus norvegicus. The sequence continues at coordinate 44,172,085 of NC_141555.1, read as the reverse complement.
TTACTTTATCCATTCAGAGCATATAGCCACTAATGAAGCAAAGAGAAGTCACTAGCTTTAGAGATATGGAGTATGTAAACAGTTCCACTGTGTCATACCTGAAAAGGGCACCCTCAAATCTGCACAATGTAAGGAAAGCTCTTTTACCAATAGGCCATGGCAGGTCTTAGAGACATCATCATTAGTTCATTCATGAAAAATCTTTATTATCCTGGAGAGCCATAGCTTATCTATAATGTTACAAGTGTTGCTGTGACTGCAACTGATCTTTAGATGTTCCTTCATTACCTCTAGGGTTTACTAATTGTCCTCTAATTTACAGTAAACAGTCATTTGGGAGTGAGAGAAAAGAAGATGAAGAGATATGAGAAGGGGATTAAGCTGGCTTTCTGTCTTGGTATAAAAAAAGGAAGACATATGTGGTCCTTGGAAAGATCAATGAGGACAAGATAGGAGTTGTGCGGGATCGCTAAAGAGATAGCCTTGATTTGAGCCTTCCACATATGGAAATCATGAGCTACAAGCCTCTCAGAAGCATCTGAACTTCCCTGTTCTTATGGTTCCTAAAATTCAGAGAGTTTATATCATTCATTTCTTTATTACAAAAGCCAAGTATTGTGAAGAGCACAGTTGTTTTCCTGAGCTCATGACATTTACTCTTTTTGTCAAGAAGAAAGGTACTAATGAAGAAGGGAAGTGCAAATATTGTGTTGCTAGCTCAGAGTAAACACCATGCTTTGGACACCTATAGTGAAGTTTGTGTCTGACACTAATATTATGGAGACAGAAGTGCTTCTAGTTGAGACTTCATCATCTCAGTCTTTCCACTAGTATTACTCTACCACTTCAGATTTACGAGTCATTATGTGTGGTTTCTTGGCAGCTTTTCCTTTCTTTTTTTTATTTTTTAGCAAATTTTATTGCTTTTTTTAACTGGATGTTTCTATATTTAAATTTCAAATATTATTTCCTTTCACAGTGTTCTGCCCATAAGATCCCTAAACATTCCCATTTCCTTCTTCTCTAACCAGACTTTCTCCCACATGACATTCCCTTGAACTGAAAGATGTACAGATAGGACAAGGGCTTATCTTTCCAATGTTGCCCACAAATGCAATCCTTTGCCGCATATGCATTTGGAGCCATAGCTCAGTCCATGTACTTTCTTTATATATTGGTATAGTATGAGAAAGCTCTGGTTCATTGGCATTGTTGTTCTTTTGGGGTTGAAAGCACCTTCAGCTCTTCTAATCCTTTTTCAAAGTTTACTAAGAACAGGTCCATTTTCAGTTCACTAGTCTGCTACTAGCATTCACTTCTGTATTTGACATGCTGTATCTGTGTCTCTCAGGAAATATCTTTTTCCGTTTCATGGCAGAATGCACTTCTTACCTTCATAAATCTTATATTGTTTGGTTGTCGTTTGCTTTCCTGATGTCTGGTAATTTTTTGAAAAAATAAGGATTTGGGAGTTTATCATTTGAAGTAGCTACACAGTATTTAGAGTTTTATACTCACTATATAGCTGGACCCACTTGTGACCAAAATCATTGAAGAAATTGGAATTGGGAAACAAAATTTTTGAGTACACATTGAGGAAAATTTACAAAGTTCCTTATCAAGTAATTTACAATAAGAAATTGAAATACAATATTCATTCTATTCAAGGTCTGTAGGGAAAATACTGACCTTTGAGAAATGGAGAAACCCTAGAAAATTGAACTGTATGTCACAAGAATGAACCTATGATATATAGAATAAAAATATTATCTAGAAGAATCTCCTACACTCCATGTTCCTAAATCTTTTTTACCCATGCAATGCCCCTTAATAACTTTCTGCAATCCGAGCATGTAGCCACTAGTGAAGCAGAAAGAAGTCTCTACCTTTAGAGAGATGGAGTACATAAGGGTTTCCACTGTGTCACAGGAAACATACCTGGAAAGTGCCAGCTCAAATCTGGTCAATATAAGGAAAGATCTTCAGCAGGTGGGAAATGGGAGTTCTCACTGACATTATCAATAGGCCCTCCCTGAAAACACTCTTGTAACCTGGAGAGCATTAGCTTCTTTTAGGAAGTCACAAGTGTTGTCGTGACTGCAACTGCCTCTCAGATATTACTTCAGTAACTCTAGGTTTTACTAATTGGCCTCTAATTCAGAGCAAATTGTGGAGAGATAACAAAGAGGATGAAGAGATCAGAAATATGGAGAAAGAAGCTGGCCCTCTGTCTTGGTATAAAAAACAAGGAATAAATATATGGTCCTATGGAAAGCTCAGTGAGACATTTATAGGGTTTTAGTGGATTCGCTGAAGAGATACCCTTGATCTGAGCCTCCAACATAAAGGAATCAGGAGTTGGGGGACCCTCAGAAGCATCTGGACTTCCCTGTTCTTATGGTTCCTGGAAAGTTTACATCATTCATTTCTTACTTCCAAAAGCCAAGTGTTGTGAAGGGCACAGTTGTTTTCCTGAGAATTCATGACCTTTACTCTTTTTGTCAAGAAGAAAAGGTCCTAAGGAAGAAGTGAAAAACAAATATTGGGTCCCTAGCTCCGAAGAAACTCCCCCATGCTTTGGATACCTATAGTGCAGTTTGTGTCTGACACTGATATTTGGAAGAAAGAAGTGCTTCTAGTTGAGACTTCATCATCTCAGACTTTCCACTAGTATGACTCTGACTATCACTTCTGATTTCTGAGTCAATATGTGTGATTATTGGCAGCTTTCTTTTCTTTTATATCATTCATTTTTTTAAATTTTTTAGCGAAATTTATTGATTTTTTAATTGGAGGTCTCTATATTTACATTTAAAATATTATTTCCTTTCCCAGTTCCCTGCCCATAAGATCCCTAACCATTCTATTTCTTTCTTCTCTAACCAGCCTTTTTGCTGCATGACATTCCCTTAAACTGGGAGACAAACTAGGGAGAACAAGGGCTTCTCTTTCCTATGTTGCTCAAAAACTCATCTTCTTCCACATATGCATTTCGAGCCATAGGTTCAATGTACGTTCTTTGTATTTTGATCGAGTATGATAAAGTGGTGGTTCATTGGCATTGTTGTACCTATGGGGTTGAAAGCACCTTCAGCTCTTCTAATCCTATTTCAAAATTTACCAAGAACAGGTCCGTTTTCAGTTCACTAATTTGCTACTAGGATTCACTTCTGTACTTGACATGCTGTATCTGTGTCTCTCATGAAATATCCATATCCAGTTCCTGGTAGAATTCACTTCTTACCTTCATCAATCTTATCTAGTTTTGTTGGCTGATATATACATATATACTTTTGGTGGATCCTACACCTATGTAGTTAAGAGGAATGTTAACATGGATTCTGCCCCACTATTTCAAGAGTGTAGAATTCACAAATGACAATTTCTAAAAGACCCCCTCCTGTTTTTATAAATCTATTGAACTAGGCCTTTAACTGGCCCTCAAGCAATTCTTCTTCCTGCACATTATCTGGTATCTTACTTTTGTCCTTTGCAACACTGGAAGCTAGATAGTGTAATATTGATATCAAATTGGACAAGAAACCTAACTCAATAGTACATGTTGTTCTTTGCCTTCCTGATGTCCTGTAATTTTTCTATAAAATAAAGATTTCAGAGTTTACCATTTGAAGTAGGGACACAGTATTTACACTTTTATCCTCACTTTTTAGCTGGGCCCCTTTTGTGACCAAAACCATTGCAGAAAATGGAATTGGAAAACAGAATTTTTGAGTATACATTGAGGAATATTTACAAAGTCACCTATCAACGAATTATCAATAAGAAATTGAAATACAATACTCATTCAACTAAACGTCTGTAGGGAAAATACTGGCCTTTGGGTAACAGAGAAAACCTAGAATATTGAACTGAGTCACAGGAATGAACCTGGGAATATAAGTATTATCTAGAAGAATCTCTTACACTCCATGTTCCTAAATCTTTTCTACCCACGCCAAGACCTTGACTAATTTTCCCCATTCAGAGCATCGAATCACCAGTGAAGCAGAGAGAAGTCTCTAGCTTTAGAGAGATGGAGTACGTAAATGTTTCAAGTGTGCATTAGGAGACACTCCTGGAAAGGACACCCTCAAATCGGGTCAATGTAAGGAAACATGTTCAGCAGGTAGGCCATGGCATTTCTCAGTGACATTATCATTAGGCCCTCCATGAAAAATCTGTTGTAACTGGAGAGCCCTAGTTTCATCTGTGATGTAACAAGTATTGCCCTGACAGGAACAGCCTCTGGGATATTCCTTCAGTACCTCTCCAGTTTACTAATTGGCCACTTATTCAGAGTAAACACCCATTTGGGAGTGGGAACAAACAGGATGAAGAGATCAGAGATGAGGAGAAGGAATCTAGCCTTCTGTCTTAGTATTAAAAAAAAAAGAAGAAATAAGTGGTACTTGGGAAAGCTCAGAGAGCCCTTTGTAGGGTTTGAGTGGTATCGCTGAAGAGATAGACTTGATCTGAGCCTTCCACATATGGGAATCAAGAGCTGGAAACTTCACAGAAGCACTGGACTTCCCTGTTCTTATGGTTCCTGGATGTCAGAGGGTTTATATCATACATTTCTTTATTCCAAAACCAAGTGTTATGAATGGCACTGTTGATTTCCTGAGAGCTCATGAGTATACTATTTTTGTCATAAAGAAAAGGTCATAAGGAAGAAGGGAAAAACAAGTATTGTGTCCCTAACTCAAGTTAAGCTCCTCAATGCTTTGGAAACCTATAGTGCACTTTGTGTCTGACACTGATATCTGTGAGAGAGAAGTGCTTCTATTTGAGACCTCATCATCTCAGTCTTTATACAGTATTAACCTGACTACCACTTCAGATTTCTGAGTCAATATGTGAGATTACTTGGCAGCTTTCTTCTCTTTTATATCATTCACGGTTTTTTTATATTTTTAAAATTTTTTTTTTCTTTTTGAACTACATGTTTCTATATATACATTTAAAATATTATTTCCTTTCCCAGTTTCCTGCCCATAAGATCCCTACATGTTCCATTCCTTCTTCTCTAACCAGCTTTTCTGCCGCATGACATTCCCTTGAACTGGGAGACAAACTGTGGAGGACAAGGCCTCTCTTTCCAATGTTGCCCAAAAAGGCAATGCTCTGCCACATATGCATTTGGAGCCATAGGTCTGTCCACGTACTTTTTTTGTATGTTGGTATAGTATGAGAAAGCTCTGGTTCATTGGCATTGTTGTTCGTACGGGTTTGAAAGCAGTCTCAGCTCCTTTATCCTTTTCCAAATTTTATGAACAAGAGGTCGGTTTTCAGTTCACTGGTTTACTACTAGCATTCACTTATGTATTTGACGTGCTGTATCTGTGTCTCTCAGGAAATATTTAAATCAGGTTCCTGGCAGAATGCACTTCTTACCTTCATCAATCTTATCTATTTTTTTTTTTTTTACTGATATATACATTTGTACTTTTGGTGGCTCCTACACCTATGTGGTGAAGTGGAATGTTAACATGGATTCTACCCATCTATGTCAAGAACTGACAAATGACCATTTCAAAAATACTCCTTCCTGTTTTTATAAACTTATTGAAGTAGATGTTTAACTGGTCCTCAAGCCATTCTTCTCACTTCCCATCATCCGGTATATATGTTTGCCCTTAAGATAGACTCATATTAAAACATCCAAAAACCTCAAGTCTGGCCACTGGGATACTGGAAGCTCAATAGTGTAGTACTGATATCAAATGCGACAAGAAACTGAAGTCAATAGTCCATGTTGTCCTTTGCATTCATGATGTCTGGTAATTTTTTGATAAAATAAGGATTTGGGAGTTTATCATTTGAAGTAGGTACACAGGATTTACACTGTTATACTCACTCTGTACTTGGGCCCCCTTTGTGACAAAAATCATTATAGAGAATGGAATTGGAAAACAACATTTTTGAGGACACATTGAGGAATATTCACCAAGTCCCTTGTCATGCCCAACCTTGACCAGCAAGGAAGACATGACCAAAGAAGATCTTCTTAAAGAAGATTTACTCAGGAACCTAGATACAATATTCTGGCCCTGGGGAACGCACGGAGCACACTTAAATTATCAGTGTTGGCCAATCCCAGCAAGCTACGTGGGTCATGCCCATAGGCTGTCACTATGCGGAAGCTAGCAGGCCAGGCAGGCATAGCCAAATAAGGACTTGGTTACTACAAGGAGCGCTCACCATTTGGAGGGTGGAAGGTGGAAAACAGTGCCATATTTGAGGCGTGCCACGTCGCAGCTGCCTATAGTTCCCTCTTTTTGTTAAATTATTTAAGCAGGCAAAGTCACCACTGAGCGTGGAGTCCCCCCTCCACCCCCTGTCTTAAGAACATCTGTTCATTAAACCAATCTTCAGGCACCTTGTCTCCCACAAGGTTCAATGACTTAGGTAGAAGGGAGGTTGCCCATCACTGGGAGGGTCACTCACACATACTCAGGCGTGAGGTACAAAAAGGTCTTCTGAATGACCTTAAGCCAGGCTTGAGGGGACTGTCCTGCTTCAATGGCTGCAAATACTGTACCGCCGTAACCACGTGACACCTATAAACAAACCTCAATCTACAGAGACACCACAGGTGCACTAGGGAGACCAGCAGCAAGAGTCCAGCTAGGGTTCCCATACCCATCCACTCCCTCAGATGATTCATAGCAGCAGCAATCCAAGATGAAAATGCCATGGCAGTCAGGCATCTGCAGGTGTGGAGTTCACGGTCATGATGGCTACACGTAGCTGATCCATTAAGAAATCGAATTCTCCTGTCCAATTACCTAGAAGATAACTTGACAACTAATTAGACAAATTAGAGGAGTGGATTGAAAAGTCAAGACATATCAGCATTAGTCTTGGGAACACTGATAGTATCCCGCACAGGGGTTCCATTTGGATCAGCATTTGGGTCACACTGAGAAGTGTCACCAACAGCAGGATCTTCATTAGTGTTCCACCTTCTGGTAAATCATTCAGGGACCCAAAACGGATCTTGGCGGTCCTGAGGAAACACACAAACAGACCCTCTTGCCCATGCCAAAACGGGATCTGGCACATGCGATAAGCCAGTGATCTCGTCTTTCCATTTCACATAACACTTCAACGTGCCTGCCCGACACTGATGTCGGTCAGCTGCAGAAAGGGCATCATAATCAAAAATTAAAAAAAAAAAATTAAGAGTAAAAAGGGCTAAGGATATCTGTTCCCTCAGGGATCTACCATGGCCTATTCCCATTTTTTGTTTAATTATGCATTTCTTCAAGGTACGATGTGCTTGCTCAACAATACCATGATGTTGGGGATTATAAGGCAGGTCATGGCTCAATTGCACATCCATCTGTTTATAAAAGGATTTGAAAGATTTGGCAATTTATTCTGGGCCATTATCAGTTTTTAAGTGTTGAGGGTTTCCCCAAGCAGCCCAGGCTAAAAGGTAATGTCCAATAACATTGTGTGCATTTTCTCCACTCATAGGAGTAGCATGAATGACACCTGAACAAGTATCCACAGAAACATGAATGTAGTTTATAGCCCCAAATCCAGATATGTGTGTTACATCGATTTGCCAAATCTTTAGGGGCAAGAGGCCTCTAGGATTAACCCCTACACTAGGGGGATGGGGAAAGGTAATACACTGCTGATATCCTAAAACTATCTGTCAAGCATCTGCTCAAGACAGATGAAACTTCTGCTCTACGGTCTCAGTAGGCACATGAAATTGTTGATGAAACTGTCAGGCTTGATCCAATGATGAGCTTAAGAAGATGAACTCCATGAGGGTACATCTATCCATGAGATCATTTCAATCACTGAGAGGAAAAAGCAAACCTTTATGAGCTCTAATATGTAGGACAAAAAACTTGTGACCTCTTTTCCAGATCAATTCCTGAAGTTCCCTCAGTAGCTGGCATACCGTGCTGCTAATTTTAATAGGGCCAGCCACTTCTAATATCTTAACTGCATTAACAGATATGATGAATCAGAGAGCAAATTAAAGCCAAAAGAACAATTTTGAGTTCAATTATTTGTGGAATCCCGGGTTGATATTGACACAAAATTGGGACTTGATGGTTAATCACATAAGCTCCACAGCCATTTTTGGATCCATCTGTAAAAATGTTTGGCGCCCCCTGTATAGAAACACTGGAGGTAACCTTAGAAAGATCATGGGATGTTCTTTAAAGAAGGATAGCAAAGAGTGTTTTGGATAATGACTATCTATCTCTCCATGGAATCCACAGCATAATATACCCTAATCATCGACAGTGCCACACATGATCTTCATCTGCTGACCTGTACAGGGCACTATGATCGAGGTTGGGAAAACACCGAAAAATTGTATGCACTGTTGGATCCCATTCAGGGGTAATTGTGCAACTGCTGTAGGATAATACTTTACTGATTTACCTAGAGATTCCTTGGGATAAACACAAAGCATAGGGCATTCTTGCCACAACAATCCTGTGGGCTGCATGTAGGTGTCTATAATGGATAGCACAATGTCTGCACCCTCCTTTCCATCGATGTAAATTTGCCTTGTAATCCTTTTTCAACCTTCTTTAAAGCTCCCTTGCTTCATCAGATAATTGTCTAGGAGAAGCCAAGGCCGAATCCCAACTATAGTATTATACATTGATTTTACTTCATAATTTGGTAATTTTAAATAACATCAGACCAAATTAATATCTCCTAGTAATTTGGGAAAATCATTAAGAGTCTTCACTTATCTTTCCTCAATTCAACCTTCTGGGGGATAATGGTATAAGGACTTATTTTTGCTCTTAAGTAATTTACAAGATTGTCCATTTGTAACTTTTCCGGGGCAATAAACAGTCCCCTGCCTTCTAGCAATTTAACTAAATTTCCACTAGCTAAATCTAAAATCTCTTCATTCTTTGAAGTTAAAAGGATATCATCCAGGACCCCTGTCCCTGAGACACCGCCGGAACCTGAAAGAAACAGACCGGATAAACAGTTCTCTGCACCCAAATCCCGTGGGAGGGAGAGCTAAACCTTCAGAGAGGCAGACAAGCCTGGGAAACCAGAAGTGACTGCTCCCTGCACACACATCTCGGACACCAGAGGAAAAAGCCAAAGACCATCTGGAACCCTGGTGCACTGAAGCTCCCGGAAGGGGCAGCACAGGTCTTCCTGGTTGCTGCCGCTGCAGAGAGCCCGTGGGGAGCACCCCACGAGCGAACCTGAGCCTCGGGACCACAGGTAAGACCAAATTTTCTGCTGCAAGAAAGCTGCCTGGTGAGCTTGGGACACAGGAAAGCAGAATTTCTCTAGGACCGGGCACGTTCTGTGTTTACCAGAAGTCCCACACCCGCGGATCCCGGCCCACAGCAGCTCTCTGCTCCCAGACCTGGTGAGAGAGAGACCCAACCGCCTGGTCAGGTGGGCACTCCTGAGGCTGCAGAGCGGAAGAGACCACCAACTCTGCTCACCCCTGCCCACATCCCTGGCCCAAGAGGAAACTGTATAAGGCCTCTGGGCTCCCGTGGGGAAGGGCCCAGGAGCAGCAGGACCCCTGTGCCTGAGATACCTCCGGAACCTGAAAGAAACAGACCGGATAAACAGTTCTCTGCACCCAAATCCCGTGGGAGGGAGAGCTAAACCTTCAGAGAGGCAGACAAGCCTGGGAAACCAGAAGTGACTGCTCCCTGCACACACATCTCAGACGCCAGAGGAAAAAGCCAAAGACCATCTGGAACCCTGGTGCACTGAAGTTCCCGGAAGGGGCGGCACAGGTCTTCCTGGTTGCTGCCGCTGCAGAGAGCCCGTGGGCAGCACCCCACGAGCGAACCTGAGCCTCGGGACCACAGGTAAGACCAAATTTTCTGCTGCAAGAAAGCTGCCTGGTGAACTCAAGACACAGGCCCACAGGAACAGCTGAAGACCTGTAGAGAGGAAAAACTACACGCCAGAAAGCAGAACACACTGTCCCCATAACTGACTGAAAGAGAGGAAAACAGGTCTACAGCACTCCTGTCACACAGGCTTATAGGACAGTCTAGCCACTGTCAGAAATAGCAGAACAAAGTAACACTAGAGATAATCTGATGGCGAGAGGCAAGCACAGGAACCCAAGCAACAGAAACCAAGACTACATGCCATCATCGGAGCCCAATTCTCCCACCAAAACAAACATGGAATATCCAAACACACCAGAAAAGCAAGATCTATTTTCAAAATCATATTTGATCATGATGCTGGAGGACTTCAAGAAAGACATGAACACACTTAGGGAAGCACAGGAAAACATTAATAAACAAGTAAAAGCCTACAGAGAGGAATCGCAAAAATCCCTGAAAGAATTCCAGGAAAACACAATCAAACAGTTGAAGGAATTAAAAATGGAAATAGAAGCAATCAAGAAAGAACACATGGAAACAACCCTGGATATAGAAAACCAAAAGAAGAGACAAGGAGCTGTAGATACAAGCTTCACCAACAGAATACAAGAGAGATAGAAGAGAGAATCTCAGGAGCAGAAGATTCCATAGAAATCATTGACTCAACTGTCAAAGATAATGTAAAGCGGAAAAAGGTACTGGTCCAAAACATACAGGAAATCCAGGACTCAATGAGAAGATCAAACCTAAGGATAATAGGTATAGAAGAGAGTGAGGACTCCCAGCTCAAAGGACCAGTAAATATCTTCAACAAAATCATAGAAGAAAACTTCCCTAACCTAAAAAAAGAGATACCCATAGACATACAAGAAGCCTACAGAACTCCAAATAGATTGGACCAGAAAAGAAACACCTCCCGTCACATAATTGTCAAAACACCAAACGCACAAAATAAAGAAAGAATATTAAAAGCAGTAAGGGAAAAAGGTCAAGTAACATATAAAGGGAGACCTATCAGAATCACACCAGACTTCTCGCCAGAAACTATGAAGGCCAGAAGATCCTGGACTGATGTCATACAGACCCTAAGAGAACACAAATGCCAGCCCAGGTTACTGTACCCGGCAAAACTCTCAATTAACATTGATGGAGAAACCAAGATATTCCATGACAAAACCAAATTTACACAATATCTTTCTACAAATCCAGCACTACAAAGGATAATAAATGGTAAAGGCCAACATAAGGAGGCAAGCTATACCCTAGAAGAAGCAAGAAACTAATCGTCTTGGCAACAAAACAAAGAGAATGAAAGCACACAAACATAACCTCACATCCAAATATGAATATAAAGGGAAACAATAATCACTATTCCTTAATATCTCTCAATATCAATGGCCTCAACTCCCCAATAAAAAGACATAGATTAACAAACTGGATACGCAATGAGGACCCTGCATTCTGCTGCCTACAGGAAACACACCTCAGAGACAAAGACAGAAACTACCTCAGAGTGAAAGGCTGGAAAACAACTTTCCAAGCAAATGGTCAGAAGAAGCAAGCTGGAGTAGCCATTCTAATATCAAATAAAATCAATTTCCAACTAAAAGTCATCAAAAAAGATAAGGAAGGACACTTCATATTCATCAAAGGAAAAATCCACCAAGATAAACTCTCAATCCTAAATATCTATGCCCCAAATACAAGGGCACCTACATACGTAAAAGAAACCTTACTAAAGCTCAAAACACACATTGCACCTCACACAATAATAGTGGGAGACTTCAACACCCCACTCTCATCAATGGACAGATCATGGAAACAGAAATTAAACAGTGATGTCGACAGACTAAGAAAAGTCATGAGCCAAATGGACTTAACGGATATTTATAGAACATTCTATCCTAAAGCAAAAGGATATACCTTCTTCTCAGCTCCTCATGGTACTTTCTCCAAAATTGACCATATAATTGGTCAAAAAACGGGCCTCAACAGGTACAGAAAGATAGAGATAATCCCATGCATGCTATCGGACCACCACGGCCTAAAACTGGTCTTCAATAACAATAAGGGAAGAATGCCCACATATACGTGGAAATTGAACAATGCTCTACTCATTGATAACCTGGTCAAGGAAGAAATAAAGAAAGAAATTAAAAACTTTTTAGAATTTAATGAAAATGAAGATACAACATACCCAAACTTATGGGACACAATGAAAGCTGTGCTAAGGGGAAAACTCATAGCGCTGAATGCCTGCAGAAAGAAACAGGAAAGAGCATATGTCAGCAGCTTGACAGCACACCTAAAAGCTCTAGAACAAAAAGAAGCAAATACACCCAGGAGGAGTAGAAGGCAGGAAATAATCAAACTCAGAGCTGAAATCAACCAAGTAGAAACAAAAAGGACCATAGAAAGAATCAACAGAACCAAAAGTTGGTTCTTTGAGAAAATCAACAAGATAGATAAACCCTTAGCCAGACTAATGAGAGGACACAGAGAGTGCGTCCAAATTAACAAAATTAGAAATGAAAAGGGAGACATAACTACAGATTCAGAGGAAATTCAAAAAATCATCAGATCTTACTATAAAAACCTATATTCAACAAAATTTGAAAATCTTCAGGAAATGGACAATTTCCTAGACAGATACCAGGTATCGAAGTTAAATCAGGAAAAGATAAACCAGTTAAACAACCCCATAACTCCTAAGGAAATAGAAGCAGTCATTAAAGGTCTCCCAACCAAAAAGAGCCCAGGTCCAGACGGGTTTAGTGCAGAATTCTATCAAACCTTCATAGAAGACCTCATACCAATATTATCCAAACTATTCCACAAAATTGAAACAGATGGAGCCCTACCGAATTCCTTCTACGAAGCCACAATTACTCTTATACCTAAACCACACAAAGACACAACAAAGAAAGAGAACTTCAGACCAATTTCCCTTATGAATATCGACGCAAAAATACTCAATAAAATTCTGGCAAACCGAATTCAAGAGCACATCAAAACAATCATCCACCATGATCAAGTAGGCTTCATCCCAGGCATGCAGGGATGGTTTAATATACGGAAAACCATCAACGTGATCCATCATATAAACAAACTGAAAGAACGAAACCACATGATCATTTCATTAGATGCTGAGAAAGCATTTGACAAAATTCAACACCCCTTCATGATAAAAGTCCTGGAAAGAATAGGAATTCAAGGCCCATACCTAAACATAGTAAAAGCCATATACAGCAAACCAGTTGCTAACATTAAACTAAATGGAGAGAAACTTGAAGCAATCCCACTAAAATCAGGGACTAGACAAGGCTGCCCACTCTCTCCCTACTTATTCAATATAGTTCTTGAAGTTCTAGCCAGAGCAATCAGACAACAAAAGGAGATCAAGGGGATACAGATCGGAAAAGAAGAAGTCAAAATATCACTATTTGCAGATGACATGATAGTATATTTAAGTGATCCCAGAAGTTCCACCAGAGAACTACTAAAGCTGATAAACAACTTCAGCAAAGTGGCTGGGTATAAAATTAACTCAAATAAATCAGTTGCCTTCCTCTATACAAAAGAGAAACAAGCCGAGAAAGAAATTAAGGAAACGACACCCTTCATAATAGACCCAAATAATATAAAGTACCTCGGTGTGACTTTAACCAAGCAAGTAAAAGATCTGTACAATAAGAACTTCAAGACACTGAGGAAAGAAATTGAAGAAGACCTCAGAAGATGGAAAGATCTCCAATGCTCATGGATTGGCAGGATTAATATAGTAAAAATGGCCATTTTACCAAAAGTAATCTACAGATTCAATGCAATCCCCATCAAAATACCAATCCAATTCTTCAAAGAGTTAGACAGAACAATTTGCAAATTCATCTGGAATAACAAAAAACCCAGGATAGCTAAAGCTATCCTCAACAATAAAAGGACTTCAGGGGGAATCACTATCCCTGAACTCAAGCAGTATTACAGAGCAATAGTGATAAAAACTGCATGGTATTGGTACAGAGACAGACAGATAGACCAATGGAATAGAATTGAAGACCCAGAAATGAACCCACACACCTATGGTCACTTGATTTTTGACAAAGGAGCCAAAACCATCCAATGGAAAAAAGATAGCATTTTCAGCAAATGGTGCTGGTTCAACTGGAGGGCAACATGTAGAAGAATGCAGATCGATCCATGCATATCACCCTGTACAAAGCTTAAGTCCAAGTGGATCAAGGACCTCCACATCAAACCAGACACACTCAAACTAATAGAAGAAAAACTAGGGAAGCATCTGGAACACATGGGCACTGGAAAAAATTTCCTGAACAAAACACCAATGGCTTATGCTCTAAGATCAAGAATCGACAAATGGGATCTCATAAAACTGCAAAGCTTCTGTAAGGCAAAGGACACGGTGGTTAGGACAAAACGGCAACCAACAGATTGCGAAAAGATCTTTACCAATCCTACAACAGATAGAGGCCTTATATCCAAAATATACAAAGAACTCAAGAAGTTAGACCACAGGGAAACAAATAACCCTATTAAAAATGGGGTTCAGAGCTAAACAAAGAATTCACAGCTGAGGAATGCAGAATGGCTGAGAAACACCTAAAGAAATGTTCAACATCTTTAGTCATAAGGGAAATGCAAATCAAAACAACCCTGAGATTTCACCTCACACCAGTCAGAATGGCTAAGATCAAAAACTCAGGTGACAGCAGATGCTGGCGAGGATGTGGAGAAAGAGGAACACTCCTCCATTGTTGGTGGGATTGCAGACTGGTAAAACCATTCTGGAAATCAGTCTGGAGGTTCCTCAGAAAATTGGACATTGAACTGCCTGAGGATCCAGCTATACCTCTCTTGGGCATATACCCAAAAGATGCCTCAACATATAAAAGAGACACGTGCTCCACTATGTTCATCGCAGCCTTATTTATAATAGCCAGAAAATGGAAAGAACCGAGATGCCCTTCAACAGAGGAATGGATACAGAAAATGTGGTACATCTACACAATGGAATATTACTCAGCTTTCAAAAACAACGAGTCTATGAAATTCGTAGGCAAATGGTTGGAACTGGAAAATATCATCCTGAGTGAGCTAACCCAATCACAGAAAGACATACATGGTATGCACTCATTGATAAGTGGCTATTAGCCCAAATGCTTGAATTACCCTAGATCCCTAGAACAAACGAAACTCAAGACGGATGATCAAAATGTGAATGCTTCACTCCTTCTTTAAATGAGGAAAAAGAATACCCTTGGCTGAGAAGGGAGAGGCAAAGATTAAAACAGAGATTGAAGGAACACCCATTCAGAGCCTGCCCCACAGGTGGCCCATACATATACAGCCACCCAATTAGACAAGATGGATGAAGCAAAGAAGTGCAGACCGACAGGAGCCGGATGTAGATCGCTCCTGAGAGACACAGCCAGAATACAGCAAATACAGAGGCGAATGCCAGCAGCAAACCACTGAAATGAGAATAGGTCCCCCGTTGAAGGAATCAGAGAAAGAACTGGAAGAGCTTGAAGGGGCTCGAGACCCCAAAAGTACAACAATGTCAAGCAACCAGAGCTTCCAGGGACTAAGCCACTACCTAAAGACTATATATAGACTGACCCTGGACTCTGACCCCATAGGTAGCAATGAATATCCTAGTAAGAGCACCAGTGGAAGGGGAAGCCCTGGGTCCTGCTAAGACTGAACCCCCAGTGAACTAGACTATGGGGGGAGGGCGGCAATGGGGGGAGGGTTGGGAGGGGAACACCCATAAGGAAGGGGATGGGGGAGGGGGATTTTGCCCGGAAACCGGGAAAGGGAATAACACTTGAAATGTATATAAGAAATACTCAAGTTAATAAAAAAAAAATAAAGGTCACATAATTCTTACCTTGAAAAAAAAAAAGGATATCATCCATAAAATGGATGAATCTCAGTGCAGGAAACTTCTGTCTTATTGAGGCGATGGCGTTGCCCACAAAAAAGTTGACACATAGAAGGGCTATTGGCCATGCCCTGTGGTAAAACTACACATCCATATCGTTGCTCAGGTTTCATGATTGCATGATGGAACAGTAAAAGCAAATATTTCATTCTCCCTAGGACAAAGAGGTATGGAGGAAAAGAAATCTTTCATATAAATCACTACAACAGGCCAACAGGATGGTGCACAGGATAAAAGAGGAAGCCCGCATTGCACTGGGCCCATGATTTGCATCTGTTGATTAATAACTTGTAAATGATGCAACAGTCTCCATTTCCCTGACTTCTTTTTAATCACAAACATTCTGGTATTCCAAGGTGATACTGATGGTTCTATATGCTTCGTAGTCAGCTTTACCTGTGGCAAGCTTCTCAGAAGAAAGCAGCCACTGAGGAACCCACACTGGCTCTCCTGTTTTCCAGGTAATGGGAACCCTTTCCCAGTGGCCCCAAGGAAAAACCCAGGTCCTGATTCCTTTCTCTCTTTTGGGCAGTTATATGGCTAGTCCTACCCTGCAGGTATTTCCCTATTCCTTTCTGGGAAAATAGCCCATATGTTTCATAATCTTTAGTGAAGTTTCAGAATACTCAGTGGTCAATTTGAAACCCATATTTTTTAGCAAATCTCTCCCCCAATGGGAAATGGGCAAATGCAACACATAGGGTTGCATAACTCCTGAATGCCCTTCCTGATCTCTCCAACTCAGTTTTCTTGCACTAATATCAGGATCTGTTGCATAAACGAGACCTTGTAAAGTTTGAGATGAGGCCTGGTCATCTAGAGGGCCAATCTTTCTTAGCTGTTATACTTCTATTGGCCCCTGTATCCAATAGTCCTAGGATCCTTTTACCATCTAACCTTAGCTCCATTACTGTGCGTTGGTTTAAACCCAAGGCTAAAAATGTCAGGTTGGAGCCTGTGGAACTGAAACCATTCTCTCCTCTCCCTCTAGACTGGGCTACAAATCTTTCATGAAGGCTAGGAAAAAGTAATATTTGGGCTATTCTGTCCCCAGGGGAAATGTCAGTAATCCCTTTTGTTGATTCTACCTTGATCTTGACTACCCCGGTATAATCTGGGTCAATAACTCCTGGATGGACGTGTAGTCCTTTTAAATTTGAAGATGTCTCCCTATAAGTAACCCTACAGTGCCATGTTCAAGGGGTCCTTTAAAAGCAGTTTCTATCAACTGGAACCCCATCCAAGGAGTTAGTACGGGTCTGGTGGTGGAGCAGATGTCCAGTCCTATGGAGCCCTTAGTGGCTCTCCTTGGCCCCTCAGATTTCGAAGGGACGGCCATCTCTTGTGACTCTATTCTACATCCTGATTCTCGACTGGCCCATATATTTGTGGGACCTGGGGTAATGGGCACCACTGTCCATTTTTTGGACATGCTCCACCAACACCCAAGCTAAGAGGCTGCACATTGATTTCTTTTACCGAGTGGCACTCAAGAGCCCAATAGTTCCCATTTTTGCAATTGGGACACAGCCCTTGTTGCCTTGGGCATTGGCCACTTACTGTACTGAATAGACTTCTCCTTTCTGTAATTGCCTTTTTAGGTGCCCCTGTTGATCACACTTAACATATGCTCCTGAGCTTCCTCCTTTTCTCTGATTCATCTGCATAACAGCAGCCGCAAGTCCAGCATTAATCAAAGGTCCCCCTATTTCTCTACAGACGTTCATCCAAGCTCCAAGTCCCTTATTCTTGTAAGGAATGATAGCAGCTCGACATTCCTTTGTGCAAAGCTCATAGGCCAAGTGTTTAATTAAGGGCATAATCATATTGGGGTCGCCAAAGACTCTCCCTGCTGCTACCACTAATTAGGCTACAAAGTCAGAGAATGGCTCCATATGTCCTTGAAGGATCTTGATGAGGTTTCCATTCACTTCTCCCTTATTATTTAAGGATTTCCATGCCTTTGTTTCAACTTTATTAATCTGCTGGTAAACCTGAACTGGATACACTGTCTGAGCATTGGCAAAGCATTTCTAACCCAGCAGCATATATCTATCCCAGGCAGCTTGGCCACCCCCCACTTCTAAGTTAGCGGCAGCCTGTTCTTTGACAAACTCAATAAGAAAAGCTCTCCAGTCCAAATACTGTCCCAGACAAAGACAGGCCCAAGCAAGGTTAGTCTAATGACTAGAAGTCATGCAAAATCTGTGTAAGACCTCAACCTGAGCTATGGTAAATGAGGCCATAATGCCAAATGTCCCGACTGATTCCATCAGGGTCTTGATCACCTTAAAGTCTAAAGGCTCATGATACCTTTGTTGATTAGCATCGGCATAAACAGGATAGGATAGATGCAGTTCTGTGTGGACTGGCTTCCAGACTTCTGGGCAGAATGTACTACCCAAAACTCTACTTCCTCCTTCTACAACATTTTAGGGAGGAGAAGCGGAGGAGAACTGCCCAGGAAGTTACTCCGCCATTTTAGGCTTTTTTCTTTTCTTCTTCTCTCTATTCCTTAGAGACTGTTTCCACATTTGATCTGTCAACTCTTGTAACTCTTCTTCTGAATCTGTTTTGTCTGTTTCTTCCTCTGTATCAGTCTTTAACGAGTCTGTCTCCTTTGTGCTTCCCTGCTTTTCTGACCTCTTCATTTGAAGCATTTCTAGGGCACCTTGCCCCTTCTCTATAGTTGTCTGACAACCTTTTTGATCTTCAAGGCAACTACTTGCTAAGCACCACAGTGGATGGATCCCAGGTCTGAGAGTCCCCTGTTCCCAGGCAAAGTCAAGGTCTTTCCCTACTTTTTCCCAACTTGCCACAGTAAGATTACCAGAGACTATGAACCAGGGGCAATGACTTCACATTCATTCATAAATCTCCCTATGGCGCTCCTTTTTATTTTTAGTTTCTTATGCTCAAATAGCTCTTGAAGAGCCAGAAAAATTGCATGAGACTCTGAGGTCCCCATGACAAAAACTTTCTATGCTGGCTTAATTCTCCAAGCATCTTCCTAATTTCGGTTCGCTGCTACCGAGAACTTTCTTGTTAACTACCCTGAGAATTTATAGCCACTTATTTCCCACAGTCCTTATGGTCCCACATTCCTTGGGAACTTTCCAGCGCTGCCCTGACTGCAAGAAGTTCTGATTTCAGGAGGTCCCTGTACGGACCACCACTTGCTGCGGCCAACCTCTACTAACAAGGAAGACACGAATAGTGAACATCTTCTTCAAGCAGTTTTACTCAGGTGTAGAGGACCGCTATAATAATTGCCACCACTAGATGGCGCTGGCTTCCACTGAGCCCCATGTGGAAGGCCAGGATAGCTTTCGCCATTACAAGATGGCACTGGCCTCCATTGCGCCAGCCGACTTCCTTTCAGGAAGTTAACTGTGTGCGCATGTGCAAGAGTGCCTTCGTGCCAGGTCTTTGACCACTGCGGGGCGTGCCTAGTGAGATTGTAGGTAAGCAACCAATCAGGTGTGGATGCGCCATGCTGGGGTGTATATAAGCCGTGCCATGCTGGTGCACGGCGCCTCTCCGTAAGATTCAAAAAAAGTTTAGCTGTAGCAAGGATCCGTATGTCCCTGCGTGTTTTCTTGCTGGCAAGGGCACGTGGGATATTTGCTGCTGATACCCGGGACAAAAACCTCACCATCACCGGCGCCGAGGAGAGCCTCCGTTCACGGAAAGGGTCCAGAAGCTACAAGCCGCGGAAAGGACCTGAAAGACAATGTTTAGCCATGATCTATTCCACCTCACTCCCTTGCTAGATGCGGCAGAAGCCTCTATTATTAATTTGGCAGCTCTCGGGCTTTCTGTATTGGCCTTTGAGTTTCTAGTTACTGCCAGATGGCATCAGAGGTCACATGGGAGCCGCCCAGCTGTAACAGCAAAGCGGAGAGCGTTGGGTGAGGGGCAAGGCAGCATGACAGAAACCGGATGGGAAGAAAAATTAAAGAGCTCAAGGAAAGACAACCAGACAGTCCCCTCTGCAGAAGTGAGAGAGTGGGGAAAATGCCCCAGGACAGATAATACAGAGAAGGGAGAAAAAGGTCTTGAAAAGAAGAAGTCTTTATCCGGTAAAGGATTTAAAGACTTCAGAGCTTGATGGCTCATAGACAGACGAGCTTAACTCCTCTGAGGAAGAGGATTTAGAAGATGAGACACCTTGCTATGAAGAAGAACTTCACAGAGTCATACTGATCAGATTTGATAGAGGTAGACCACATGAAAATTTATTCAGAGAATCAAACAAAAGGACATCTCAATGCCCATACACAGCTCGATGGAGTTAATGTAATTGGGTTGTGAGTAAAAATATTCAGGACTGTTTTTCACTTCCATACCATTGGCGAATGTCAGTTGTGCTGCACAGATAATATATCTCAGTATCAGACAGAAATTGGGTTTAACAGGTTGATGGACTAGTCCAGGAATTGAGACAATCCATCGACCGTAACAACTACACTTGAATGGATAGACAGTGTAAAAGTGGTGGGAAAGAGAAAATCCTACCTCTCTGCTGACACCATCTGTTTTTTTTTCCCTCTTTGTCTATTGTCTGCCATTGGTGCACCAAGCTATCCCCATGTCTGTCAGTTTGCGTCTGTGCTTCTTGCTTCTCGTTGTTTAAATGTTTTATGTTTCATGTTCAAAAGAAAAAATGGTAAAAACTTTATCTGCTGGTCGTTCACACCTTGACTTGGTTTTAACTCTCTTAAAAAAGAGAACAAAAAATAAAAAGCAGTTTCAATTAGGTTTTAGAGCCTAGGTCTGTAGCTAGAAGCCTAAGTCCTGTGAAGCATGATCCCCAGGGGGTGGCTAAATGTTTATACTAGCTTATCTTAAAGGCATCAACAGCTCCTCAGCCTCTTTGGTACAAAACTGATGGCTGTTAATCTTTGAAAAATCTTTGACTGTGATCATTAGACTCAACACGTGACAAGGTGCTTCTCTAAAATAATAGGTAAAAAAGTTAATATGGTGTTTGGTCTAAATATTAAAGATATGTATAGCCACGTCAATTTGCTTCTGATTGTTTTTCAATGTATAAACATGGTCTACTTGCAGTGGTTATGGACTATTGGCTTTTAAGTTATTGGATATGGTTAAAAAAGGTACAATATTGGTAACAAAAAGTTGACATTAAGTTGGTAATTTGTATGGAGTCATTCTTGACAATATGCGGCATGAGCCAACCTCGGGAAACATATCTAAAATGAGATATTTTTATTGGATTCTTATTCGAGAAACCAGTCTTCTAAAAAAATTTAGGACAATGTCTCCTTGTTGAGGTATTAGAGACTACACCATCGTGTGTTCACATATAGGAATAGGCAGTCAAACTTTGTACTAGATTGTTGGAGGTCGAGTTTTGCCTTCCAAAGTTGTGGTTTGCCCTGAAGCTCTCTGTATTTTGATGCTAACTCCCCTTTCCCAAGAACAGCTGCCTAGTCAGTACTCAGAACTCAGGTGACTTTCCAAAATTGTGGCTGTGCTCTGGTGATACAAATAGAACTTAAGGATTTGATTAAGCATTGTCAGTGTTACATGGACTAACTCAAACTTATTTATAATTGAGGAAAAATCAAACAGGTAGAGATTGTTACAGGATTTACAAAGGATTGATGAGGTTTTAGAACTTGTGAGAGCATTACAGCCAGATACCTTATTCCAACTGCCATTTCAAGACAGATTTAGAGGATTGTTTTTATGCAATTTTTTACGTCCTGGCGATTGTGAGTCTTCATTTCGTGAGCTTGCTTATAATTTTAGAGAGCCCATAAAGTGATATCATTAGGAAAAGCTAACAGCCTTATATTATGTAATTTTTTGCTTCTTCAATGTAATAAGTTAGAACTTTAAATC
This sequence comes from Rattus norvegicus, assembly GCF_021556685.1. Taxonomy (NCBI): domain Eukaryota; kingdom Metazoa; phylum Chordata; class Mammalia; order Rodentia; family Muridae; genus Rattus; species Rattus norvegicus. The sequence continues at coordinate 44,150,386 of NC_141555.1, read as the reverse complement.
TTTCAGTGTATATGGAAATTTTTACTACAAACTTCTGCTTTCAAAATGAGCTTTAATATTTGGGGAGTAGCTGTTGCACTACTCCAAAAAAGAATATTTGAAACTAATTTTAAACTTCTAGGGCTATGTTAATTGGCTAAGTACCTCACCTTGCCAGAGGACTTAGGTCTTTGTCATTGGATATAAAGCTTAAGTTGTGTTAATACAGAATTGTAGGCTAGAGTCCTGGAAGTATTTCAAAAGGAAACTTGGAAAAACATATCTTATTCCAAACAACAGTTAATAGGTTATTACAAAATACTGATATTTAGCCTATTACATATACAAATTTTTCCAGCAAAATTGATAATTTTACTATTTACATGCTTTTGTACTTACTGTAAATTTGTACATGCAACCCATAGAAAATGCACTTAGTATATTTATAGGTGGTTCATCTAATGAAAAGGCTACATGCATGATTGGGTCACTTGTTTATTCTTTTGAGAGTTTCTATTGCTTCAACACAGATTATTAAATTCTGTGGTTTAGCCACTGTTTTTAAAATCAAGCTTTCAATTCACATACTGATAGCCAATGTGTGGCTTGTGGTTTACAATTGATTTCAATTACTTAAAGCTTTACTATAGACAAGTTTTCTACATAAAATCAGTGAGTGAAGATTTCAGTGTGAATGTCTGACAACTCACTGTCCTTGAGGTGCTCTGGCTCAGACAACTAAACAAAACCATAGACTCAGCTCTTTGAAAATGGTAATAGAGTTGATATGAAAAGAAAAAGCCTTCATTTGCTTACTTTAAATTCCCAGCCTTGCCCTGCCAGCTCAGGGATTTCTAGTATGACTAAATCTAGACAATATTTACAGGATTTGTCATTTCTAAATAATGCTTATTTTTAGATAAATAAAGTTTGTGAGGTGCTAGAGAAATGGCTTAGTGGTTAAGAGCACTAAGTACTGTTCCTTAATAGACCATTTAAATACTCAAACTGTATTGCCTGGACACTTTAGCAAGGGAGGGCAATGATACCAGACAGATTATAGGCCTTACAAAAGAACAATTAGTCAAAAAAATCTCATTCTTTATATATCCAAAACAATAATGCTAGAGACAATAATTTGTTATACAAGTCAATTTATAAATACAAGTGCTCAGTGTCCTCAATTTAATTCTCAAGGACTTACCTTAATAAATAATACCTTTACTATATCTTAATAATTAAATAGGGGGAGTTATCCCTGTGTGCTAAATAATGATCCTTTTATTTCAATTTTAAAATGTGGATGCCAAAGTTTATGGCACCCTACAACTAGGCATACTTCTTCCTAGGTGAAATAGAAAGACCCACGTATTGACATGATCCTATCCAGATATTTTATATGGGGAAGAGGGAATCTTTGTGTTTTTTTCTACAGGATGCTACAGACTTTGCCAGCTGCCTGAGTGGATGGTGAGACTTGCTGATCCTGGGAGCATGAAGATTCAGCTCTCCTGGTTTTGGTCCCTGAAGTCATTCCTGTGCCCTTAAGAAGAAGATGGAAGATTCCCCCCTCATCTTTTGTCATCACAGAGATTTTGCCGTTGCTACAGTCAGTGTTACCGCTGCGTGTGTCCCGTCCCACTATGGCCTGTTCTCTGACCCTCTGTGAACTGCTGCTTTCTGGAGAAGACTGGACTCCAGCCATTGCTGCCCCCCTCCTTCCCCTGTTGGCAGACTGTGGCTTCACAGGATTCCCACCTGCGTAAAGCTGCTTTGGACTGGGGAACTCTGCCCTGGTTGTACAGAACTCAGAAATGGTTCCAATTCCTGCTGGTTGTTCCAAAAATCCTGAACTGACCTGGAAAAGACCTTGACACTTTCGCTGCTATTGTAGCAGCCATTTACTACTACAAACATTGTGTCTGCAGTGTCTGGAGTTATCCTCCCCCAATCTATTGTTAGACAAGCACAGTGGGTGAACTTTCTGGAGTTGTTGCTAACAATTGGGAATTCTAAATTTTATTATAGGAGTGGCTTGACTATGGCCCTTGTTGGTAACATCTGAGGAGGACCAAATGAGGTTCCCACTACTTATCGGGAGTGGCTCTGTTTGGTGCAGCCCTATGCTGTGGATTAGTGTTCATGCTATGGTTGGTTTACAAAGTCAGATCTCAACAGAAAAGTGACAAGGCCGTTATCACTCAGGCACTTGTGGCCATTGAACAAGGGGCCTCCCTTAAAATTTGGTTATCTATCTTCAAAAATTAGTCGGTATCTGAGTTCTCTGCTCTTGCACCCCATGGATCTGTGGATCCATTACACTGGCATGAGAGAGACTCAATGATTATTTGATCAACCCTTCCACATTGCTGAGGTTTCCTCATAACACGTGATAGGGTGATCATGATCTTTATAAATAAAATAATAAGGGGGAGATGTAGAGGGCTGCTTTAACATTCGCCACCACTAGATGGCGCTGGTTTCCACTGCGCCTCACATGGAAGGCCAGGATAGCTTTCGCCATTACAAGATGGCGCTGGCCTCCACCACGCCAGCCGACTTCCTTTCAGGAAGTTAACTGTGTGCGCATGTGCAAAAGTGCCTTCGTGCCAGGTCTTTGCCGACTACGGGCTGTGCCTAGTGAGATCATGGGTAAACAACCAATCAGGTGTGGATGCGCCATGCTAGGGTGTATATAAGCCGTGCCATGCCGGCGCTCGGTGACTCTCCTTAAGATTCAATAAACGTTTAGCTGTAGCAAGGATCCATATGTCCCTGCGAGTTTTCTTGCTGGCGAGGCTGAGGAGGACAGTCAGGAAACTTGATACAATCTTCTGACCCCAGGGAACCCTCGAACCACACTTAAATAGCTAGCGCTGGCCAATCCTATCGAGCCACGTGCGTCATGAAGATAGGCTGTCACTATGCGGAAGTTAGGAGGCCAGGCAGTTGTAGCCAAATAAAGACTAGTTTACTAAAAGGAGAGCTCACAGTTGGGAAGGTGGAAGGCAGAAACCAGCGCTATCTTTGAGGCCTGGCGCGTTGCAGCTGCCTACAGTCGCGTTTCAAGGAATTTACAATAAGAAATGGAAATACAATATTCATTCAATTAAAGGTCTGTAGGAAAAATACTAGAAATTGTGAAACAGAGAAAACCTAGAAAATTGAACTGTATGTCACAGGAAAAAACCTATGACATACATAATAAAAATATTCTCTAGAAGAATCTCCTACACGCCATGTTCCTATAACTTTACTACCCATGCCAAACCCCTGAACAACTTTCACCATTCAGATCATGAAACAAATAGTGAAGCAGAGAGAAGTCTCTTGCTTTAGAGAGATGGAGTACATAAAGGTTTCCACTGTGTCACAGGAGACATACTTAGAAAGTGCTTACTATTTGGCATCTAATTCAGAGAAATTGGGGAGTGATAACAAAGAGGATGAAGAGATTGGAAATGGAGATAAGGATGCTGGCCTTCTATCTTGGAATAAAAAAAACAAGAAATATGTGGACCTTTGAAAAGCTCAGTGATTCTTTGGTAGGAGTTGAGTGTTATCGCTGAAGAGTAACCATGATATGATCCTTGTACATAAGGGAATAAGGAACTGTGAGTCTCTCAGAAGCATCTGGACTTACCTTTTCTTATCAAAAGGTTTATATCATTCATTTCTTAACTCCAAAAGCCAAGTGTTGGGAAGGGCACAGTTTTTTTCCTGAGAGGTCATGACTTTTACTCTTTTTCTCAAGAAGAAAAGGTCCTAAAGAAGAAAGGAAAAACAAGTATTGTGTCCCTAATTCAAGGTAAACTCCTCCATGCTTTGGATAAATATAGTGCAGTTTGTCTGACACTGATATTTGCTAGAGAGAAGTGTTTCTAGTTGAGACTTCAATAACTCAGTCTTTCCACTAGTATTACTCTACCACTTCAGATTTCCAAATCAATATTTGTGATCACTTTGCAGGTTTCTTTTCTATTATATCATTCATTTTTTTTTATATTTAAGCAAAATTTATTGCTTTTTAACTAGATGTTTCTATATATACATTTAAAATATTATTTCCTTTCCCAGTTCCCTACAAGTTCCATTTCTTCTTCCCTAATAAGCCTTTGTGCTGCATGACATTCCCTTGAACTGGGAGACATACTAGGGAGGACAAGGGCTTCTCTTTACTATGTTGACCAAAAAGGCCAACCTCTGAAACATATGGATTTGTAGTCATAGGTCAGTCCATGTACTTTCTCTGTATATTGGTCTAGTAAAAAAAGCTCTGGTTCACTAACATCATTGTTCTTATGGGGTTTAAAGCAACTTCAACTCTTCTAATCCTTTCTCAAAATTTAACAAGAAGTCTGTTTTCAGGTTACTGGTGTGCTACCAGCATTCACTTCTTGTGTCTCTCAGTAAATATCTATATCCAGTTCCTTGCAGAATGCACTTCCTACTTTCATTAATCTTATCTAGTTTTTTTTTTCTTTTTTTTTTGTCTGATGTATACATATATACTTTTGGTGGCTCTTACACCAATGAAGTTAATTGGAATGTTAACATGGATTCTGACCAACTATGTCAAGAATATAGAATTCAAAAATGACAATTTCAAAGAGACACCCGCTGTTTTTATGAACGTATTGAAGTAGACTTTATTTTTTCTCTTTTATTCGGAGTTGGGGACCGAACCCAGGGACTTGTTCTTGCTAGGCAAGCATTCTCCATTGAGCTAAATCCCCAAACCTGAAGTAGACGTTTAACTGGTCCTTAAGTCAATCTTTTCCCTGCACATCATCCAGTATCTTACTTTTACCTGAAGAAAGAATCATGGTAAATCATCCTAAACCCTGAAGTCTGGCCATGGGAACACTGGAAGCTAGATAGTGTAGTACTGATATCAAATGGGACAAGAAACAGAATTCAATAGTCCATGTTGTCCTTTACTCTCCTGATGTCTGGTAATTTTTTGATAAAATAAGAATTTGGGAGATTACCATTTGAAGTAGGTACACAGAATTTACACTAATATACTTACTCTGTAGCTGGGAAACATTTGTGACCATATCATTCCAGAAAATGGTATTCGAAACAGAATTTTTGAGTACACTGAGAAATATTTATAAAGTCCCGTATCAAGGAATTTTCAATAAGTAATTGAAATACAATACTCAGTCAATTATATGACGGTAGGGAAAATACTGGCCATTGGGAAACTGAGAAAACCTAGAAAATTAAACTGTATGTCACAGGAATGTACCTGGAAATAAAAATATTATCTAGAAGAATCTCCTACACTCCATGTTCCTAAATCTTTTTCACCCATGCCAAGCCCCACAGCATGTAACCACTAGTGAATCAGAGAGAAGTCTCTAGGTTTAGAGAGAAGGAGCATATAAAGGAGTCACAGGAGACATACCTGGAAAGTGCAAACTTGAATCTTTTCAATGTAAGGAAAGAGTTCAGCACATAGGCCATGACAGTTTTCAGTGACATCATCATTAGGCCCACCCTGAAAACTCTCATGTTACTTGGAGAACACTAGCTTCTTCTGTGATGTCACAAGTGTTGTGACTGCAACTGCCTCTGAGACATTCTTTCAGTACCTTTAGGATTTACTAATTGGCCTCTACTTCAGAGCAAATTTGGGAGTGATAACAAAGAGAATGAAGAGAACAGGAATAGTTAGAAGAAGCTGGACTTCTGGCTTGGTATAAAAAAGAAGGAAGAAAGATGTGGTGCTTTGGAAAGCTCAGTGAGTCTTTTGTAGGTGTTAAGTGGTTTTGCTGAAGACATAGCCTTGATCTGAGTCTTCCACATAAGGGAATGAGGAGCTGGGAGACTCTCTAAATCATCTGTACTTCTCCGTTCTCATATGGACTTCTCTGTTCTTATGGTTCCTTGAAGTCAGAGAGTTTATATCATTAATTTCTTTAAACCAAAAGCCAAGTGTTGTGAAGTTCATAGTTATTTTCCTGAGATATCATGACCTTTAGTCTTTTTGTCAAGAAGGAAAGGTCCTAAGGAAGAAGGGAAAAATAAGTATTGTATCCCTAGCTCTGAGTAAACTCCTCCATGCTTTGGATACCTATAGTGCAGTTTGTGTCTGACACTGATATCTGGAATAGAGAAGTACTTGTAGTTGAGACATCATCATCTCAGTCTTTCCACTAGTATTACTCTGAATAACACTTCAGATTTCTGCGTCAGCTTGAAATTTACTAGGCAGCTTTCTTTCTTTTATATCACTCTTTTTTATTTTTTAGCAAAATTTATTGATTTTTATCAGGATGTTTCTATTTTTACTTTTAAAATATTATTTCCTTTCCCAGTTTCCTTCCCACAATGCATTCACTTGAACTGGGAGACAAAGTAGGGAATACAAGGGCTTCTCTTTCCAATGTTGCCTAAAAAGACAATCTTCTGCCACATATGCATTTGGAGCCATAGGTTATTCCATGTACTTTCCTTCTATATCGGTCTTTTATGAGAAAGCTCTGGTTCACTGGCATTGTTGTTCTTCTTGGGTTGAAAGCACCTTCAGCTCTTCTAATACTGTCTCAAACTTTACCAACAAGAGGTCTGTTTTCAGTTCATTGGTTTGCTACTTGCATTCACTTCTGTATTTCACATGCTGTATCTGTTTCTTTCAGGAAGTATCTAAATCCAGGTCCTTGCAGAATGCACTTCTTTCATCAATCTTACCTAGTTTCTTGGCTGATGGATACAAATATAGTTTTGGTGGCTCATACACCTATATTGTCAAGGGGAATGTTCACATGGATTCTGCCCAACTATGTCAAGAATGTAAAATTAAGAAATGGCAATTCAAATAGAGTCCCTCCTGTTTTTATGAACCTATTGAAGTAGACATTTATCTGGTCCTCAAGACATATTTCCTCCTGCACTTCATCCAGTATCTTAGGATTGGCCTGAACAAAGAATCATGGCAAAACATCCTAAACCATAAATTCTGGCCATGGGAACACTTGAAGCTAGATAGTGTAGTACTGACATCAAATGGGACTTGATAACCGAATTCAATAGTCCATGTTGTCCTTTGCTTTCCTGATGTCTAGTAATTTTTTGTTAAAATAAGGATTTGGCAGTTTATCATTTTAAGCAGGTATACAGTATTTACACTGTTATACTCACTCTATAGCTGGGCCCATGTTGTGACCAAAATCATTGCAGAAATTGGAATTGGAAAACAGAATTATTGAGTACACATTGAGGAATATTTACAAAATCCCCTATCAAGGAATTTACAATAAGAAATTGAAATACAATATTCATTCAACTACAGGTCTGTAGAGAAAATACTGGCCTTTGGGAAACAGAGAAATCTCAGAAAATTGAACTGTATGTCACAGTAATGAACCTGGGAATAAAACTATTATCTAGAATTATCTCCTGCACACCATGTTCCTAAATCTTTTCTACCCATGCCAATTCCCTGTCAAACTTTCTCCATTCAGAAAATGTAACCACCAGTGAAGCAGAGAGAAGTCTCTACTTTTAGAGTGATGGGTTAGAGTATAGGTTTCCACTGTGTCACAGGAGACATACCTGGAAACTGAAAACTTGTATATGGTCAATATAATTAAAGGTGTTCAGCAGGTAGGCCACGACAGTTCTCAGTGACATCATCATTAGGACCACCCTGAAAACTCTCTTGTAACCTGGTGAGTCATAGCTTCTTCTGTGATATCACAACTATTGTAGTGACAGCAACTGCCTCTCAGATATTCCTGCAGTACCTCTAGGGTTTACTAATATCCTCTAATTCATAGCAAATTGGGGTGTGATAACAAACAGATTGAAGAGATTATAAATGGGGAGAAGGAAGCTGGCTTTCTGTCTTGGTATAAAAAATAATGAAGAAATATGTGGTCCTTTGGAAAGCTCATTGAGTCCTTGGTATGTGGTGAGTGGTATTGCTGAAGAGATAGCCTTGATCTGAGTCTTCTATATAAGGGAATCAGGAGCTGGGGGAATCTCAGAAGCATCTGTACTTCCCTGTTCTTATAGTTCCTGAGGGATTATATCCTTCATCTCTTTATTCCAAAAGCCAAGTGTTGTGAAAGGCACAGTTGTTTTCCTGAGAGCTCATGACCTTTACTCTTTTTGTCAAGAAGAAAAGGTTCTAAGGAAGAAGGATAAAACAAGTATTGTGTCCCTAACTCAAGGTAATCTCCACCGTGCTTTGGAAACCTAGAGTGCATTTTGTGTCTGACACTGATATTTGGGAGAGAGACATGCTTCTCGTTGAGACTTCATCATCTCAGTCTTTCCACTACTATTACTATGACTACGACTTCAGCTTTCCGAGTCAATAATTGTGATGACTTTGCAGCTTTATTTTCCTCTATATCTGCATTTTTTATATTTTAGCAAAATTAATTCCTTTTTAACTAGATGTTTCTCTATATATATGTGTATATATATATATATATATATATATATATATATATATATATATATATATATTGAAAATACATTTTCCTTTCCCAATTTCCTGACCATAAGTTCCTGAACCCATTCCATTTCCTTTCTTCTCTATCCATCCTTTTTGCCTCATGACATTCCTTCCAACTGGGAGATAAAATATGGAAGAAACATGTCTCTTTTTCCAATGTTGCCCAAAAAGGCCATCCTCAGCAACATATGCATTTGGAGCCATAGATCAGTCCATGTCCTTTTTTTGTATGTTGGTCTAGTAAGCAAAAGCTTTGATTCACTGTCATAGTTGTTCTTATGGGGTTGAAAGCACACTAAGCTCTTCTAATCCTTTTTCAAAATTTAACAACAAGAGGTACATTTTCAGGTCACTAGTTTGCTACCAGCATTCACTTTTGTATTTGACATGATATATCTGTGTCTCCCCCTAAATATTTATTTCCAGTTCCTGGCAGAATGCATTTTGTACCTTCATCAATTTTATCTAGCTTTGTTGGCTGATGTATACATATATATATATATATATATATATATATATATATATATATATATATATATATATATATGGTGAATCCTACACCTAAGTGGTTAAGTGGAAAGTTAACATGGATTCTGCCCAACTATGTCAAGAATGTAGAATTCACAAATGACAATTTCAAATAGACTCTCTTCTGTTATTATGAACCTATTGAAGTAGACATTTAACTGGTCCTGAAGACATATTTCTCCCTGCCCCTCGTCCATTATCTTACGTTTGGCCTTAAGAAAAAAACATGGTAAATCATCCTACCCTCAAGTCTGGTCATGCAAACACTGGAAACTGGATAGAGTATACAGGAATGACCTGTGAATAAAAATATTGTCTAGAAGAACTTCCTACACTCTGGACTTTCCTGTTCTTATGGTTCCTGGAAGACAGTGTGTTAATATCATTCATTCCTTTATTCCAAAAGTCAAGTGATGTGAAGGGCATATTTGTTTTCCTGAAAAATCATGACCTTTACCCTTTGTCAAGAAGAAAAGATCCTAAGGAAGAATGGAAAAAGAAGCATTGTGTGCTTAGGTCCGAGTAAACTGCATGCTTTGGATACCTATAGTGCAGTATGTGCTGACACTGATATTTGGAAGAAAGAAGTGCTTCTAGTTGAGACTTCATCATCTCAGACTTTCTACTAGTATTACTCTGACTACCACTTCAGATTTCTGAGTCAATATGTGTGATTACTTGTCACTTTCTTTTCTTTTATATCATTTTTTTTATTTTTTAGCAAAATATATTGATTTTTTAAAATTGGATCTCTATATTTACATTTAAAATATTATTTCTTTTCCCAGCTTCCTGCCCATAAGATCCCTAACCGTTCCATTTCTTTCTTCTCTAAACAGCCATTCTGCTGCTTGACCTTCCCTTAAACTGGGAGACAGACTAGGGCTGACTAAGGGCATCATCTCCATTTTTGTCCAAAAAGCTCATCCTCTCCCACATATGCATTTGGAGCCATAGGACAGTCCATGTAAATTCTTTGTTTATTGGTCTGGTATGTGAAGACTCTTGTTCATTATCATTGTTGTTCTTATGGGGTTGAAAGCACCTTCAGCTCTTCTAATCCTTTTTCAATATTTACCTACAAGAGTTCCGTTTTCAGTTCAATGGTTTGCTATTAGCATTCACTTCTTTATTTGACATGCTGTATTTGTGTCTCTCAGTAAATATCTATATCCAGTTCCTGGAAGAATGCACTTCTTACCTTTATCAATCTTATCTAGTTTTGGTTGCTGATGTTTAAATATAATTTGGTGGCTTCTACACTTATGTTGTTAAGTGGAAAGTTAACATGGATTCTCCCCAACAATGTCAAGAATGTAGAAGTCACAAATGACAATGCAAATAGACTCCCTCCTCTTTTTATGAACTTATTGAAATATACATTTAACTGGTCCTCAAGCCATTTTTCTCCCCTGCCCATCATCTGGTAGATTACGTTTGCTCTTAAGAAAGAATCATGGTAAAACATCCTAAACACTCAAGTCTGGCCATGTGAACACTGGAAGATAGATCGGGTAGTACTGACATCAAATGGGAATAGAGAAGCAAATTCAATAGTCCATGTTGTCCTTTGCTTTCCTGATGTCTGGTAATTTTTTAATAAAATAAGGATTTGGGAATTCATCATTCATCATTTGAAATAGGTCACAGAATTTACACTGTTATACTCACTCTATACCTGGGCCACCTTTGTGACCTAAATCATTTCAGAAAATTTAATTGGAAAACAGATTTTTTGATTACACATTGAGGAACATTTACAAAGTCCCCTATCAAGGAATTTACAGTAAGAAATTGAAATACAATATTCATTCAATTAAAGGTCTGTAGAGAAAATACTGGCCTTTGGGAAAGAGTGAAAACCCAGAAAATTGAACTGTATGTCTCAGGAATCAACCTGTGAATAAAAATATTATCTAGAAGAATCTCCTACACTCCATGTTCCTAAATCTTTTTTACACATGCCAAACCCCTGTCTAACTTTCTGCATTCAGAGCATGTAACCACTAGTGAAGCAGAGAGAAGACTCTACTTTAGAGTGATGTAGTAAGTACAGGTTTCCACTGTGTTACAGGAGACATACCTGGTAAGGGCACACTCGAATCTGGTCAATGAAGGAAAACTGTTCAGCAGGTAGACCATGGCAGTTCTCAGTGACATTATCATTAGGATCTCCCTGAAAACTCTCTTATAACCTGGTGAACCATAGCTCCTTCTGTTGTCATGAAAGCAAATGCCTCTCAGATTTTCCTTCACTCCCTGTAGAGTTTACTATTTGGCCTCTAATTCTGTAGAATTTGGGAGTGAGAACAAAGAGGTTGAAGAGATATGAAATGGGGAGAAGGAAGCTGGCCTTCTGTCTTGGTATAAAAACAAGGAAGAAATATGTGGTCCTTGGGAAAGCTTAGTGTGTCCTTGTTAGGTGTTTAGTGGTATCTCTGAAGATATAGGCTTTATCTGTGCCTTCCACATAAGGGAATCAGTAGCTGGGAGCCTCTCAAAAGCATCAGGACTTCCCTGTTCTTATGCTTCCTGGAAGTCTGAGAATTTATATCATTCATTTCTTTATTCCAAAATTCAAGTGTTGTGAAGGGCACAGTTGTATCCTTGACAGGTCATGGACTTTATACTTTTTGTCAGAAAGAGAATGTTACTAAGAAAGATGGAATGGACAAGTATTGTGTCCTCATCTCAGAGTAAACTCTTCTATGTTTTGGATTCCTATATTGCAGTTTCTGTATGACACTTCTATCTGGGAGATCACAGTGCTCTAGTTCAGACCTCATCATCTCAGTCTTTCCTCTAGTATTACTCTGACTATCATTTTAGATATCCAAGTCAATAGGTATGATTATTTGGCAGTTTTCTTTTATATCGTTCATTGTTTAGCAAATTTTATTTCTTTTCTAAACTGGATGTTTCTATATTTAAATTTAAAATGTTATTTCCTTTCTCAGTTACCTGCCCATAACATCCCTAACTAGCCCCCCTCCCCTTCTTCTATAACCCTCTTTACTACCCCTTGACATTACCTTGAACTTGGAGTCAAACCTAGGGAGGACCAAGGACTTCTCCTTCCATTGGTGCTCACCAAGTCCATCCTCATCCACATATGCAGTTGTATACATAGCTCTGTCCATGTACATTCTTTGAATATTGGTCTAGTTTCAGAAAGCTGTGGTTCATTGGCATTGTTGTTCTTATGGTGTTAAAGCCCCTTCAGCTCTTGTATCTTTCCTCAAAATCTACCAACAAGAAGTCCATTTTCAGTTCACTGGTTTGTCACTAGCATTCACTTCTGTATTTGGCATTATCTAGCTGTGTGTCTCAGGAAATATCTATATATGATACTTCGCAGAATGCACTTCCTATCTTCATCAATTTTGTCTAGTTTTGGTGGCTGATGTATACATAATTACTTTTGCTGGCTCCTATAGCTTTCAGTTTAGCTGGAATTTTAACATGGATTCTGCGCATCTAGGTCGAGACTCTAGAATCCACAAATGGCAACGCCAAATAGACTCCATACTGTTCTTTTGAATCTACTGAAATTGAGGCTTCACTGGTCCTCAAGTCATTCCTCTCCCTACCCAGCCTCCTATATCTTATGTTTGGCCTTAATAACAAATCATGGAAAAATATCCAAAACCCTCAAGTATGGCAATGAAACACAGGAAGGTAGATATTGCAGATCTAATATCAAATGAGACTAGAGAACCAAATCCTATAGTCCATGTGGTACTTTCCTTTATTGATGTCTGGTAATATTTGGATACAATAATTATATGGGAGTGTGTCATTTGAAGTACGTACACAGTATTACACTGGTATACTTACTCTATAGTTGGGCCCACTTTGTTGCCAAAATCATTGCAGAAAATGGATTGGAAAACAGAATTTTTGAGTACACTTTCAGGAATATTATAAAGTCCCCTATCATTGAATGTACAATAAGAAAACATAATATAATATTCATTCAACTAAAGGAGTATAAGAAAAATCCTAGTATTTGGAAAACAGAGATATCTGAGAAAATTGAACTGTAGGCCATAGGAATGGACCTGGGAAAAATTATTATCCAGAAGAATCTCCTCCACTCCAGATTCCTAAATCTTGTCCACCTATGCCAAGCCCCTTACTATGACTCTCCATTCAGAGCATGTAACCAATAATAAAGCCAGGAGAATTCCATATATATATATATATATATATATATATATATATATATATATATATACACTGTATCTATATACACTATATCTATATATAGTATATCTATATATCTGGTTCCTGGCAGCATGCACTTCTTAGCTTCAACAATCTTTCTGGTTTTGGTGGCAGATATGTTTATCTATCTGTATCTGTATCTGTATCTGTATCTGTATCTGTATCTGTATCTGTATCTCTATCTGTATCTGTATCTGTACCTGTATCTGTATCTGTATCTATCCATCTATATCTATCTGTATCTATATCTATCTATCTATCTATATCTATATCTATCTATCTATGTCTATGTCTATGTCTATGTCTATGTCTATATCTATCTATCTATCTATCTATCTATCTATCTCTATCTCTATCTCTCTCTCTCTCTCTCTCTCTCTCTCTCTATATATATATATATATATATATATATATATATATATATATATATATATATGGCTCCTTCAGCAATGATGTTAGATATGGATTTGAACAAATAGGTCAAGAATGTAGAATTCACAAATGCCAAATAGACTTCCTCCTGTTCTTATGAATCTATTGAGGTTGAGGTTTCCCTAGACCTAAAGCCATTCCTCTCCTTGCCCTTCCTCCGGAATTTTGTTTTCCTTGAAGAAAGAATCCAAACATCCAAACCTGCAAGTCTAGCACTGGGAAAACAAAAAGTTAGATATTCCAGAACTGAAACTTAATCAGACTTGAGAACCGCATTCTGTACTCCATGTTGTCCTTTGCTATACTGATATCTGGTAATTTTTGGATAAAATAAGGATTTTTGAGTTTATCATTTGAAGTAGGTACACAATATATACACTGTTATATTCACTCTATATGTGGGTCCCCTTTGCTTCCGAAATCATTGCAAAAAATTTAATTCATTAACAGAATTTTTGAGTATACACTCAGGAATATACATAAAGTCCCCTATCAAGGAATGTACAATAAGAAAGTGAAATACAGTGTTGGGGATTTAGGTCAGTGTTAGAGCGCTTGCCTAGCAAGCTCAAGGCCCTGCTTTCAGTCCCCAGCTCCAATAAGAAGAAAAAGAGTAAATGTAATAGAATATTCACTTAATTAAATTTCTGTATGGAAAATACTGGCCATTGGGACACAGAGAAAACCTAAGAAATTGAACTTTATGTCACAGGAATGGACCTGGAAATATATTTATTATGCAGACGAATCTCCTCCACTCCATGTTCCTAGATCTTTTCTACCAATTGCAAGCCCCTGACTAACTTTCTCCATTCATTGCAGGCAACCACTAATGAAGCACAAAGAACTCTCTAATTTTAGAGTGATGTAGTAAGGAAAGGTTTCCACAGCGTTACAGGAGACTATCCTTGAAAGAGCACCGCCAAATCTGGTCAATGTAAAGATAGCTTTTTAGCAGGTAAGTCATTGCAGTTCTCAGTGACATTATCATTTGTCCCTCCCTGAAAAAATATCTTGTATCCTGGAAAGCCATGGTTTCTTCTGTGATGTCACAAGTGCTGTTGTGTATGCATCTGCATCTCTGATATTCCTTCAGTACCTCTAGGGTTTACTAATTGGCCTATAGTTCAGAGTAAACAGCCTTTGGGAAGGTGACCAAACAGGATGAAGAGGTCAGAGATGGGGATAAGGAAGCTGGCCTTCTGTCTTGGTATATAAAAAAGGAAGAAATACTTGGGCCATGGGAAATATACATGAGTCCTGGGTAGGGGCTGTGTGGGTTAGCTGAAGAGACAGCCTGGATCTTAGTCTTCCACATATGCAAATCTGGAGCTGGGATTCTCTCAGAATTATCTGGTCTTCCCTGCTTGTTATGGTTCTGGGAATCTGAAAGTTTATATCACTAATTTCTTTATCCCAAAAGCCAAATGTTGGGAAGGGCTCTGTTTTCCTGAGAGCTCATTAATTTTATTCTTTTTGCCCAGTAGAAAAACATCCTAAGGAAGAAGGGAAAGGTCATTATTGTATCTTCAGCTCAGTGTAAACTCCTCCATGCTGTGGATTCCTACAGTGTACATGTTGTGTCTGACACTGATATATGGGAGAGAAAATGCTTCTAGTTGAGAATTCATCATCTCTGTCTTTCAACTAGTATTACTCTGTCTACCATTCATTGACAGTGACTCTTTATATTTCTTAGTTATTAGCGGTGATTAGCAGGCAGTTTTCTTTTCTATAATTTCATTTATTGTGAACATGTTTTTTGCTTCTTTAATTGGATACTTCTATATTATCTTTTCCAGTTTCCTGTCCATAAGATCTCTAAGCAGTCCCCATCCAATTCCTATAAAACCACCCTTACCGCCCCTTGACATTCCCATAAACTGGGAGCTAAACCTAGTGAGGAAACCAAAGGGCTTCTCCTTCCATTGGTGCTCAAAAAGGCCATCCTCTGCTACATATTCAGTTGGAGCCTTAGGTCTGTCCATATACATTGTTTGAATATTGGTTTAGTACCTGAAATCTCTTGTTACTTGGCATTGTTGTTCTTGTGGTGTTTAATACCCCTTCAGTTCTTGTAATCATTTCTCAAAGTCTACCAGCAAGAGGTCCGTTCTCAGTTCACTGGCTTGCCACTAGCTTTCATTTCTGTATTGGACCTGCTCTAGCTGTGTCTCTCAGGAAAGTTCTATATCCTGTTCCTGGAGGCATGCACTTCTTAGCGTCAACAGTCTTATCTAGTTTGGTGGCATATATATATATATATATATATATATATATATATATATATATATATATATATATATGTATATATATATATATATATATATTGGCTCATACAGCCTTGAGATTAGGTGGAATTTTAACATGGATTCTTTGGAACTACCTCAATTATTTAGAATCTACAAATGAAAATACCAAATAGACTTCCTCCTGTTCTTATGAAACTAGTGATGTTGAGGTTTCCCTGGACCTCAAGTCATTGCTCTCCCTGCACAACCTCCTGAATTTTATATTTTATCTGAAGAAAGAACCATCGTAAAACATCCAAAAACCTGAAGCCTGACACTGGGAACACAGGAAGGTATATATTAGAGAACTGACATCTAAAGGTATTACAGAACCTCATTCTCTTGTCCATGTTGTACTTTGCTTTACTGATGTCTCATAATTTTTGGATAAAATAAAGATTTGTTTACCATCTGAAGTAGGTACGGAGTATTTTCACTGATATATTCACTC
Source organism: Rattus norvegicus (assembly GCF_021556685.1). NCBI lineage: Eukaryota > Metazoa > Chordata > Mammalia > Rodentia > Muridae > Rattus > Rattus norvegicus. The sequence continues at coordinate 44,134,005 of NC_141555.1, read as the reverse complement.
TATAGCTGGGCCTCTTTGTTGCCGAAAACACTGCTCTGCCACAAACATTCACTTCTGTATTTGGCATGCTATAGCTGTGTATGTCAGGAAAGACCTATATTGGTTCCTAGCAGCCTGCCCTTATTAGGTTCATCAATATTATCTAATTTTGGTGGCTGATATATCCATCTGTCCTTCAATCTATCTATCTATCTATCTATCTATCTATCTATCTATCTATCTATCTACTTATCTATGTATCTATCTATCTCTGTATATGTATCTGTATCTATATCTATATCTACATCTATCTATAACTATATATTTCTATATCTATATCATCTATATCTATCTATATCTATTTATATCTGTATCTATATTTATATATTTTTGTATCTATCCTATCTTTATCTCTCTCTCTATATATATATATATATATATATAGAGAGAGAGAGAGAGAGAGAATATATATATATATATATATATATATATATATATATTTTTTTTTTTTTTTGGCGCCTACTGCTATGAGGGTAGGTGGAATTTTAACATGGATTCTTTGCAAGTAGGGCAAAAATGAGGAGTCCACAAATGATAATGCCAAATAGACTCCCCATTGTTCTTATTAACCTTTTGAAGTTGAGGTTTCACAGGACATCAAGCTATTCCTCTCACTGCCCATCCTCCTGAACCTTATGTTTGTCCTGAAGAAAGAATCATGATAAACATGCAAATCCCTCAATTCTGTGCCTGGAAACACAGGAAGGTAGATATTAGAGAATTGTTATCTAATGGGACTACAGAACCACATTCTATAGTCCATGTTTTACTTTGGTTTACAGATCTCTGGTAATTTTTGGATTAAAAAAAAAAGGATTTGGTAGTTTATAATTTGCAGTAATTACAGAGTATTTACACTGTTATATTCACTCTTTGCCTTGGCCTTCATTCTTGTCAAAATCATTACAAGAATATTGAATTCGAAAACAGAATTTTTGAGTACACATTCAGGAATATATATATTCCCTATGTGCCCTATCAAGGAATTTATAGTAAGAAAATGAAATACAATATCCACTCAATAATAGGGCTGTAGGGAAAATCCTTTCTTTTGGGAAATAGAGAAAACCTAGGAAATTGAACTGAATGTAACAAGAATGGACTTTGGATTAGAATTATTATCCAGAAGAATCTCCTCCCTTCCATGATCCTAGATCTTTTCTACCCATGACAAGCCTCTGAATAAGTTTCTCCATTCAAAGCATGTAACCACTAATGATGCTAAAAGAAGTCTCTATTTTAGAGAGATGAATACATAAAGGTTTCCACTGTTTCACAGGAGACACTCCTTGAAGGGGCACCCTCAAATCTGGCCATTAAAGAAAGAAGTTCAGCAGGTAGGCAATGGCAGTTCATAGTGACATCACCATTTGGCCCTCCCTGAAAAATCTCTTGTACCCTGGAGTGCACTAGATTCTTCTGTAATGTCACAAGTGTTGTCATCACAGCCTGGCCTAAGGGTTATTCCTTCTGTAACTCTAGGTTTATTAATTAGCCTCTCATTCAATGTAAACAGTCATTTGGGAGGGAGAAAAAAAGGATGAAGAGATCCGAGAAGGGGAGAAGGCAGCTGGCCTTCTGTTTACGTAAATCAAAAAATGAAGAAATATGCCATCCGTGGGAACATTCAGAGAGTCCTGGGTAGGGGCTGAGTGGATTTGCTGAAGAGAAGCCTTGATCTTATCCTTCACGTATCAGAAACAGGAGCTGGGAGCCTCTGAGAAGAATCTGGACTTCCCTGTTGTTATGATACCAGGAAGTCAGAGCGTTTATATCATTTATTTATTATTCCAAAAGCCAGGTGTTGGGAAGTGTACAGTTGTTTTCCTGAGAGCTCACGCCTTTACTTTTTTTGCCCAGAAGAAAATAGTCCTAAGGAAGGAGCTAAAGACAAATATTGTGTCCTCTGCTCAGAGGAAATTCCCCCATGCTTTGCATTCCTATAGAGCAGATTGAGTCTGACACTGATATCGTGCTTCTAGTTCAGACTTCATGATCTCAGTCTTTCCACTAGTATTACTCTGACTCCCATTCCCTGAAGGTGACCCTTTAGATTTCTGAGACAATTGGTGACATTAACTTGCAGTTTTCCTTTCTTTTATTTCTTTCATTTTTCTTTATTTTTTACTAAATTTTATTGCTTTTTTTAACTGAATGTTTCTACATTTACATTTCAAATGTTTTTTTTTTTTCTTTCCCAGTTTCCTGTCTGTAAGACTCCTAACCTGTCCCCCTACCCTTCTTGTATAACCTCCCTTACTGCACCTTGACATTCCCTTGAACGGGGAGTCAAACCTAGTTTGGAAAACGGCTTCTCCTTATTTTGGTGCCGAACAAGGCCATTCTCTGCTACATATGCAGTTGGAGTCATTGGTCTATCCATGTACAGTCTTCGAATATTTGTTTAGTACCAGAAAGCTCTGGTTTGTTGGCACAGTTGTTCTTATTTAGTTGTAAGCACCTTCATCTTTTGTTATCCTTTCACAAAATCCACCAACATGAGGTAAGTTTACAGTTCACTGGTTTGCCACTAGGATTCACTTCTGTATTTGACATGATCTAGCTGTGTCTCTCAGGAAAATTCTATATCTTGTTGCTGGCAGTGTGCAATTCTTAGCTTCTTCAATCTTATCTATTTTTGGTGTCTGATTATACACACACACACACACACACACACACACACACACACTTCACACTTTTTGTGGCTCCAACAGGTATGATGTTAGGTGGAATTTTAACATGGATCCTGGGAAACAAGGTCAAGAATGTAGAATACACAAATGACAATGCCAAATAGACTCTCTCCTGTTCTTATGAAACTATTGAAGTTGAATTTTCACTAGACCTCATGCCATTCCTCTTACCGCCCATCCTCCTGAATCTTATGTTTGGCCTGAAGAAAGATCATGGTAAAACATCCAATACCGTCAAGTCTGGCTGTGAGAACACAGGAAGGTAGATATTAGAAACTGATATCAAATGGGACTACAGTACTGCATTCTATAGTCTATGTTGTCCTCTGCTTTACTGATGTTGGTAATTTTAGGGAAAAATAAGGATTTGGGAGTTTATCATTTGAAGAGAGTACACATTATTTACACTGTTATATTCACTCTAAAGGTGGCCCCCTTTATTGCCAAAATCATTGCAAAATAATGAATTGAAAATCAGAATTTTTAAGTTCACATTCAGGAATATATATAAAGTCCTATACCAAGGAATTACAATAAGTAAATATAGTCCAATTTTCATTCAATTAAAGGTCTGCACAGAAAATACTGACCTTTGGGAAACAGAAAACCTAGCAAATTGAACTGTATGTCACAGGAATGTACCTTGGAAAGAATTATTATCCAGAACAATCTCCTCCTCTCCATGTTCCTAGATCTTTTCTACCTATGCCAAGCCCCTGACTAACTTTCTCCATTCAGAGCATGTAACCACTAATGAAGAAAAGAGAAGTCTCTACCTTTAGAGAGTTGTAGTATGTAAAGATTTCCACAGGGTCACGGAAGACACACCTGTAAAGGGCACCCTCGAATCTGGTCAATGTAAGGAAAGCTGTTTCCCAAGTAGGCAATTACAGTTCTCAGTGACATTATCATTAGGCCCTGCCTGAAAAATCTCTTGTATCCTGGAGAGCCCTAGCTTCTTCTGTGATGTCAAAAGTCTTGTTGTGTCTGCAACTGCCTCAACGATATTCTTTCAGTACCTCTAGGGCTTACTAATTTGCGTCCAATTCAGAGTAAACAGCCATTTGAGAAAGAGAACAAAGAGTATGAAGAGATCAGATATGGGGAGAAGCAAGCTGGCCTTCTGTCTTGGTATAAAAAGAGGAAAAAATATGTCGACAATGGGAAAGCTCAGTGATTCCTGGGTAGGAGTTGAGTGGGTTTACTGAAGAAATACCCTTCATTGAGCCTTCCTCATATGGGAATCAGGAGCTTGTTATGGTTCCTGGAAGTCAGAGTGTTTATATCAATATTTTCTTTATTCCAAAAGCCTGGTTTGGGGAAGGGCACAGTTGTTTTCCTGAGAGCTAATGGCTTTATTCCTTTTGGCTCATGTTTGTAAAGATTTTAGTCCTTGATAACTTGAACCCTTCAGGTCTGTAGGAAGTCACATCCCTTTTGAAACAGTGTTAGAGTCAGTTGTTCACTGTTACTATTAGTAACACAACTCGCTGGGGACAGGACACATGACATCTTTACCTTTGGCCAACACTTGGTTTCCAAAAAACATCCTTCATATTTTATCATTTACACATGCAAGAAATCTTTTTACTGTGTCTTCATATTCTTTGAATTTTATCACTCTTCACTCCTGCCATTATTACTATCTTTGTTTCCAGATTTGTTTCTTATTTACCGTATGGCAGTGTGCATCTACCGTAAGCTTTTTCTAACCACAAGTCTGTGCAAGGTGGTTTTTCTTCTGTTCCCCTTTCTTCATCCTCTCCCCCTCCATAGTAAACAGTATGTTTAAGGATGTTGCACCTTAGTTGTTGGTTACTTCCAATCTTTTCTTAATCCCCATGATCATTCAGTTGAATTCATTTGTCTTTGAACACATCTGTTGCTTAGGGAGCTCTTTCCCAGAGTGTCTCTTTGCCTTTTCTTTCCTTCATTTAGATTTCTGTTTAATGCTGTGTTTTTAGTGAGGCACTCTGAGATCACACTACACTAAAATGTTCTCTCTATTTTTTCTATCCCTTTAGCCCATATTAGTTTTTTTCAGATGCTTGTGATATGACAGTGCACCACATACTCCTGCCTCTACTTCCCACTAATATGTAAGAAATAGTTGGACTTCGTCACAAACACCTTTATGCCTGGACTGTTTTCTCTAAGCGCTAAAATACTGCATGCAGCATAAGAGGAGTTTAGTAACATTTGGTGAGGTCTGAATGGATTGAAGAGAAAACCAGTTGAAATTAAATGATCTACAGAACTTTATTATTTCTTGGATGCTTTTTATTAAGAATTGTCATTTTATATCATAAAGTTATAAGCCTAGTTGCAAGGGCTTTTACATGAACTTACCTATTGACTGTATATTTTCTTTGTATTATTAGAGTTCTGTAGCTAGTAGGACAGGTCAACCATTACAACCAAAACTTCAAGGTTCTCCTTCCTACTAGTTGATAAAAAGTATTATGCACCCAACTCATACAATTTAATATTGCTGAGAGTTATGATAATTTTGTAACCTGTTTCTGTGAATATAGGGTAATTATAGTTTACATGTCTAGGATACATGAAACGTCTACAGTACACATGACCAACCAAATTACCAAGCTGCCATGGAAAGAGCATTACTCTGCCTGACTGTCAGGTCCAGCTCCACCATTGGTGGGTTGTTGTTTTGGTCATATGGACAAAACTTCATTTCTACAGCAGTTTCCTCATCTATTCAATGAACTTAGTACCTTAAATTTACAGGAGTACTATAAATTTATTTTTATTTGTTCATCTATAAGTAACTTAAAACCTGACGTGTTTGTATTTTCCATAAATGTATATGTGACCCCCTGCACAGGTAGAATATCAGAGGACCATGGCAGGCATTGTTTCATCTTTTATTGAGGCAGGGTTTCTTTTGTTTACCTCGGCTCTGCCAGACAAGCTGGCCTATCAGCGTCTAAGATTCTCCTATCTCACCCTGCCATCCAGTTGCTGGAGCACAGGGATTATAGATTCATGTTATAAAATATTGCTTTTTATGTGGATTCCTTGCACTCAAACTCAGATACTCACCCTTGCACCTCAAGCTCTCTGCTCACTGTGCTATCCCCCCAGTAAACCTACAAGTCACCTTTATGTGTCTAGTAACTGCCCTTGACCCCCATGTGTCTTCAGCCAAAAAAGTGTTTGGGGGTGCCGAGGAAGGGGAGGGTTCTGTAGCTCAGTAGCAGAATGGTTGCCTGTCTCAAATGGACTCCTGAGTTCAGTCCCCAGTACTGAAAAACCAGGAGAAGTTAAACCTTAAGAGTTGAAATAAGTCAGGGAAGAAGTAAGTCAGGGAAAGATTTCTTTCTTTTCATGTGAATTAAAGGAAAAGAGGGTTTTTTTTTAACATAGTTGACAAGCTGAGTTTTTAGTAAACATAGACAGTATTACCGAGTTTTCTATTAATGCATGCAATTTATATATCTAATATTGTTCATTACACTCTAACATCAGAACCACATTTTGTTTGATTTTTGTGTGCATTGCTGAGGGGGAGGGTAAACAGATAAGTCCAGCTGTCTGTCTTTATTTATCTCCCTCAGGTACTGAGAATATAGCAGTGTTGAGAGTCAGACGGAAACACAGCAGCTGTAATGCATATACAAGCATGATTCTTTACTTTGAGCATTCACATAAAAAAAAAATCTCCTTATCTGAAATCATTTATTTGACTTCTAAGTTGTGTTAGGATTTTAGTCAACCACTTGCCAATACATTTACCACTTACACTTAAAGAATTCTGCAGTTATATCTCAACGTTAATATGTGTTGGTCGCTGCATCATAACGGCTCGAGCGCCAGCAACTTGTCCTCATATAAATGCTCAGGATGCCATTATAGGTGCTAGTGGTCCAAGTACTGATTGCTTAGAATCAGGTCGGATGCCTTGAGAAAGAACATCCTGATCAATTCAGAAGTCGTGACCTTCTTCTGGCTCTTTACCCATGCTTAGGTGACACCAAGTTCATTTAGTTAGGAAGTTTGCATTAATAACAAAGATCTAATGTAGAGAGATCTAGCATGTACTCAAAAAGATAATGATAAATTGGGTGTGGCAGGCCACCACTCCCCTGTAATCCCAGCACTGAGGAGGGTGAAGCCATAGGATGGTCAGTCATCCTGGGGTACATAAATGAAATCCTGTCCCCAGAACAAAAACTACTGGAGAGCAGCAATAAAAAACAATAATGAGCCATAAGCTTTCCCTGATTATGAGGAGGCCATAGACCACGTGCTCTGGGTGTATGTTTATAGTAACTTGCAACTTAACAAAGCTGTCTCAGTACTCGTGATATTTCTACGTTTTCCTATGTTTAAAGTCATTGAACAAAGCAGATGTTTTTTCTTCCTTTTACTCATAGATTCTTTTCCTATAGTTTTATTACACTTGAAAAAAGTACAAAATTATTTTAGTTGGTTCTAGGATATTCAGAAATCTCAAAAACCATTGCCCAGTAGCCCACCTCACCTTTTCCTGGTTTCTCAGCCACTAAAGAGTTTGACCAAGTAGTGTCTGCATAGAAGAGAGTGACTGTGAACCCACGGGTTACGGTTTTAGGGATACGCTGATGGGTAGTTGTACTGTGTGACTAAATGGTACAAACAGTTAATTTATTTGAATTGTGATATTGTTTTCCTTCTTCTTTGAAATCTTCACAGAACCAGAATTTTACCACAGATATACTTTCGGAGTGCGAGCCACTGTTCAGTGCTTTCCTGCTTGGCTTGCTTCATCCAGTGCCTGTGCTGGTACTGTGACACAAGAAGAGCCTCTTGTCATCCATTAAATGCTGCCTGGCAAATCCTCTACGATTTTCTTCACCATGACATTTCCAGCCCTTTACAGCTCTCACAAAGGTAGGCTGAGGTCTCCCATCTGAGCCCTTACTACTGCAATCTGTTGCCCTGGACTCTGCCATCCCTGCTGCTGGTTCTGCTGAGGCTCCAGAACCTGGTCAACTCATTTTAGCCTTGAATACAGTTTTAATCTCCTTACAATTAGCAGTTTTTATCAGTAAGACTTGCAGTCAGTTGGTAAGACTTGAGATCCTATTTCAATCCTGTCTGTTGCTCAGTGGCTTTAACTTATGAGTGCCTTGGGTTTTAATTTAGTGGTTTAGAGTGTTTTTTTGTTTTTGAAGTTTTTTTTTTTGTTGTTTTTTCCTTGGGGGTGCTGGGGAGGTTGAAATTTCCTTGTTCATTAATGAGGTTAAGAAATGGTTAGGTGCACAAGAATCCCTCTCTCAACCAAGTATATTTTTAATCATTTTTTTTGACGAACTTGTAAGGATTGTCTACAGCCCATTTAACTGCAAATTGAGTTCTCTCATCGCTCCACTTTCTCATCTCCATGGCATTCTGCTATGACTTGCTACTGCTCTTCTGTTGGAAATAGGAAAAAAAAAAGCTTTTAAGTTCAGAACCACATACAGACACACCTTTTTGAATTTTTAACATTTTCCCAAGAACTGTTAATCAGTGATTTCCCATCCTTGCACTAAAATGCATTCCTTCTTTGTCTGTTGAGAAGAGGGCATCAGCCCACACCTTACACAGTGCAAAGAGCTGTGACTCATGCAGATTAGTAAAGTGCTTTTTAAATACTCACATAAATTGTTCTCAGTAACCTTTTCTGTGTGGCTCTACTGGGAGATATATTCTGAAGTGCGAAACTGTTGGTCTAACATGTATCTGATGCCATGTCAGATGAGGGCACTGTTAGTACCGTGATATTGGTGTCCCTGAACATTCACAGTATGACATAGGGTCTGTGCTAGAATAGTATTGATCAATGTAGCCATTCTTTTTTTTTTTTTTTTTTTTGCTCCTTTTTTCGGAGGTCGGGATTGAAACCAGGGCCTTGCGCTTCCTAGGCAAGCGCTCTAACCAGTGAGGTTAATCCCCTACCCCTAAATGTAACAATTCCTGTTAAGTGATAGAATTTAATTGAGTACCTCAGTGAAGGAAACACATCCCCACGACTTCCATAATTTTAGTTCTTGCTAAGGAATTGCCAGTCGTCCGTCATAGGATGCACCGTGATTTATAGATTTAACAGTGGATTTGGTAAAAGATGCTATATGACTTCTTTTACTAAATTATCAGAAACATCTGCCTCCCATCTTAGATATAAATGAGTGCTGGGATAGATTATACTTGTAATATATTCATTAGGAAGTTAAAATTGCTAGTAGGTGCTATTGACACAACATACAGCACTCACCTCAGGAAATAAGAGATAGTTAATTCTTGTGAGAAAACTTAAGTGCTAGTAGCCTGGGAGCACAGACTCAGGTTATAACAACTGGAGGTGATCACATAATATTTTATTTGATACAGAACAAAGAAAAACATAAATCAGTGCATTTATCACATTGGTGATCACTGCAAGTAAGCAGGCTACAGCAGAACACGGGGAACTCTGTATAGATCTGGGATGTCTGATCACATGTTTAGCTTTCAGATTTGTAAGGGCTGGTGCCCTGCTAAGCATACATTTTAGGGCTGTAGTGAATTTGGTCCCCAACACCCATGTAAAGGGTGTGGAAGTCAGCAAACACCTATAACTCCAGCTCTGGGGAGATAGACACTGTGACTTGCTTGCCAGTCATATTATGCTGTCATTGAGCTGCAGGTTCCTTCAGAGACCTGTCTCAAAAAATAAGGAAGAGTACTGGAGAGATTGCTCAGCGGTTAGAGAACCCGACTGCTCTTCCAGAGGTCATGATTCAAATCCCAGCAACCACATGGTGGCTCACAACCATCTGTAAAGAGATCTGATGCCCTCTTCTGGTGTGTCTGGGGACAGCTACAGTGTACTTATATATAATAAATAAAAAAAAATTAAAAAAAATAAGGTGGAGAACACCTGGGAAGACACTGATGCACAGCTCCCCACACACAGAGAACACATTTGACAGATTTGGATAGTCACAGGCACATTCAGACACAGGTATGAACAGTTAGTGACTTTCAAAGGGACAGTCTAAGGTAGTCAGGTTACGGTCTTCACACCATCTACAATGATGAGAGACTCAGCCTTGAGGAACTTATGTTTACATAAAGACCATTAACAACACAAAAGGATTAGAAGTCCAAGGCCTGTCTTATTTACAGAGTAAGTTTAGGCAAACCTGGCAACATAATAAGATCCTGTCTCAAAATAAGTAATATATAGCTTGCCTGTCATTCATGGAGCTCTGTGTTCAGTCCTTAGCATGATGTAAGAAGAAGTACAAAGAAGGTTGGGTTGGGCCAGCAAAATTGCTTCCCAAGGAAAGGCACCTGAAGTAAAACTAGACAGCCTGAGTTCAGTCCCTGAGAACCCATGGTAGAGAAAAAGAACTGCCTCCATCAGGTTGGTTTCTGACCTCTTTGTTTGAACAGTTAGCTTATGAGGAAATGGATGCTATTTCCCCAGTATCACAGGGAGCTGGGGAATGTGAACAGAAGTTTGAGCCAGCATAATTTATCTATAAATGAAGCAGTTCTGTACTAGTAAATACATATATTTCCTATTTAGCTATAGTTTAATGTGGTACAGTTTTGCATTGATATATTTGATGCATTATGACTTATCTGCTTCATATATATATATATATATATATATATATATATATAAACTGACAGTAAATTATATTCTTTTTCAAAAACAAAAAAATATCTGATTACATTATTATTATTTCATTATATCTGATTTAACATTATAGAGCTTTGTTTAACTGTATATACTAAGGAATGGTTAAAGTGGTAAATTTATGGAGGTTTAAAACCACATATTTTGAAAGGCTTCTATTATACTATTTTGAGTAAGCAGTTATCAGTGATCAGTAAAACCCTTAGCACAAATCTCTCTCACAGCCTGCTAGGCCACAGATAAAAGATGACATTTAGACTACATACAGCTGAAAATTACCATGAAGGTCTGATCCTCCTGCCATAACTACTCAAGCTCTGGGATTAGAGAAGTGAGTAACCCTGCCTGGCTCCTTATTTTTATTTTGTGATACCAGGCTCTTGCTCAGGGCCCTGAGTGCGATGTGCCATGTGGTCACTGTGCCACGGGGCTCATCCAGCCTCACCTTGCAGTGTAAGGGAGAAGTAATTCTGCTTCCTTCTTCTGTTTCCCTGGACCCCATTTGTCACAGCTGTTTTTGTCTTACACATAGCTATATCTTTAAAGTAGAGTAATAATACCTATAGCTATTTACTTCAAAGAATCATTGTGAGAATCGTGCTGAAATCATGGTATAGACTTTATAGGTGGACTTGCTGCATGAATGCCATGGAGAGAAAAATGCAGTGGCCATTTATTAATTTTATCACATCCCTAAAGTTTTTAAAACATTTTAATATTGCTGTATATTGGATACATAAATAATTTTTGTACCAAAAAGTCTAGAACTTGCCCTGGCAAAATTTTGACATTGAATTGTGATCAGGTTTCATTACCTTCCTTCCTTCCTTCCTCCCTTCCTTCCTTCCTTCCTTCCTTCCTTCCTTCTTCCTTCCTTCCTCCCTTCCTTCCTTCCTTTCTTCCTTCTTTCTTCCGTTTTTTCTTTCTTTAGGATTGGATGTCATGTCAGGAGGTATCACTACATCCCTTTAATCCCAGCAGGGGCAGGTAGATCTTTGAGTTTGATGCCAACCTTGTCTATAGAGAGAATTCCAGGATAGCCAGGGTCACGCATAAAAGCCCTGTCTTGAAGGAGAAAAAAAAAAAAAAACAGAACAGAACAAAACAAAACAAAAAGTACAAGTCTCACACAAAAATTAAAAAAGGAGAGGGCTAGGCCACACATAGGTCTGACTAGCTTCAAATTCATTATGTAGCAAGCATGAGTTTGAACTTCTGACTCCCTTCTTTCTGTTTCCCTCTTAAGTGCTGGGATTACATGAATGTGCAACAACAACAACAACCAGTTTTATGTGGTGATGGACATCAAACTCAGGGATTCAGTTTGCTAGGCAGACGTCCTACCAATTGAGCCATTGACCCAGCCCTAGTTAGGTTATTTTATTAGACAGTGTCCTAAAAAACAAAGTCTTTAGAAATAATAACTGAGAAAAAAGAATCTCGTCACAATGACTAATAATGTAGATATTGTTTTATTGAGGCTGTTGCAAAAGAAACATTTGTGAGGAAAGAAGGGTAAAAGACCATGACAAGGCCTTGTTTAGACTCTGATGTGATTCTTTCAAAGAACGAGTCTGCCTGGGTTACCATAGTAACAGCACTGTATTAAGTCGACTTTCAAAATTGTCACCGTGGTTGTTTTCATTTTATGCTGCATGATTTGTTAAGATGGAGGTGTATGCATTAACTCTGCACCTACAATCATTGTAGGTGAGCATTTAGGCAGCCTATTTAGGAAGATTAATCATAATATTTATTTGGAATCTTGTTATATTAAAAAACAAACATATTTGAAATAAGTTATTTGCTATCATTGATTTTTGGAGACAAAAGGATTCAGCTGGAAGCCAATCTCTGTGTTCAATGATTCATATTTCATTCATGATAACATTTGAAACAACTCCTACAAGTGTTTTCTTGGAAATTTGTATTGGAAAATGTGTAGATTATTTTAAATGGGTTCTGTTTCCTTAAGGTTTCTCTTCTTTGCAAATAAAGGTATTTGGGAAGTATAGAAGTAGAAAGATGTGTCGTTAATGCTTCTAGGAAATAGTAAGGAGAGAGTATTTCATTAGATTGTATGGCATTTGAAGCTTCTGACTTTTTTTTTTTTTTTGGTTCTTTTTTTCGGAGCTGGGGACCGAACCCAGAGCCTTGCACTTCCTAGACAAGCGCTCTAACCACTGAGCTAAATCCCCAGCCCCCTGACTTTTTTTTTTTTTTTTTTCGGAGCTGAGCACTGAAACCAGGCCTTGTGCTTGTTAAGCAAGCACTCTACCACTGAGCTAAATCCCCAACCCCAACTTCTGACGTTTTGTGAAAGACCTCCAGAGAGAACCTTTCCCTCAGGAGGAGACTACAAGTGCCCAATGACCAAGCCGAGTCCACTCGGATGCAATCAGCAAGAGGGTTTATTGGAAAACACAGGTACCTGCCGGCACACAATCTCCTCAGAGGACTTGCTTGCCCAGGAGCTCCAGCATGGGGCTTTTATAGGGTTTGGGGAAGCAGAAGCGCCGTACAGAAGCAGATGCATAGTTACGGGGATTGGTGGATTTAAACGAGGCATATAGACATCTTCACATATGATTGGTTATTTCACATGATGAGGTAATAAGGTATAGCTACATAAATTGGCAGGTTTGAATCATATTCGAATGAGGTTGTAACATGGTAAAAGAGTACGTGCGGGCTGGGACGTCGTGAATGTCGGGGGCTGGGGGCTTATCCCTTCCTGCCACATCCGGTACTCCTAGTCTGTTCTGTATTGCTTTCCTTTTATGGTCAGTTAGTTTTAACGGTAACTCGGCCCTAGGTATCTGGGCGTGCCTGGCTCGTTTAAGCCTGTTGCAGCTCTGAGTTAAGACTCATGAGGTGGGTGTTTCATTTTCCCCCATTTTCTTTTAGACTTGAGTAAAATCCTTTACTCAAATCGAATTCTAAGGAATCTCTTCCTGTCGTCTTACCCTCTGGTATTGTTGGGTGAGAACAAGCATCTGAATGATTGAGAGTCTGTTCTTTATGAACTGCATCAATCTGTTTAGAATGCAGGGTCCAAAGAGGAGGATTAGGAGGAGGAGGATTAAGGGTCCAATCAAGGTGGACACCAGGGTAGCAAACCAAGGGGATCGGTTAAACCACCCCTCGAACCAGCCTTGTTGGAAATCAAACAGCTTCTGTCTCTGGTACAAGCAGTCTCGGAGCTTAACCATGTTATCTCTCACTAATCCTGTATGGTCTGCATAGAAACAACATTCTTCTTTTAGAGTTGCACATAGCCCTCCTTCACAAAGGAACAGCATGTCTACCCCTCTCCTATTTTGTAAGACTGCTTCAGACAAAGATGTTAAGGACTTTTCCAATGCACTCATGGATTCCTTGATAGCTTTTAGATCTGCATTCATGGCCGCTTGTAGCTGACAAAAGTGACTCGTCTCGATGAGGGCGGTGGTCCCTGTCCCTATACCTGCAGCCATTTCTCCTAAGGTGATTCCTCCTAAGAGTAGAGCTAGGGTCATGGTGATGGGTTCTCGCCTGAATCGAGTCAGCCCCTCAAAATGTGAGTATATGTACTCGGGCCCATGGTAGGTGACCTTAGGCCAAATTTCTACCAGTACACAGTAGTCAGAGGATCTGCGGAGGATTGCGGCGGAGATACAAGGAGTCAATCTGGTGTTACAGGCCCAATAGGAGCCTGTAGCAGCTGCTAGGTAGTAGCTTCCAGTGGGGATCCTCTTGGTGATAGCACAGAGGACCTGGTGAGTTGGGGGTATGGTCCCTATACAGTGTCCCTGTCCTGAGACTTCCGGCAACGTCAGCCTATGGCTAGGGAGGGTTGTGCACATGGCCGGGGCCATGGTCTGATTAGTTTAATTCCCCATGACTGTCACACCCTCATAATAGGACGGGCTAGAGACCAGGCACAGCCAGCATTCTTGGGTCTTGTCCGGTTCTGAATAATTGAGTGCCAAGTATTCCCTGGTTACTAAGTTGATTAGCTGGTCTCCCGTTCCTAACATCCGAGGGGCCGGTGTGGAAGGGTCCCTAGTTGGGGAGGGAGTTTTCAAGATATCCCCAGAGTTCTGAGTGGTGTTTAGCCACAGTGGGGGTTCGCCCGGGGGCAATGCCGGGCTGGTCAGGAAATGGGCTTTTGATCCATGAGGACTGGATTTGGACCAATCTCTTGTGTGAACAGGAGTCCTGGGTTAGTTTGGCCAGGGGTATACAACCATTTCCCCCACCTACGCCCCACCTTCCAGTCTGTGTTTTTGCCTTGATCCGTGAATTCTATTGTAATTCGAGATTCGCCTGGAGTCTCAGGGGAGAAGGCCACTAAGTCCCCCTTCTTGGTTCCCCACCATCCTCGTGTGTAAGTCTCACACCGCCACTTAGCGCAGTAGAAGGTCTCAGGACCTCCGCACTCCCGTGTCCTCTTACCTCCGGGACAAGTATACCAATCAGAGTGTCTGCAGGGTGGGTATGAGTTGTGGGGAGTCCGCTCATTATGCTCCCAGGAGTCCTTAGCCAGTTGACAAAGGTCGAAAGTCAAAGGGGGCTACCAGGTTCCTTCAACATGATTACCATTAGCTAGGACTTGAGACCAACCCATCTCTAAATTAGTTATTATCCAGGACGTATTATATATCTGGTGGGGGCTAGCCCCCAGACTCGCCCCACCCCTAGTCCATAAGACAGTTAAGAGCAACAACGTGAAAATCTTAGCTTTAGGGGGTTTTTGAGTGCGTTGAGACTTCCATGTCTGTGGCGCGATGTTGTGATTGGCTGTTTCCTCAGGTCGGGCTTCCTTGGCGTGAGACACGTGGATCCAAGCCGCAATTCCTTCTACCTTCAAGGCTGTCGGGGTAGTCAGGAGAGCTGTATAGGGTCCTGTCCACCGAGGCTCGAGATTCTTGGTCTGATGTCTGCGCACCCACACGGAGTCTCCGATCTGGAACAGGTGTGGCACCGTCGGTCGTTCAAGCCTGTCTTGGTAGGTCGTGGCTAGAGGTTTCCAGATGTGTCTCTGCAAGATTTGTAGGGCCTGAAGATGTGCTGCCAAGGAAGGGATATTAGCGAATTCAGCGATATTTGAATCAAAGTAATTGATAAATGGGGGTGCGGTCTCGTATACTATTTAAAAGGGAGTCAGGCCATGGGAGCCCGGTGTATTCCGGGCCCGGAATAGGACTAGGGGTAGTAGGGACACCCAATCCTTTGAGCCAGTTGCAAGCGTTAATTTAGATAAAGTCTCCTTAATTGTTCTATTCATGCGCTCTACCTGTCCTGAACTTTGGGCTATATAAGCACAATGTAACTTCTAATCAATCCCCAATAACTTGGCCACCAACTGACTTACCTGGGAGACGAAAGCGGGCCCGTTATCTGACCCCAATACTTGAGGCATTCCATACCTGGGGAAGATTTCTTCGAGAAGCTTCTTGGTCACCACCTTGACCGTTTCATGTTTCGTGGGGAAAGCCTCTACCCATCCGGAGAAGGTATCTATGAACACTAAGAGGTATTTGTGTCCATACATACCAGGCTTGATTTCAATGAAGTCAATTTCCCAGGGGGTACCAGGCCGATATCCTCGGGGACGGACTCCTTGTCCAATTTTAGCTTTTCCCGGGTTTACCTGAGCACAGGCTCTGCAGCTTTCAGTCACCTCCCGCAAGGCAAAACTCACCCCAGGAGGTAGGTGTCAATCTCTTCTCGTCTTAAGAGGGTCTTCATCTTCTTGAGTCCCAGGTGTGTTAATTTATGTAGGTAGGAGATTAATTCAAAGGTCATCTTCGTAGGCATAACTGTTTTCCCTGTGTAGACCCACCGTTTTAGTTGTGGGTACCAAACGGACCCCATTTTCTGTAGGAGCTTTGTGTCCTCTGTGGTGTAGAGCCAACCGGTCTGTTCTGGCTGTGGAGACGTGGGTTGATCTTGGTCTTTTAAGGACAGAACTTGGGTGCCCATGTGGCCTCACGTGCTGAGACATCAGCTAGCCAATTTCCCCGTGCCTCGGGGCTGTGTCCCTTCTGATGCCCTGGGCAATGTATAATGCTCAGTCTTTTCGGTAGGAACAGAGCTGCCATGAGGGCCAGAATTTTAGTCTTGTTCTTAATGCCCTTACCCTCAGATGTGACCAGCCCTCTTCTCTGGTAGATCTCTCCATGAATGTGGGCTGTAGCAAAGGTATAGCGGCTGTCTGTATATACATTCAGCCTCCTACGTTCTGCCATTTTGAGTTCCTGAGTTAAGGCATTGAGTTCTGACCGCTGTGCGGAGGTACCAACAGGCAAGGTACTTGCCCAGATCACTTTGTCCTCCGTAGTGACCGCGGCTCCAGCTTTCCATTCCCCGTTCACCAAGTAGCTCCTACCATCGGTGTACCACGTATGGTCAGCATCCCGGAGAGGTCGGTCCGATAGGTCTGGTCTGATTCCATGTACTTCTGCGAGGATCTTCAGTCATGCTGTTCTGCCTCCTCTGGCAAAGGAAGCAGAGTGGCTGGGTTTAGAGTGAACATGGGCCCAAACTGGACCCGTACCGCATCCAGTAGCAAGGCTTGGTAGTGGGTCATGCGGGAATTAGAGAGCCAGTGGTCAGGGGACTGTTTTATCAAAGCCTCAACTGCATGGGGTGCCAGGATGGTGAGTGGCTGCCCCAAGTGCAACTTCCCAGCGTCCTTAGGACGGCAATGGCTGCCACCATTCTAAGGAATGGTGGCCAACCGGAGGCCACAGGGTTTAATTTCTTAGACAGGTAGGCTACCGGGTGCTTCCAGGGTCCCAGTCTTTGTGTTAGGACCCCCTTAGCATACCCTTGCTTCTCATCCACAAATAGTTCAAAGGGCTTGGTGATGCCTGGGAGACCCAAGGCAGGGGAGGACAGCAAGGCCCGTTTAATATTATCAAATGCCTCCTGTTGTTCTGTCCCCCCACTGGAAGAGCACCCCTTGTTTAGTGAGAGGGTACAAGGGGGCTGCCATTTTGGCAAACCCAGGAATCCATAGGCGGAAGAATCCCGCCGTTCCTAGGAATTACTGTAGCTGTCTGCCATTTCTTTGGGCTGGGATGTTGGCCACGGTCTGTTTCCTAGCCAGAGTCAGCCATTGCTGTCCGTCCCTTAGTTGATAGCCTAAATAAGTAACCTGGGTCTGGCAAAGTTGAGCCTTTCTGGCAGAAGCTCGATAGCCCAATAACACCAAAGTCTGCAAGAGGGATTCTGTTCCCTGGTGGCATGCTGTCTCAGAAGTGGCCCCTAGAAGAAGGTCATCAACAAACTGAAGTAGTATAAGAGTGCAGTGCTGGACTCGAAAGTCAGACAAGTCCTGGTGGAAGGCCTCATCAAAGAGCGTTGGGCTGTTTTTGAAACCCTGTGGTAACCTTGTCCAAGTCAACTGTCCCGAAAGCCCCATTTCAGAGTCTTTCCACTCAAAAGCAAATAATGGCTGGCTTTCTGGGCTCAGCTGGAGGCAGAAGAAAGCATCCTTCAGATCTAAGACCGTATACCAAGTATGTGTGGGAGCCAGGGTCCTGAGTAGGTTATAAGGGTTTGGGACAGTTGGATGAATATCTTCTACTCTTTTGTTGACCTCTCTCAAATCTTGTACCGGCCTATAGTCTCCAGTGCCGGGCTTCTTAACAGGTAGCAGAGGCGTATTCCAGGGTGACCAGGAAGGGACTACGATTCCTTGGTCCAAGAGACTCCTGATATGGGGCTTTATGCCCTGATAGGCTTCCCATGACATGGGGTACTGTTTAATGGAGACAGGAGACGCGGTGGCCTTTAACTGGATAATTAGGGGAGGCTGTTGGAGCGCCAACCCCGTCCCGCCAGTCTCCGCCCAAGCCAGTGGGAATTTCATGACCCAAGAGTCTATTTCTAGAGATTTTGGCTTGTCCTGTTATGGTTCATATAATCTATATTCATCTTCTCACTGAAGGGTTAAAATCTGAAGAGGAGTACCGCGGGGCCCGGTTACTCGGGTACCTCCTTCTAAAAAATGGATCTGAGCTTTTATTTGGTAAGCAAGTCACTGCCCAGCAGAGGGTATGGGCAATCCGGAACATGTAAGAAGGAATGGGTCA